>NW_025963779.1:90462598-91062598 GCF_023055435.1 Haliotis rufescens | reverse complement strand
CTTCCTGGCTTAAATCACCTACCGCCTTAAGTCTTACCCATCATCCTGGCTTAAATCACCTACCGCCTCATGTCTTACCCATCTTCCTGGCTTAAATCAACTACCGCCTTAAGTCTTACCCATCATCCTGGCTTAAATCACCTACCGCCTCAAGTCTTACCAATCTTCCTGGCCTAACATACCTACCGCCTTAAAATCTACCCATCTTCTTGGCCTAATATACCCACCGCCTTAAGATCTACCCATCCTACTGGTTTAAAACATCTACCGCCTCAAGTCTTACCCATCTTCCAGGCGTAAAACACCTACCGCCTCAAGTCTTACCAATCTTCCTGGCTTAAATCACCTACCGCCTCAAGTCTTACCAATCTTCCTGGCTTAAATCACCTACCGCCTCAAGTCTTACCAATCTTCCTGGCCTAACATACCTACCGCCTTAAAATCTACCCATCTTCTTGGCCTAATATACCCACCGCCTTAAGATCTACCCATCTTACTGGTTTAAAACATCTACCGCCTCAAGT
Organism: Haliotis rufescens; assembly: GCF_023055435.1. Lineage (NCBI taxonomy): Eukaryota > Metazoa > Mollusca > Gastropoda > Lepetellida > Haliotidae > Haliotis > Haliotis rufescens. The sequence goes on along the minus strand of NW_025963779.1, from coordinate 91,062,074 downwards.
CTTACCCATCTTCCTGGCCTAACATACCTACCGCCTCAAGTCTTACCCATATTCCTAGCCTAACATACCCACCGCCTTAAGATCTATCCATCTTCCTGGCTTAAATCACCTACCGCCATAGGTCTTACCCATCTTCCTGGCTTAAATCACCTACCGCCTCAAGTCTTTCCCATCTTCCAGGCGTAAAACACCTACCGCCTCAAGTCTTACCCATCTTCCTTGCCTAACATACCTACCGCCTTAAGATCTACCCATCTTACTGGTGTAAAACACCTACCGCCTCAAGTCTTACCAATCTTCCTGGCCTAACATACCCACCGCCTCAAGTCTTACCAATCTTCCTGGCCTAACATACCCACCGCCTCAAGTCTTACCCATCTTCCTGGCCTAACATACCTACCGCCTTAAGATCTACCCATCTTACTGGTTTAAAACATCTACCGCCTCAAGTCTTACCCATCTTCCAGGCGTAAAACACCTACCGCCTCAAGTCTTACCAATCTTCCTGGCCTAACATACCTACCGCCTCAAGTCTTACCCATCTTCCTGGCCTAACACATACCTACCGCCTTAAGATCTACCCATCTTACTGGTTTAAAACATCTACCGCCTCAAGTCTTACCCATCTTCCAGGCGTAAAACATCTACCGCCTCAAGTCTTACCAATCTTCCTGGCCTAACATACCTACCGCCTCAAGTCTTACCCATCTTCCTGGCCTAACATACCTACCGCCTTAAGATCTACCCATCTTCCAGGCGTAAAACACTTACCGTCTCAAGTCTTACCAATCTTCCTGGCTTAAATCACCTACCGCCTTAAGATCTTCCCATCTTCCTGGCTTAAATCACCTACCGCCTCAAGTCTTACCCACCTTCCTGGTTTAAATCACCTACCGCCTTAAGATCTACCTTAGCCCACATACCCACCTTCGTGTCCAATGTCTCAATAAGTTACAGTCATTCTCGGTTACCATACTTGCCGTCTCAAGACCTTCACGTCTTCCTGGGTTATTAGTCCTACAACTGAATAGGGCACCTGATACCATAAGAATGCCCAACACGGTTGATAACTTGATAAATGTCAAGATCTGGAGTCGTTGCGCTTATACACCCGCTAGTGGTCGTGACAATGTTTGCACTATACTACAGTTTAAATGTTTCGCTGTCATTACCAAGTCTGCTGCAACATTTGAAATGCTGAAGAAATGGTATTTCATGCAAAATTAGGTTTCACTTCAAATTAATTCAGATTTATTTGTTGTTTTTGACTATTCTAAAGTAAAATAGATATGTACAGCTGCAATAAAACTTTCTTCTTAATATTTTAGGTAATCTCTTGCGTAACGTTCGTCTTCCATCACTTGTTTGTTTGCATGCCTATCCATGTGTTGGTGAGTTAGGTTTAACGTCGCTTTGAAAGTATTCCAGTTGTGTACCGGCATGACAGCTTCATGTGGGAGGAAAACCGGAAGTGATGCATGTCTCAGACCTTACCACTTGGGTGAAACCCACAAGCACAGGCGTGGTGCTGAAAGACCTAGAAAAAATATTTGGGGCAAACCGGGATTCGAAACCACCCAAGGGACACAATTCTGCAAAGCGAATGCTTATCTGCATACCTATAAACATCTGTAAGAAGTCCAAAATATGTGGTAAAGGACGAGTCGGGAAAATGGCTCTTCTTGTCGTACAGAAGTTGCACATTAAGAAGAAAAATATGAGGGAAACCTTCACAAATCATCAAGAAAGTTATCGGATGTGTTCATGTGAATGAGGATTTGACTTTGTTCTTTTCAATACTTATCATGTTTGGGACTTATAGCATCCCGTAGGTAGGACTACTTAGTGTAAAATTGGCGGATGTTTTCATAAGCGTTGTTTTACCCAAGCTTACAGGATCTTTTAAAAGATTTAAACATTAACAGTATAGACATCAGGTAAACATTCATCTAGGGTCATGGACTTGAGCCTCTTTCACTCATTATTGCCATACTTAGGATCATGTCAGAAGTCCTCAACTTGCGAGTGTAAGAAAGTTTTGAACGATAGTTTTTAGTGTCCACTGTTTTCCACAGACTTAAAATTTGACATTTCCTTTTGGCCAAACGAAGCCTTGTTCTACCTCCTCCTCTTTGAGACTATACCCTTGTTCTACTTCCTCCTCTTTGAGACTATACCCTTGTTCTACCTCCTCCTCTTTGAGACTATACCCTTCTTCTGCCTCCTCCTCTTTGAGTCTATATCATGAGCGCCAATATGTGGGAACTGCACTCGATGGGTCTGCTGAAGGCGAGACCGACCGACAGGGACAGTCATGGACATGGCCTGACATCTTCCTGGCGTTCCTGCTCCTGCTGCAGCCACATAACCACGTGCAGCTCGGGAATCTTTCCTTTTTGGCGAACATCGAAACCTGCTAATCTTGACTGCGTGGGAACATGTGTGGGTGTGAGTCGGACGCCGGTGTTACCTTTCGGTGTGCAGGTCTTTTCTAACCGAATTCATGGAGTCTTCTGATAATACAAACATGAATGTGTTGATAACCATGGGACTGGTCATTTATTATAATAGTTGGGGTGTGTGGGCCGGTGAGAGGGGTGGGTGTTGTGGGCGTGTTGTGTGGGGTTAGGGTGGCTCTATGAGAAAATAACAAAAGGGGAAAGGATTGCCACTCATTCGTTCGACACAGTTATGCAGGGCACGAATTGCCACTCATTACATTAACTCTATAAAACGGTTTAACATTCATAAATGTGCATGAACTAGATGTATGAAATGATATTTATATAATTATGTGTAATTGTCTTTTGATTGAAATGTGTGAAGCCCATTTCTGGTGTCCCCCGCCGTGATATTGCTGGAATATTGCTAAAAGTGGCGTAAAACCATACTCACTCACTCACTTTTGATTGAATGTAATTCTGTGTAAATCTTTCGATTTTAGAAATTGCTGTGCAAATCTGTTGTAATTCTTTCTAGTTCTGTGGATTATGTGTGATTCAGTGTATTTATATGGATTCAGTGTAGTTATCGGATTCAATGTAATTCTGTGTTATTACAAGTAATCTACAAGTAGTTCACGGACATTCTGGTAGTATTTTACGTACTGTTTCCGAGCTGGACAGTGTATGTATAGTGTATGTACAGTCTATGGACAGTCTAAGGACAGTCTAAAATCAGTCTATGGCCAGTGTATGTACAGTCTATGGACAGTCTAAGGACAGTGTATGTATAGTGTATGTACAGTCTATGGACAGTGTATGTTTAATGTATGTACAGTCTATGGACAGTGTATGTATAGTGTATGTACAGTCTATGGACAGTGTATGTATAGTGTATGTACAGTCTATGGACAGTGTGTGTATAGTGTATGTACAGTCTATGGACAGTGTGTCTATAGTGTATGTACAGTCTATGGACAGTGTGTCTATAGTGTATGTACAGTCTATGGACAGTGTATGTATAGTGTATGTACAGTCTATGGACAGTGTATGTATAGTGTATGTACAGTCTATGGACAGTGTATGTATAATGTATGTACAGTCTATGGACAGTGTATGTATAATGTATGTACAGTCTATGGACAGTGTATGGACAGTCTATGTACAGTGTATGTATAGTGTATGTACAGTGTATGTATAATGTATGTACAGTCTAAGGACAGTGTATGTATAGTGTATGTACAGTCTATGGACACTGTATGGACAGTCTATGTACAGTGTATGTATAGTGTATGTACAGTGTATGTATAATGTATGTACAGTCTAAGGACAGTGTATGTATAATGTATGTACAGTCTATGGACAGTGTATGTATAATGTATGTACAGTCTATGGACAATGTATGTATAGCATATGTACAGTCTATGGACAGTGTATGTATAGTGTATGTACAGTCTATGGACAGTGTGTCTATAGTGTATGTACAGTCTATGGACAGTGTATGTATAATGTATGTACAGTCTATGGACAGTGTATGTATAATGTATGTACAGTCTATGGACAGTGTATGTATAGTGTATGTACAGTCTATGGACAGTGTGTCTATAGTGTATGTACAGTCTATGGACAGTGTATGTATAGTGTATGTACAGTCTATGGACAGTGTATGTATAATGTATGTACAGTCTATGGACAGTGTATGTATAGTGTATGTACAGTCTATGGACAGTGTGTCTATAGTGTATGTACAGTCTATGGACAGTGTATGTATAGTGTATGTACAGTCTATGGACAGTGTATGTATAGTGTATGTACTGTCTATGGACAGTGTATGTATAATGTATGTACAGTCTATGGACAGTGTGTCTATAGTGTATGTACAGTCTAAGGACAGTGTAAGTATAATGTATGTACAGTCTATGGACAGTGTATATATAGTGTATGTACAGTCTATGGACAGTGTGTCTATAGTGTATGTACAGTCTATGGACAGTGTATGTACAGTCTATGGACAGTCTAAGGACAGTGTATGTATAATGTATGTACAGTCTATGGACAGTGTATGTATAGTGTATGTACAGTCTATGGACAGTGTGTCTATAGTGTATGTACAGTCTATGGACAGTGTATGTATAGTGTATGTACAGTCTATGGACAGTGTATGTATAATGTATGTACAGTCTATGGACAGTGTATGTATAGTGTATGTACAGTCTATGGACAGTGTGTCTATAGTGTATGTACAGTCTAAGGACAGTGTATGTATAGTGTATGTACAGTCTATGGACAGTGTATGTATAATGTATGTACAGTCTATGGACAGTGTGTGTATAATGTATGTACAGTCTATGGACAGTGTGTCTATAGTGTATGTACAGTCTATGGACAGTGTATGTATAGTGTATGTACAGTCTATGGACAGTGTATGTATAGTGTATGTATAGTCTATGGACAGTGTATGTATAATGTATGTACAGTCTATGGACAGTGTATGTATAGTGTATGTATAGTGTATGTACAGTCTATGGACAGTCTATGGACAGTGTATGTATAGTGTATGTACAGTCTAAGGACAGTGTAAGTATAATGTATGTACAGTCTATGGACAGTGTATATATAGTGTATGTACAGTCTATGGACAGTGTGTCTATAGTGTATGTACAGTCTATGGACAGTGTATGTATAGTGTATGTACAGTCTATGGACAGTGTATGTATAATGTATGTACAGTCTATGGACAGTCTATGGACAGTGTATGTATAGTGTATGTACAGTCTATGGACAGTCTATGGACAGTGTATGTATAGTGTATGTACAGTCTAAGGACAGTGTATGTATAGTGTATGTACAGTCTATGGACAGTGTATGTATAGTGTATGTACAGTCTAAGGACAGTGTATGTATAATGTATGTACAGTCTATGGACAGTGTATGTATAGTGTATGTACAGTCTATGGACAGTGTGTCTATAGTGTATGTACAGTCTATGGACAGTGTATGTATAGTGTATGTACAGTCTATGGACAGTGTATGTATAATGTATGTACAGTCTATGGACAGTCTATGGACAGTGTATGTATAGTGTATGTACAGTCTATGGACAGTCTATGGACAGTGTATGTATAGTGTATGTACAGTCTATGGACAGTGTATGTATAGTGTATGTACAGTCTATGGACAGTGTATGTATAATGTATGTACAGTCTATGGACAGTGTATGTATAATGTATGTACAGTCTATGGACAGTGTGTCTATAGTGTATGTACAGTCTATGGACAGTGTATGTATAGTGTATGTACAGTCTATGGACAGTGTATGTATAATGTATGTACAGTCTATGGACAGTGTATGTATAGTGTATGTACAGTCTATGGACAGTGTGTCTATAGTGTATGTACAGTCTAAGGACAGTGTGTCTATAGTGTATGTACAGTCTATGGACAGTGTATGTATAGTGTATGTACAGTCTATGGACAGTGTATGTATAATGTATGTACAGTCTATGGACAGTGTATGTATAGTGTATGTACAGTCTATGGACAGTGTGTCTATAGTGTATGTACAGTCTAAGGACAGTGTATGTATAGTGTATGTACAGTCTATGGACAGTGTATGTATAGTGTATGTATAATGTATGTACAGTCTATGGACAGTGTATGTATAGTATATGTACAGTCTATGGACAGTGTATGTATAATGTATGTACAGTCTATGGACAGTGTATGTATAGTGTATGTAGAGTCTATGGACAGTGTATGTATAGTGTATGTACAGTCTATGGACAGTGTATGTACAGTCTATGGACAGTCTATGGACAGTGTATGTATTATGTATGTACAGTCTATGGACAGTGTATGTATAGTGTATGTACAGTCTATGGACAGTGTATGTATAGTGTATGTACAGTCTATGGACAGTGTATGTACAGTCTATGGACAGTATATGGACAGTGTGTGTATAGTGTATGTACAGTCTATAGACAGTGTATGTATAATGTATGTACAGTCTATGGACAGTCTATGGACAGTGTATGTACAGTCTATGGACAGTGTATGTATAGTGTATGTACAGTCTATGGACAGTGTGTCTATAGTGTATGTACAGTCTATGGACAGTGTATGTATAATGTATGTACAGTCTATGGACAGTGTATGTATAGTGTATGTACAGTCTATGGACAGTGTATGTATAGTGTATGTACAGTCTATGGACAGTGTATGTACAGTCTATGGACAGTCTATGGACAGTGTGTGTATAGTGTATGTACAGTCTATAGACAGTGTATGTATAATGTATGTACAGTCTATGGACAGTCTATGGACAGTGTATGTACAGTCTATGGACAGTGTATGTATAGTGTATGTACAGTCTATGGACAGTGTGTCTATAGTGTATGTACAGTCTATGGACAGTGTATGTATAATGTATGTACAGTCTATGGACAGTGTGTGTATAGTGTATGTACAGTCTAAGGACAGTGTATGGACAGTCTATTTACAGTCTATGGACAGTGTGTGTATAATGTATGTACAGTCTATGGACAGTGTATGTATAGTGTATGTACAGTCTATGGACAGTGTATGTATAGTGTATGTACAGTCTATGGACAGTGTATGTACAGTCTATGGACAGTCTAAGGACAGTGTATGTATAGTGTATGTACAGTCTATGGACAGTGTATGTATAATGTATGTACAGTCTATGGACAGTGTGTGTATAGTGTATGTACAGTCTAAGGACAGTGTATATACAGTCTATGGACAGTGTATGGACAGTCTATGGACAGTCTATGAACAGTGTATGTATAATGTATGTACAGTCTATGGACAGTGTATGTATAGTATATGTACAGTCTATGGACAGTCTATGGACAGTGTATGTATAGTGTATGTACAGTCTATGGACAGTCTAAGGACAGTGTATGTATAGTGTATGTACAGTCTATGGACAGTCTATGTATAGTGTATGTACAGTCTATGGACAGTGTATGTACAGTCTATGGACAGTCTAAGGACAGTGTATGTGTAGTGTATGTACAGTCTATAGACAGTGTATGTATAATATATGTACAGTCTATGGACAGTGTGTGTATAATGTATGTACAGTCTATGTACAGTCTATGGACAGTGTATGTACAGTCTATGGACAGTGTATGTATAGTGTATGTACAGTCTATGGACAGTGTATGTATAATGTATGTACAGTCTATGGACAGTGTGTGTATAGTGTATGTACAGTCTAAGGACAGTGTATGTATAGTGTATATACAGTCTATGGACAGTGTATGTATAGTGTATGTATAGTCTATGGACAGTGTATGTATAGTGTATGTACAGTCTATGGACAGTGTATGTATAGTGTATGTACAGTCTATGGACAGTCTAAGGACAGTGTATGTATAGTGTATGTACAGTCTATGGACAGTCTATGTATAGTGTATGTACAGTCTATGGACAGTGTATGTACAGTCTATGGACAGTCTAAGGACAGTGTATGTATAGTGTATGTACAGTCTATGGACAGTCTATGTATAGTGTATGTACAGTCTATGGACAGTGTATGTATAGTGTATGTACAGTCTATGTACAGTCTATGGACAGTGTATGTACAGTCTATGGACAGTGTATGTATAGTGTATGTACAGTCTATGGACAGTGTATGTATAATGTATGTACAGTCTATGGACAGTGTGTGTATAGTGTATGTACAGTCTAAGGACAGTGTATGTATAGTGTATATACAGTCTATGGACAGTGTATGTATAGTGTATGTACAGTCTATGGACAGTGTATGTATAGTGTATGTACAGTCTAAGGACAGTGTATGTATAGTGTATGTATAGTCTATGGACAGTGTATGTATAATGTATGTATAGTCTATGGACAGTGTATGTATAGTGTATGTACAGTCTATGGACAGTGTATGTATAGTGTATGTACAGTCTATGGACAGTTTATGTATAGTGTATTACAGTCTATTGGCAGTCGAAAATCAGTCTATGGACAGTGTATGTATAGTTTATGTACAATCTATGGACAGTCTAAAATCAGTCTATGGACAGTGTATGTATAGTGTATGGACAGTCTATGGACAGTCCAAGGACAGTCTAAAATCAGTCTATGGACAGTATATCAGTATATGTATAGTTTGTATACAGTCTATGGACAGTGTATGTATAATGTATGTACAGTCTATGGACAGTGTATGTATAGTGTATGTGCAGTCTATGGACAGTCTAAGGACAGTCTAAGGACAGTCTAAAATAAGTCTATGGACAGTGTATGTATAGTGTATGTACAGTCTATGGACAGTCCAAGGACAGTCTAAAATCAGTCTATGGACAGTGTATGTATAGTGTATGTCCAATCTATGGACAGTCTAAGGACAGTCTAAAATCAATCTATTGACAGTGTATGTATAGTTTGTATACAGTCTATGGACAGTGTATGTATAATGTATGCACAGTCTATGGACAGTGTGTGTATAGTGTATATACAGTCTATGGACAATTTCCACTCAACGCTTGAGAATGATTCTACAATGGGAGAGCATGCACCGATTTAAGAGATGACAGTATTGTACCTTCTTGGTGGTCCAGTTGCACCATATTAATTAACACATGTTATATTTGGCAAAACGTTTTTCTAGTTAAGTACAGATTGTAGTACTTTTGTTTGGTTTGAGTCACATCCGGGATTCGAACCCGAACTGCCAGTGTGAGGCACAAAATCGCCAGCACACAAAGTCTGCGATCTAACCCACTCAGCCACCGAGGCTTCAACAAACCTGAAAGTCCGACAACTGGTAGCCCAGATCACCCCATCTGACAAATGTAACTCGGCACGGCTCCCGTGGCCGAAATCTATGAACAAACATTGCCATTTTGAAACCTACAAACTTATTTTAGATAAACGTCAGCAATTGCTATATCAAATCTAGAATTTTATGTATGTATTTGTTGTATTGATTTTATTTTTATTCCCTGTATATTTTATTTTATGTGTATAGATAAGAAAACAACATGTGTTGAGACGTTAATACGTTCGACCGGTAGAGCGCATGCCCGATTAAACAAGATTTTAGCTGTCTCCATTTAACATGTCTGATGAAATTGTGGCTTCTCTGAGCGTCATATCTCTATCATATCTTTATTCGGGGAGTGAAACAGCCACGCTAGATTGTAAGGCATTCAGTGCGGAGATGTGGCATGACACGTTCAAAGTAGGAGAGAGTTAAGAGTTAGGGAGAAGTTTGATGTCGGATAAAAAGACTTAATTCCGTTGGTTTGGGTGAGGGGTAGAGGTTATCAAATCTGCAATCCGACAGAACCTTTTTTCCCCAGTGTTTCTGTGGGGTGGGTGGGATGAGTGTGTGTTTGTTTCTCTGTGTGTGCGTGTGTGTATGTGTGTGTCTGTGTGTGTGTATGTGTGTGTCGGGGTGTGGGGGGGAGGGGGTATTGGACGCTCTTGACGTAATCGCTTGTGACTGCATTGCAATATGCATAGCTCTCCGAGGTGGCGCAGTGCCTGGATGACTTTCCTGAGTAGGAACCCCTTAACACGCAGACTTTCATCTGACAACCTCCATTTGTTTCGATGTGATTAAAACAAACAAGATTCCATGAGGTATATCCGCTCCAATGGAGACACTACAAACAGGAAGGATGTGGCTCTCTGCTGCTGCTCCTTGTTTTGCATTGTTTTCATGTTTTGTGTTTGTTTTGTGTTTGTTTTGCTTTTAGGTGTATCATTTGTGTGTGTTGTTTAACGCCGAACTCAGCAATATTCAGCTTTACAACGGCGATTTGTAGTTAACCGAGGCTGGACCAGATAACTCATCATGGGAACAACATGCTGTTTGTTTGTTTGTTTGTTTGTTTGTTTGTTTGTTTGTTAACGCCGCACTCAGCAATATACCAGCTATATGACGGCGGTCTGTAAATAATCGTATCTGGGTCAGACAATCCAGTAATTGACATCATGAGCATCGATCTACGCAGTAGGGATACGAAGACATGCATCAATCAAGTCAGCGAGCCTGACCACCCGATCCCGTTAGTCGCCTCTTACGACAAGCATGGGTTGCTGAAGACCTATTCTACCCCGGAACTTCACGGGTGTAAACATCATGCAATCAAGGAAGTCACCCGGCCTGCCCATGGAGTAACGTGCCTCGTACGACGTCCACGGGTTCGTGGGTGCCGCCAAACAAAGATTGACCATCTCTCCTACCCGATCTTCCACATGGCTGGACGTTCTTCCGTTTCTTTTCCCTGTCCATGGTTGACGATATAGTTGTTCATGGTGACAGTGCTATTTAAGGTGACAGTACTATTTACGGTGACAGTTCTATTCCTCTGCATGAACCCAGGGGATGTTTAATTATGTTTACATTAACGTGGTGAGCCAACGGAACAACCCTGAAATGTTGCTGAATACCGTTGTTTTTAGCTGCAGACGAGAGAGACTTTTCATTTTGTGACCGATGATGTTGTGGCCCTGACTCAGTGGTCAGCGGGTGTTTTACTTCATTGTGTGTGTTCTGACTCAGTTGTCAGTGTGTGTTTTACTTCATTGTGTGTGTTCTGACTCAGTTGTCAGTGTGTGTTTTACTTGATTGTGTGTGTTCTGACTCAGTTGTCAGTGTGTGTTTTACTTCATTGTGTGTGTTCTGAATCACTGGTCAATGTGTGTTTTACTTCATTGTGTGTGTTCTGACTCACTGGTCAGTGTGTGTTTTACTTCATTGTGTGTGTTCTGAATCACTGGTCAATGTGTGTTTTACTGGATTGTGTGTGTTCTGACTCACTGGTCAGTGTGTGTTTTATTTCATTGTGTGTGTTCTGACTCAGTTGTCACTGTGTGTTTTACTTCATTGTGTGTGTTCTGACTCACTGGTCAAGGTGTGTTTTACTTGATTGTGTGTGTTCTGAATCACTGGTCAATGTGTGTTTTACTTGATTGTGTGTGTTCTGACTCACTGGTCAGTGTGTGTTTTATTTCATTGTGTGTGTTCTGAATCACTGGTCAATGTGTGTTTTACTGGATTGTGTGTGTTCTGACTCACTGGTCAGTGTGTGTTTTATTTCATTGTGTGTGTTCTGACTCAGTTGTCACTGTGTGTTTTTCTTCATTGTGTGTGTTCTGACTCAGTGGTCAGTGGGTGTTTTACTTGATTGTGTGTGTTCTGACTCAGTGGTCAGTGTGTGTTTTACTTCATTGTGTGTGTTCTGACTCAGTGGTCAGTGTGTGTTTTACTTGATTGTGTGTGTTCTGACTCACTGGTCAGTGTGTGTTTTACTTCATTGTGTGTGTTCTGACTCAGTGGTCAGTGTGTGTTTTACTTGATTGTGTGTGTTCTGACTCAGTGGTCAGTGTGTGTTTTACTTGATTGTGTGTGTTCTGACTCAGTGGTCAAGGTGTGTTTTACTTGATTGTGTGTGTTCTAAAATAGATTTCATCAAGTTAGATGAGATGTTATTCTGATGTCAAACACATAGAATTATATTACCCTAACGACCGCCTCCGTGGTCTAGTGGTAGAACGTCTGCCCGGAGAGCGTAAGGTCGGGTGTTTGATCCCCGGCCACGTCATACCAAACGTTACAAAACATGGTACTTGTTGTTACGTTGTCTAAGGGGCTAAAACAAGGACTGGTAGGCTCGGAGTCAGTATACTGTGTCTGAGTGGGATATTCATGTTAAAGTGCGACATGGTATCTCAGTTTGCTAGTGCTATAAATCGGTATTAGTCCGGACTAATTCAAGAACACACACACACACACACACACACACACACACACACACACACACACACACACACACACACACACACACACACACACACACACACACACACACACGCGCGCGCGCGCGCGCGTGCATGCATTGTTAAATACATCGATGCTTTGGCAGTCGATAGTTCGATGTTTATTAGTTGAAGAGGCACGTTGATTTTGAGATCTCGAATGGAACTAGATACCTGATTTTGACACCACTAATCAAGCATTCTTCAGTTTCATGGTAGAATATTTAGTGTATGTAATAAACTTCTACTAATATTGAATGCGTTGTCCCATTGTCTCCATTACAATAGCATTTATTTCTATTCATTCTGTTGAGTTTATGTTAAATCTATCCCTCAACCGATTGGATTCAATTATTTATTGTTTGTTTGTTATCATCTTGATGATCATTATTACGCCATGATATCAAATTTGTTATTATTTTTGTGTATACTCTTGGTCTCAGAAGTTCAAAGCTACAATGTTTCTTCTTGGTTGGAAGAGTAAATAAACTACAGCTTGCAGCATCATGCTGTTTCTTGTATTACCCGTCCATGTTATAGGAGTCTTTGTGGAATGCAATGTGTCTATCTCAGCACACGGCAACTCGCTGTGATGAAATATGACATGATTTACATTGAATAGTCGGCATAAATACATGGTTTGTATTGATATGTGAGTGTTTTTATTAAGTTTGATATGTTCATGATGAGCAGATAGTATAGATTCAGGCTTCTTTGTAACAGATGTAAGTCTTAGACGTTAATCAGCCACACTATCTTGCGATCAGTGACGTGATGATGCAAATCTCAAATGTATGTTTTTATAGCTCAACAACGAGAGAACTTGATACATCAACAGAACTTTCCCCCATTCGACACAGTTAACTTGTAGTTCTGTATGGAGGAAACGTTAAACCTGTTAATATGTGGCTTTTTTTGTTTATGTTTTATGTTGTTTAACGCCGCACTCAGCAATATTCCAGCTATATGACGGCGGTCTGTAAATAATCGAGTCTGGACCAGACAATCAAGTGATTGACATCACGAGCATCGATCCACGCAATTGGGATACGATGACATGCATCAACCAAGTCAGCGAGCTTGACCATCCGATCCCGCTAGTCGTCTCTTACGACAAGCATAGTCGCCTCTTACGGCAAGCATGGGTTGCTGAAGATCTTCACGGGTTTGTTGATATGTGCATGTAGGCAGCGAGTGTTTATGTGTGTCAGCTTCATCCGTATGGATACCGCGGCGATACATGTTTGTGTGAAAAGCGTGAAACTCCTAATCCTGATGTGAAGCTCAAGACATTTACAATTATTCAACAAACAACATTCCTTAGCATAACAATAAAAAGGACCTGAACTACGTGAGGACTTCATGTGTGATATCAGCTTGGAAGTATCAGTCATTCTATATCAGGGTTTACATGAATGTATGTTGTTACGTGTCGACTCCCAAATTGAGACACGGGATGATGAGCGATCCTCACATGAAAGCCATTAAACCACTCGGCCACCCCACCAACCCATTATACAGTTACATAAAGAGTTACATAAGATTAGGAAAAATTATATCCTGTCCACATTCAGAATCGGAGATTTTTAAACGAAATGATACGACAGCTAATGCCGGAAAAAATAATGGCATTTATTAATGTGTAGGCTGAACAAGCCGCTAAACTCACAATGCTGCTGGTTGTGATCCATACACAGGAATTTCCACTTGCAATCGTGTATGAAAACATGCTGGTACATAGTTTATATTTTGAAAAATATTCTGATGTTCAGAATGAAATATATCTTCTATTTTAAACATTTACAACAGTAAAACCTTTATGTATATATTTGTGCACTTTATCAAGATGAGTAATTTTATAGAACTTACTAAAATAAACATTCCCAAGTCATAAACTGCGTTTGAAGATGTGTTGATATTTAATGATTGTTGAGATGAGAAACTAATAAATATTTTGACAGCTTCTATTTTTAACATGTTTTATCGACAATTTATGGATGTTGTTCAAATCAATAGCAGAATGTTTATTTGTCTGTTTATATACATAATGTTTGAATGTTTTAAGTCCAAGGGTTTCCCGTTGCATGTAGGTGAACGGGACACGCCATGAGTCGTCATGTCACTCATCAATATCTCATCATGAGATGAGTCGGGAGGTACTTGTGTGTTAGTGTGGTGGTGACGCTGTCAAGCGCAGCAACAGTTTCTGTGATGCAAACACATTGTACATATATCCCCGGGGGTGGGGATGGTGCGGGACGGGGTGAGGCAAGAAATGGGGAATATCTGATCCTACTGTTCACTGATAACACCCTTGCTCCGTGTACCTGAGTGAGTGAGTGTGTATGGTTTTACGCCGCTTTTAGCAATATTCCAGCAATATCACGACAGGGGACACCCGAAATGGGCTTCACACATTGTACCCATGTGGGGAATCGAACCCGGGCTTTCAGCGTGATGAGCAAACGCTTTAATCACCAGACGTGGACTTGGAAGCTGTGTGTTCTTTTCGGTGTTATAACGATACACCCTCTGATAAACCACCAAGAACAGTTTGTATGTTAGTTGGTTGGTTTGTTGTTTAACGCCGCACTCAGCAATATTCCAGCTTTATGACGGCGGTCTGTAAAAAATCGAGTCTGGACCAGACAATCCAGTGATTAATACCATGAGCATCGATCCACGCAATTGGGATCGATGACATGCATCAACCAAGTCAGCGAGCCTGACCACCCGACAGTTTGTATGTGAGAGTGTGTGAGAGTGTATGTGAGAGTGTGTGAGAGTGTTTGTTTGTATGTGATAGTGCGTGTTACGGAGCTGTGCTCAAACTATCAGGGGTTTCATAAAATGAGAATAGAGTGATGACGAAAACGGAATAGGTTCACAGGTTTATTAAATTGCTACTTATTGTACTAATAGTTGACGATTACAAATAAATCACACAGATCACAAATTAATTCAATCAGCGCAAATATACAACCAAGTTTTAGCCAAACAACTGTATTACAGCTATAAAAAGGAAGGTAGCTAAAACAGCACTTTGACAAGAGGTGGACCCGGTGCGTCGACTGCCCATTTAGTCGGCTGCGACCAATTAACACCTGAGTCAATGAACTCCACACTCTAATGAGCGAATGACCTCGGCTCAGTAAACAAAGGGGAAATGAGTCACTTAGACTACACAATAGACGATTACGTGTCAATACCAACTAGTAGACTTAATCGGCTTGGCGACATGCCAAGGTGTGCTTCTCAACACGAATAGCAAACTAACTACTATATCTACACTAGATATGTAGTATCAAAATAACGCGCTGAACATAAGCTATCCAACGGTATCATCAAAGATACACAACAAACTATGTACAATTATTGACGAGGCAAAAATGACCATAACTACATGAGAAATATCTGAATGTAGACCTATATTGCCCTAATGTTTGCAATTCATAAAAACAAAAACATTTTCAATACAAGAATATAGTAGCGAACATATGAGAGACTATATCCATACATACAGTCAATACATGTTTTAAGAGTGTCATTAGATTACAAGAGAGAAAAATAGTTGGGCTACTAATTCTCTAACAACAAAACGATCTGACTCTGTACAATAGCGGCCGCCGGAGTTTACTGGGGAATGTAGCGGCACTGAACCGTGACATATGAAAACGTGAATCCACGCATGGTGACAGTGCGCGCGTGCGCGCGTGTGTGTGTGTGTGTGCTCGCGTGCGTGCGTGTGTTTCATGTGTAACGCCGCACTCAGCACTTTTTTCCGGATATATGAAGGTGGCGTTGATTGAGTCTTTACGAGACAGTGACTGGGGTATGATGACACGTCATCATCATCCAAGTTGCCAAGTCTGACCACCCGATCCATTAAATCGCCTCTGACGATCAACATAGGGTCCCGGGGATCAATCCTTACCCAGGCTACACGGGGTAGTGAAGAAAGTCCGGATTGGACTTGATTGTACGTAGTTTGTTTGATTGTGGTTTAAGTCACATTCAGCAATATTCCAGCAATAAGACAGCGGTCTGAAATATTCGAGTCTGGATCTGACATCATGACCATCGATCTACGTTGTAAATTTGTGACCGAAACTTTGGTCCAGTATAGTATAGACTGAGATCCCGATTAGTCAGAGTTCGGCTTTAACAGATGCCGCTGTATTAAGTGAAAAACTACTTCATATTCATATGGATCGTCAATTATTGATTTTTTGTGTCTTCTGTAAATCTACATCTGATAGCAAAGTTGATATCATGGACTTCTAAAAGAACATTACGATAGCATCACCAATTAGAAAATGCACACATATATCGTCCGTTTTAATGCACTGGACGTATGAATTTCCGTTCCACGAGAAACGCGAGAGTAATAATGGCATAAAATCAATAGAAACAGTTGACTTTTTAAAATCCAAGATGGCCGCCAGTATGACGGATGATTAAAACCCGCAATGGATGTCTTGTACCATGTTGTATGAAATTGAAAGAGCACACTAATTCATACTTGAGCGCACCTGGTATTTCCCTTCCAATTGGCTTGGGAAAGAACCTGCAAAAACATTTTTCGATCTCGGTTCCTTATGACCTGCAGTACATGCACCAGATCATTAGCGTAAGATATAACATGTAGAACATGCACTAGGTCATTCACGTAAGTTATAACATGTAGAACATGCACTAGGTCATTAACGTAAGATATGACATGTAGAACATGCACTAGGTCATTAACGTAAGATATGACATGTAGAACATGCACTAGGTCATTAACGTAAGATATGACATGTAGAACATGCACTAGGTCATTAACGTAAGATATGACATGTAGAACATGCACTAGGTCATTAACGTAAGTTATAACATGTAGAACATGCACTAGGTCATTAACGTAAGATATGACATGTAGAACATGCACTAGGTCATTAACGTAATATATGACATGTATAACACGTACTGGGTCCTTAACGTAAGATATAACATGTAGAACATGCACTAGGTCATTAACGTAAGATATGACATGTAAAACATGACCAGATCATTAACGTAAGATATAACATGTATTACAAGCACTAGGTCATTAACGTAAGATATGACATGTAAAACATGACCAGATCATTAACGTAAGAAATAACATGTAGAACATGCACTAGGTCATTAACGTAAGATATAACATGTAGAACATGACCAGATCATTACCGTAAGATATAACATGTAGAACATGCACTAGGTCATTAACGTAAGAAATAACATGTAGAACATGCACTAGGTCATTAACGTAAGATATAACATGTAGAACATGCACTAGGTCATTAACGTTAGATATGACATGTATAACATGCACTGGGTCATTAACGTAAGATATGACATGTATAACATGCACTAGGTCATTAACGTAAGATATAACATGTAGAACATGACCAGATCATTAACGTAAGATATAACATGTATAACATGCACTAGGTCATTAACGTAAGATATAACACGTATAACATGACCAGATCATTACCGTAAGATATAACATGTAGAACATGCACTAGGTCATTAACGTAAGATATAACATGTAGAACATGCACTAGGTCATTAACGTAAGATATGACATGTATAACATGCACTGGGTCATTAACGTAAGATATGACATGTATAACATGCACTAGGTCATTAACGTAAGATATAACATGTAGAACATGACCAGATCATTAACGTAAGATATAACATGTAGAACATGCACTAGGTCATTAACGTAAGATATAACATGTATAACATGGCCAGATCATTACCGTAAGATATGACATGTAGAACATGCACTTTGTCATTAACGTAAGATATAACATGTAGAACATGCACTAGGTCATTAACGTAAGATATGACATGTATAACATGCAGTGGGTCATTAACGTAAGATATGACATGTAGAACATGCACTAGGTCATTAACGTAAGATATAACATGTAGAACATGCACTAGGTCATTAACGTAAGATATGACATGTAGAACATGCACTAGGTCATTAACGTAAGATATGACATGTATAACATGCACTTTGTCATTAACGTAAGATATAACATGTAAAACATGACCAGATCATTACCGTAAGATATAACATGTAAAACATGACCAGATCATTAACGTAAGATATAACATGTAAAACATGACCAGATCATTAACGTAAGATATAACATGTAAAACATGACCAGATCATTACCGTAAGATATAACATGTAGAACATGCACTAGGTCATTAACGTAAGATATAACATGTAGAACATGCACTAGGTCATTAACGTAAGATATGACATGTATAACATGCACTGGGTCATTAACGTAAGATATAACATGTAGAACATGACCAGATCATTACCGTAAGATATAACATGTAAAACATGACCAGATCATTACCGTAAGGTATAACATGTAAAACATGACCAGATCATTACCGTAAGATATAACATGTATAACATGCACTAGGTCATTAACGTAAGATATAACATGTAAAACATGACCAGATCATTAACGTAAGATATAACATGTATAACATGCACTAGGTCATTAACGTAAGATATAACATGTAAAACATTACCAGATCATTAACGTAAGATATAACATGTATAACATGCACTAGGTCATTAACGTAAGATATAACATGTAAAACATTACCAGATCATTAACGTAAGATATAACATGTATAACATGCACTAGGTCATTAACGTAAGATATAACATGTATAACATGACCAGATCATTAACGTAAGATATAACATGTAAAACATGACCAGATCATTACCGTAAGATATAACATGTAAAACATGACCAGATCATTAACGTAAGATATAACATGTAAAACATGACCAGATCATTACCGTAAGATATAACATGTAAAACATGACCAGATCATTACCGTAAGATATAACATGTAAAACATGACCAGATCATTACCGTAAGATATAACATGTAAAACATGACCAGATCATTACCGTAAGATATAACATGTATAACATGCACTAGGTCATTAACGTAAGATATAACATGTAAAACATGACCAGATCATTAACGTAATATATAACATGTATAACATGCACTAGGTCATTAACGTAAGATATAACATGTAAAACATTACCAGATCATTAACGTAAGATATAACATGTATAACATGCACTAGGTCATTAACGTAAGATATAACATGTAAAACATTACCAGATCATTAACGTAAGATATAACATGTATAACATGCACTAGGTCATTAACGTAAGATATAACATGTATAACATGACCAGATCATTAACGTAAGATATAACATGTATGACATGCAGTGGGACGTCAACGTAACACATGACAAGTTTAAGTGAACAACATGAAAGTATTAATATCATTCTTCCAGGTGAGCTTCATTGTGTTTGCGTATTAAACTACCTGTTTTACCGCAAGCTCTGGCGATCGATGAAGACACGATGCCGGTGATTGGCGGTAGCCTGTTCAGCTTTGTTGCCAGGCCCAGCAACCGGGGTATGTACAATCAACCCTGACTTTTGAACCACTAATCCTCCAGCCTGTATCCAGGTGGAGGTAGGACCAGTCGGTGTTGCCCACTGAGTGTGTGGGATATTTATGACAGCCATGCGGGATTATGAGGATAAAACGAGAAGTCAGAAAATGATCGATAAGAGACCGCATGCCTCCGTCGGTAAGATGGATTGCTTATTGACTACAAAAACTGATTTATTAAATTCACCGATAGAGGCAATAACCACACTTTATTCAATTTACTACCAATACAATCTCATAGAAATGCAGTTTTGATTTAATAATATCAAATCAGTTTTATTTGAATATATCTGAATATGAACTCATGAAATTCAACAGAGTACTTTCAAATAATTTTGAATTGTAAACTCAATAAATAGTGGCAGCAATACACATTCCAATTGTGAATGAATTCAGTGTTGTTTTTCACCAACCACCGAGGTCTCAGCTTGACATATAGCTTCCAATCCATCATGCTACCTCCATCAACCACAGCCTCCTCGAAGCGAACAGTCAGTTGATCATCAAAGTGGTCAACCTTTTTTACCCGTACGTCCACTGACAAATATTTGGATAAACTATTCCGGCACTTATCTTTCACACTTATGCAGACAATGGTCACATAAACGTATTAAAAACCTCAACAAAAACGCTTAATGTTCAAACATTGTGCAAATGACGATTATATTTATGGCAGAATAGGGACAAAAGTGAATCTGCTGGGATAGTGCGTGTCACGGAGTTGTGCTCCAATTATCAGGGGTTTCATAAAATATGAATAAAGTGATAAAGAAAACGTGGTTATAGCTTTATTGAATAACTACTAATTATACTAATAGTTGACATTTAAAAATATATCCAATCTGCGCTCACACAGATTACAAATTAATTCTATCAGGGCACATATTTATATAAAAACATTACTGATAGCCTTTTAACTACATGTGCGAATCTCTGTGATACTTTTCAAGTTTTATCTGATGTTGATAAGTTCTCTTTTATTATGTCCAATGATGATTTGTTGTTTCTAACGGCCAAAACCTGCAAACTTTTACTTGAAAAACGCAAGAATATTTTATAAAATGCTTAGATTTACCTTCGTGATACAATTTACCCTTATAAATTCTACTTGTATTTATTTTTATGTGACTTCGTCTCTCATAACTCATATTGAGTGGTTCTGTACTTTTATCTATGTTCTATGTATATATGTATGTTGTACAGAAGTGAGACGTAAATAAACAATTGTCTGTCTGTCTGTCTGTTTAACCAAGTTTTAGCCAAACAACTGTATTACAGCAATAAAAAGGAAGGTAGCTAAAACAACACTTTGACAAGAGGTGGACCCGGTGCGTCGACTGCCAATTACGTCGACTGCGACCAATTAACACCTGAGTCAATGAACTCCACACTCTAATGAGGGAATAGGCCTACACCTCATATCACCTACACCCCATATGGCCTACAATAATTATAATGGTCAGTTGTACCACCCCTATCATATCAATGGGTATTACCCAACTGGCTACACATGCGTTGATTGATGACTTACTTATCTTCTTCTTTGATCAGGGGGCACGGGTGGCCCAGTCGTCTAAGGCGCCGCGATTCGCTGTGCAGAGTTGCGTCCCTTGGGCACGCCAGAAACCTATGATTGTGGCTCGAATCCCGGTTCGCACCGATTATGTTTCTAGGTTTGTCAGCACCATACCCGTGCTCGTGGGTTTCACCGAAGTGGTAAAGGTCTGAGACCTGCATCACTTCGGGCTTTCCTCCCACATTAAGCTGACACGCCGCGATATAACTGGAATACTGTTAAAAGCGGCGTAAAACCCAACTCACTCACTCACTCTTCTTTGATCAACCATACATGTTTTGATTGTATAGACATGACTTACTCATCTTCTACTTTGATCACCTAAGCTGTTTTTTCTGTGTTAGCAAACCCTGTTCATCTCATCTTAGCACTATCGGCGACCACATCGCATCCACTACTCCGCACACTCATCCTCCTGTTGAGAATGCAGATCCTATGCAGCAGATCTACAATGCTGAACTCGACCAAGCTGACGAAGACACAGAAGCCACCATGCCTTCCTTTGCCAGTGTACAAGCTTCCTTGTACAGACATAGAGCCAAGTCGGTTCCGCCAGTTCCTCAATCCAGAGCCAACGTCAAGCTGGAATGGACCAAGACAGAAGATGGCAGACTTCCTGTGCGTAGATGACGGCGTAGATGACAGACTACTGGTGTTTGCAACCACTAAGATGTTGGAAATACAGAGTGAAGCTGACATCATGTTTGTTGATGGTACTTTCTTTGTTGGTTGCAGGTGTACATTATTCATTGTCTGGTGGATGGCAAAATGTATCCTGTGGCATTTTCACTGCTCCCACACAAGACCAAGCAGACTTATGTTAGATTATTTAGATTGTTGAAGGACATTGTTGGTGCAAGGACTGGTGTAGGACTCTCCCCAGATGTGATCAGTGCTGTCAGTGGGATCTTCCCTGGCAGCTCAGTTCGGGGCTGTTTTTTCCACTATGCCCAAGCTTTGTGGCGTCAAGTTGTTGACGGAAGTCTTGTGCGAGAGTACATGAACAATCCTGCAGTACAGAGCCACGTCCGACGAGCTGCAGCTTTGTCACTACTGTCACTGGATCAAGTCCAAGATGTTGGGATTAAAGTTATGGAGCAGGGTCCAGATGGTCAACAGATTTCCACCTTCAATGACTATGTAACAAGTACCTAGATAGAAGACGACGCCAGATTTCCCTGTAATATCTGGAACCAGAACACTGGACCATGGACCTCGCTCCCACAACCACCTGGAGGGGTTTCACAATGGACAGAAGAAGAGAATGCCACGGTCACATCCCAACATCTACCAGTTCATAAAAGAAATCAAGAAGATTGAGACAGCAGATAAACGTTCTAGACGGCAGACGGGTCTTGATGGTGCTGTTAAACGCCGTGCACGTATTGACAGAGACAGAGATACCCGACTTGAGAGACTGAAGCTACACCTCCCAACTGGACGAAAAAACTGTGATACAGTTTCTAGATGCAGTTGGACACTAGATGAAATTACAGTAATTGTTATTTGACTGATGAATTAGTGTATTACACATGTACTTGATTAACTTATGTGACTGATCATGATGATGATATTGATGTATCTTGAATATATGACCTTATTAAAGTATAAATCATCAGTGCAAGAGTTATTTTCTTTAGTTGTTGAAATATATGACGTATACCTCATTATTGGAAGAGTTCACTTTTCTAAAGGTATAACAACATTTATGTGATGTGCAGTCAACCCTAGATTTGTTTTGATAAGGGCGTAGGCGAAATGGGGTGTAGGCGATATGAGGTCAGACCAGTGAATGAACTCGGCTCAGTAAACAAAGGCGAAATAAACACAGAGAGCTTGTCCGTAAAATGAGCCACTTAGACTACAAAACAAGACGATTACGTCTGTATAACAAACTAGGTCTTTGAAAGGCATTTAGAGGTGATACACAGAAGGTAGAGAATATACGGATGTCAACTTCTTTATTATGAGGAAGACAACGTTTCGGAGTATATGCTTACTCCTTCATCAGGTGAATGAATGCCATGAGGCAGAGAGCATATCTATGTACAGGTAAGAACAACAAAATGATAAGATAACAAAAGGTGGAAACAACGTACGAACAAAGGGAAGCCAACAGATGATTGGCGCTGATAGTTGATTAGCGAGTTTGTTTGTATATACACCCTGCAACTGTGGCCACCAGTACATTGGAGAAACCCTTATACCCCTTAACACCAGACTCAAAGAACATCGGACCTCTGTTAACAAACTCGACCTGAAATCACGGGAAAGTTGGTTATCCAAGGATTACTAACAAAACTCAGTATTACAAACCATAGTAACTACGTTTAGTTCAGTACAACATGTCAGTCTAGATCGACAAAGCCCCGAACCCACTTACTAAAGAACCTGAGTTTCGAACGTGACCACTCCAGTAGCGAGACAATCGTGAGCGATTTAAGGGAGCCTTGAGGGTGAAGATAACTTACTTACTTAAATTAGGAATTTAACGTGCGCTTTCCGACATATGCGTATTTCGCGCTCGGTGAAGATAAAGATCTTACAAAGTTTAAATATACTACGCGCGCGAGCGTCGGAGGGGGCATACCCCGCTGGACCGCCGGGAATACAACTGACTGAGGCGACAAGCCAACGTGTGTTTCTAAACACGGGGAAAACAGGAAAGCAAACTAACTACTACATCTACACTGGATATGTAAGTATCATAATAAAGCTCTGAACATAAGCTACCCAACGGTATCATCAAAGATGCACAACAGATTATGTACAATTATTGACGAGGCAAAAATGACTATAACTACATGAGAAATATCTGAATGTAGATCTATATTCTATAGACCCTAATGTTAGCTATTCATAAATACGAAAACATTTTCAAAACAAGAATATAGTCGCGAATATATGAGAGACTACATACATCCAGTCATTACATGGTTTGAGAGTGTCATTAATTTACAAGAGAGAAAAATAGTTGGTCATCTAATTCTCTAACACCAAAATGATCTCACTCGGAACAATAGCGGCCGCGGCCGCCGGAGATTGCCGAGCGGTGCCGGAAATAAAGTCGGGAACATAGCGGCACTGGACCATGACATTGGTTAACTTCATCCACGGTGACAGTTGGTATCTGTGCCAAATGATGTCGACCAGACAATCCAGTGATTGATATCATGAGCATCGATTTAGGCAATTTGGATACAATGATATACATCAACCAAGTCAGCGGGCCCGACCACCCGATCCCGTTAGTCGCCTCTTACGACAAGCATAGTCACCTCATACGGCAAGCATGGGTTGCTGAAGACCTATTCTCTACCCGGATCTTCACGGGTCAAAATGGCGGAAAGACAAGAAGAACGAACATTCAAGCCCCACGGGGTGTCCGAATCTCAACGTGATAGGGGTAGAAATACCAAGGGTTGCAACTTTTTATATATTATATACTACTCAAAAGAAGTTAAAGAACAACAGATTTTTTCATAATGCTATAATTAATCTGTCATGCCATTTAATATTAATAAGAGTATTTTATCGTTTCCCAGTGCTGATTGGTTAGTTGAAGTTGAAGCTCGATTGTTGAAAACAATATGATATGACGTCATCCATGATGTCACAAGTTGGTAACATTACGTCATCTGAACAATAGATTGACTTGCGTGAGTCTTCTTGTACGGTTGATATTTCAAGGAAATGGGTGATATTAATATTAAACCCACTTGAAATTCGGATTATCTCTTTCTCGTGAATGGATGGTCTATGTCCATTACAACACCCAGGGCAGATTGTCTGAATACACATGAACATAAATATAAGTAACGAGGTACAAACTATCAAAATAATGTCCTCGACTACGCACCAGGCAATGAGAGACCCCAAGTGTACCACTAACATAGCGCCATTTGGCTTCAGACACTTCATTCAGACAAAAGACGACCACATTGCGAGACACATCTAGTTTCTTCCAACTAATCTTCCCCATCCCCCTAGTCTGTGTCCCCTGGCCGACTGTAACCTCAACTTTGATCTCCGGTCTAGTGGGGTCAAGGCCACGTCGGCATTTCGGCAACATGGCGTGGTCCTCACAGAGACCGAATATTGTATGAACATCCCCACCCGCTTTTGTCATTTGTCTTACCGTCGTCAGAGGTATTATTTAACTGATCACTCGGATCCGTGGCAAAGGAATCCTGTTTCCTCTAGTATGGTGTCATGTCTTGTCGAAGCTGAAGACGTGTGTTCTCTGGCTACTGGAGTAGGGGGTATTTATTTATAGCCAGATATGTCTGCCCTAAACCTTGTTGAGCACCACTGGGGTCGTCGTGTTGAGCTGCTTTCACCGGCGCCGGTTCTCATTGAGCTGCGAATGATGTACGGGGAATCGGTGACATTCAGTAAGAGCTATCTCAGGCACTAATAAAGACAGCATATTGTCATGGATTGGTCACCTCGGTGGGCATGTGGCATCAGGACTGGAGCAAATTAATAAGTAAGGCTCGAGCTCAAATTAGGCCTGAGACCTCGTTCTATGTTAGAAATGGACATTGATCATATTAATCACCATGTTATCGTGGTAGGCAATGTGCATACAAAATGTCATCAGACGCCCCTCCTTCCCCCAGAACCCACCCACCCCCCGACACACACAACCCTCAACCCCCCAAATCTCAAGACCCACAACCACCCCCACCCCAACCATCCTCCCCCACCCCAACCCCTCTCCCCCACCCCCCATCCCCCTCTGGACACGCTCCTGCCACCTTGCAGGCTGACAGATCCGTCGTGTAGCAGTAGTTTCCGTACACACCGGAAGCCCCCGAACTCTGCCCGTGCGCCTATTATGAGCGCTTCACCTCTCCACAATTTATCTGACACAGGAGCTGTAAAGGCGGGCAGCGATCATGACACCACAGATTTTTTATGTTTTGAAAGAGACCTGGGGGTGATGCAGCTCGGTCATCCTCGGGCTGTGAGGATGGGTACACATGGCCCCGTGTCGACGCTGTTGTTCACGATCAAAGGTTCACACCGGTAATCTTACATTACTTAAAACACCCAGTGAGCGGGTCAAGACGTAGGTTTTGCAAAAGGCAGTAATCTTGAATACTCTTGTTTTCCACTATACGCCATGTGCATCCACCGTGTGTCCGATATGTAATGGATGGCAGTACCTACGTGGGAGAATCATGCTGGAGGCGAGGTGAAGCGCCCCAAGCGTACATATTTTTTCTAGTGCTTATTTTTTTATATTTGGTAAGTCGTTTGAAGAAAAGGGATATGCCCTTCTTCAATGTCATTGATGCTACACCTAAGATCGACGTTTTTATAAGCCGGCATCTATTTCGCCTCGTTTATACTGTATTGAGAATAAAGGTTACAGCATCGTAGATCATTTTAATAACAGTAGTGATAGCACAGCTTCAGCGTCGAGAAAACCTCCATCCATGTTTTAGCACTCTGAAGGTAGCACCTCACGCTAGTTAAATGGGTAACTGAGTAAAGCAATCAGCTGCCTTAACAAGTGTTAACAATGAACCCGTGTATAACATTCTCTACCTACACTCCCTGGCACTGCGTTTCAAAGAAGACAGACATAAACGACATCTCATCGGAATTGGTTGCATGATTCATAAGTCCATATAAGTCGAACAACAAGCGTTTTATTTCAAGCATATACGTGCAGGGAGCCACACTTCTGGTGCGCTAACTATGGCGCCCCATACGTTTACGCTTTAATCATATGCGTCCAAACAAATCTGCACACTGAACGTTTTTAGGAGACACAAGGCTTGAATTCGAAGAGAGGTCATCAAATTCACTGTGTTGACATAGTTGCGGCACGGGTACAGACATACGAATGTGACATAATTAGTAACGTGATTAACTGCTTTATCTGCTACCACCATCCACGATATGACAGCACCGCACACCCCATGCCGCCTGTCTCTACTACACACACCATTTCTCTACTTCACACACTATATATCTACTACACACACTATATATCTACTACATACACTATATCTCTACTACCGCCTCCGTGGTCTAGTGGTAGAACGTCCGCCCGGAGAGCGGAATGTTCGGGGTTCGATCCCCGGCCGCGTCATACCAAAAGACGTTAAAAGATGGTACCTGTCTGGCGCTCGGCATTAAGGGGCTAAAACAAGGACTGGTCGGCCCTGAGTCAGTATACTGTGTCTGAGTGGGGTATTCATGTTAAACTGCGGCATGGTATCTTAGTGGGCTAGCTCTAAAATTCGGCATCAGTCCGGGCTAGTAGAAGCAGCAACACACACGTGCATGCACGTCGCTATATAAGTGCAATAATCTTGGACGCCACGTTAAACGCAATTTTACCTCACCTATATCTCTACTACACACACTATATCTCTACTACACACACTATATATCTACTAAACACACTATATATCTACTACATACACTATATCTCTACTACACACTATATATATCTACTACATACACTATATCTCTACTTCACACACTATATATCTAGGACATACACCTTATCTCTCCTACACACCCCATGCCGCCTGTCTCTACTACACACACTATTTCTCCACTTCACACACTATATATGTACTACACATACTATATCTCTTCTACATGCACTGTATCTCTATTACACACACTATATATCTACTACCTACACTATATCTCTACTACACACACTATTTCTCCACTTCACACACTATATATGTACTACACATACTATATCTCTACTACATACACTGTATCTCTATTACACACACTATATGTCTACTACCTACACTATATATCTACTACATACACTATCTATATCTCTACTATACACACTATATATCTACTTCACACACTAAATATCTACTACACACACTATATATCTACTACACACACTATATATCTACTACACACACTATATATCTACTACACACACTATATATCTACTACACACACGATATTTCTACTACAAACACTATATCTCTACTACACACACTATATCGCCACTACACATACTATATCTCTACTACACCATATCTCTACTACACACAATATATCTCTATTGCACACACTATATATCTACTACACACACTTCATCTCCACAACAAACATATATGACCAATGGACATTATCAACAACCTGTGCGCCCCTCCACTGACCATGCAATGATAACACAGGCAATGTGGACAGGTTCTGTACACTGACCATGCAATGCTAACACAGGCAATGTGGACAGGTTCTGACACTGACCATGCAATGCTAACACAGGCAATGTGGACAGGTTCTGTACACTGCACATGCAATGCTAACACAGGCAATGTGGACAGGTTCTGACACTGACCATGCAATGCTAACACAGGCAATGTGGACAGGTTCTGTACACTGCACATGCAATGCTAACACAGGCAATGTGGACAGGTTCTGTACACTGACCATGCAATGCTAACACAGGCAATGTGGACAGGTTCTGTACACTGCACATGCAATGCTAACACAGGCAATATGGACAGGTTGTGTACACTGACCATGCAATGCTAACACAGGCAATGTGGACAGGTTCTGTACACTGCACATGCAATGCTAACACAGGCAATGTGGACAGGTTCTGTACACTGACCATGCAATGCTAACACAGGCAATGTGGACAGGTTCTGTACACTGCACATGCAATGCTAACACAGGCAATATGGACAGGTTGTGTACACTGACCATGCAATGCTAACACAGGCAATATGGACAGGTTCTGTACACTGACCATGCAATGCTAACACAGGCAATGTGGACAGGTTCTGTACACTGACCATGCAATGCTAACACAGGCAATGTGGACGGGTTCTGTACACTGCACATGCAATGCTAACACAGGCAATGTGGACAGGTTCTGTACACTGACCATGCAATGCTAACACAGGCAACATGGACGGGTTCTGTACACTGCACATGCAATGCTAACACAGGCAATATGGACAGGTTCTGACACTGACCATGCAATGCTAACACAGGCAATGTGGACAGGTTCTGTACACTGCACATGCAATGCTAACACAGGCAATGTGGACAGGTTCTGTACACTGACCATGCAATGCTAACACAGGCAATGTTGACAGGTTCTGTACACTGCACATGCAATGCTAACACAGGCAATATGGACAGGTTGTGTACACTGACCATGCAATGCTAACACAGGCAATATGGACAGGTTCTGTACACTGACCATGCAATGCTAACACAGGCAATGTGGACAGGTTCTGTACACTGCACATGCAATGCTAACACAGGCAATATGGACAGGTTCTGACACTGACCATGCAATGCTAACACAGGCAATGTGGACAGGTTCTGTACACTGCACATGCAATGCTAACACAGGCAATGTGGACAGGTTCTGTACACTGACCATGCAATGCTAACACAGGCAATGTGGACAGGTTCTGTACACTGCACATGCAATGCTAACACAGGCAACATGGACGGGTTCTGTACACTGCACATGCAATGCTAACACAGGCAATATGGACAGGTTCTGTACACTGACCATGCAATGCTAACACAGGCAATATGGACAGGTTCTGTACACTGACCATGCAATGCTAACACAGGCAATATGGACAGGTTCTGTACACTGACCATGCAATGCTAACACAGGCAATGTGGACAGGTTCTGACACTGACCATGCAATGCTAACACAGGCAATGTGGACAGGTTCTGTACACTGACCATGCAATGCTAACACAGGCAATGTGGACAGGTTCTGTACACTGCACATGCAATGCTAACACAGGCAATGTGGACAGGTTGTGTACACTGACCATGCAATGCTAACACAGGCAATATGGACAGGTTCTGTACACTGCACATGCAATGCTAACACAGGCAACATGGACGGGTTCTGTACACTGACCATGCAATGCTAACACAGGCAATATGGACAGGTTCTGTACACTGCACATGCAATGCTAACACAGGCAATGTGGACAGGTTCTGTACACTGACCATGCAATGCTAACACAGGCAATATGGACAGGCTCTGTACACTGCACATGCAATGCTAACACAGGCAATGTGGACAGGTTCTGTACACTGACCATGCAATGCTAACACAGGCAATATGGACAGGCTCTGTACACTGCACATGCAATGCTAACACAGGCAATGTGGACAGGTTCTGTACACTGACCATGCAATGCTAACACAGGCAATATGGACAGGCTCTGTACACTGACCATGCAATGCTAACACAGGCAATGTGGACAGGCTCTGTACACTGACCATGCAATGCTAACACAGGCAATGTGGACAGGTTCTGTACACTGACCATGCAATGCTAACACAGGCAATGTGGACAGGTTCTGTACACTGCACATGCAATGCTAACACAGGCAATGTGGACAGGTTCTGTACACTGACCATGCAATGCTAACACAGGCAATGTGGACAGGCTCTGTACACTGACCATGCAATGCTAACACAGGCAATGTGGACAGGTTCTGTACACTGCACATGCAATGCTAACACAGGCAATGTGGACAGGTTCTGTACACTGACCATGCAATGCTAACACAGGCAATGTGGACAGGTTCTGTACACTGACCATGCAATGCTAACACAGGCAATGTGGACAGGTTCTGTACACTGCACATGCAATGCTAACACAGGCAATGTGGACAGGTTCTGTACACTGACCATGCAATGCTAACACAGGCAATGTGGACAGGTTCTGTACACTGACCATGCAATGCTAACACAGGCAATGTGGACAGGTTCTGTACACTGACCATGCAATGCTAACACAGGCAATGTGGACAGGTTCTGTACACTGACCATGCAATGCTAACACAGGCAATGTGGACAGGTTCTGTACACTGCACATGCAATGCTAACACAGGCAATGTGGACAGGTTGTGTACACTGACCATGCAATGCTAACACAGGCAATGTGGACAGGTTCTGTACACTGACCATGCAATGCTAACACAGGCAATGTGGACAGGTTCTGTACACTGACCATGCAATGCTAACACAGGCAATGTGGACAGGTTCTGTACACTGACCATGCAATGCTAACACAGGCAATGTGGACAGGTTCTGTACACTGCACATGCAATGCTAACACAGGCAATGTGGACAGGTTCTGTACACTGCACATGCAATGCTAACACAGGCAATGTGGACAGGTTGTGTACACTGACCATGCAATGCTAACACAGGCAATGTGGACAGGTTCTGTACACTGCACATGCAATGCTAACACAGGCAATGTGGACAGGTTCTGTACACTGACCATGCAATGCTAACACAGGCAATGTGGACAGGTTCTGTACACTGCACATGCAATGCTAACACAGGCAATGTGGACAGGTTCTGTACACTGCACATGCAATGCTAACACAGGCAATGTGGACAGGTTGTGTACACTGACCATGCAATGCTAACACAGGCAATGTGGACAGGTTCTGTACACTGCACATGCAATGCTAACACAGGCAATATGGACAGGTTCTGTGAACTGCACATGCAATGCTAACACAGGCAATGTGGACAGGTTCTGTACACTGACCATGCAATGCTAACACAGGCAATGTGGACAGGTTCTGTACACTGCACATGCAATGCTAACACAGGCAATATGGACAGGTTCTGTGAACTGCACATGCAATGCTAACACAGGCAATGTGGACAGGTTCTGTACACTGACCATGCAATGCTAACACAGGCAATATGGACAGGTTCTGTACACTGACCATGCAATGCTAACACAGGCAATGTGGACAGGTTCTGTACACTGCACATGCAATGCTAACACAGGCAATGTGGACAGGTTCTGACACTGACCATGCAATGCTAACACAGGCAATGTGGACAGGTTCTGTACACTGACCATGCAATGCTAACACAGGCAATGTGGACAGGTTCTGTACACTGCACATGCAATGCTAACACAGGCAATGTGGACAGGTTGTGTACACTGACCATGCAATGCTAACACAGGCAATGTGGACAGGTTCTGTACACTGCACATGCAATGCTAACACAGGCAATATGGACAGGTTCTGTGAACTGCACATGCAATGCTAACACAGGCAATGTGGACAGGTTCTGTACACTGACCATGCAATGCTAACACAGGCAATATGGACAGGTTCTGTACACTGACCATGCAATGCTAACACAGGCAATGTGGACAGGTTCTGTACACTGCACATGCAATGCTAACACAGGCAATGTGGACAGGTTCTGACACTGACCATGCAATGCTAACACAGGCAATGTGGACAGGTTCTGTACACTGACCATGCAATGCTAACACAGGCAATATGGACAGGTTGTGTACACTGACCATGCAATGCTAACACAGGCAATGTGGACAGGTTCTGTACACTGCACATGCAATGCTAACACAGGCAATGTGGACAGGCTCTGTACACTGCACATGCAATGCTAACACAGGCAATGTGGACAGGTTCTGTACACTGACCATGCAATGCTAACACAGGCAATGTGGACAGGTTCTGTACACTGACCATGCAATGCTAACACAGGCAATGTGGACAGGTTCTGTACACTGCACATGCAATGCTAACACAGGCAATGTGGACAGGTTCTGTACACTGACCATGCAATGCCAACACAGGCAATATGGACAGGCTCTGTACACTGCACATGCAATGCTAACACAGGCAATGTGGACAGGTTCTGTACACTGACCATGCAATGCTAACACAGGCAATATGGACAGGCTCTGTACACTGCACATGCAATGCTAACACAGGCAATGTGGACAGGTTCTGTACACTGACCATGCAATGCTAACACAGGCAATATGGACAGGCTCTGTACACTGACCATGCAATGCTAACACAGGCAATGTGGACAGGTTCTGTACACTGACCATGCAATGCTAACACAGGCAATATGGACAGGCTCTGTACACTGACCATGCAATGCTAACACAGGCAATGTGGACAGGTTCTGTACACTGACCATGCAATGTTAACACAGGCAATGTGGACAGGTTCTGTACACTGACCATGCAATGCTAACACAGGCAATATGGACAGGTTTTGTACACTGACCATGCAATGCTAACACAGGCAATATGGACAGGTTCTGTACACTGACCATGCAATGCTAACACAGGCAATGTCGACAGGTTCTGTACACTGCACATGCAATGCTAACACAGGCAATGTGGACAGGTTCTGTACACTGACCATGCAATGCTAACACAGGCAATGTGGACAGGTTCTGTGAACTGCACATGCAATGCTAACACAGGCAATGTGGACAGGTTCTGTACACTGCACATGCAATGCTAACACAGGCAATGTGGACAGGTTCTGTACACTGACCAGCCTCGCTACACTGGAGGAGACACATGGCCGTGGCCGTCAGCTGATCCAGTGTTGAGCTGTTGTCCCACTTGATGCAGTTACATCTTAAACTAGGTAATGAGCTGAAATGGCGGTATTCGATTATCTCTCTAAAAGATTAATGGCTTCTGCTAGAAGTTTGTTGTCTGCAAACCAACGAGATTTGCTGCCACGAAATTTGAATGGTTATGGCATAGTTGACTCAAATGCCATTAGAAAATCAGAAATATGATATACAATCATGTTAGTTTTATAGTGTCATGATTTAAGTGCGTTTGTAGCAATGTATGGAATGTGAGGATCGATAACACACTCACACCCCACATACACCCCACCATTGCCATTCTGGTTGCCCGTAGGCTCGGTTCTTACCATTCTGGTTGCCCGTTGGCTCGGCTCTTGCCATCCTGGTTGCCCGTCGGCTCGGTTCTTACCATTCTGGTTGCCCGTCGGCTCGGTTCTTGTCATTCTGATTGCCCGTCGGCTCGGTTCTTGCCATTCTGGTTACCCATAGGCTCGGTTCTTGCCATTCTGGTTGCCCGTCGGCTCGGTTCTTACCATTCTGGTTGCCCGTAGGCTCGGTTCTTGTCATTCTGGTTGCCGGTGGCTCGGCTCTTGCCATTCTGGTTGCCCGTAGGCTCGGTTCTTGCCATTCTTGTTGCCCGTTGGCTCGGCTCTTGTCATTCTTGTTGCCCGTTGGCTCGGCTCTTGTCATTCTGGTTGCCCGTAGGCTCGGTTCTTGCCATTCTGGTTATCCATAGGCTCGGCTCTTGCCATTCTGGTTGCTCGTAGGCTCGGTTCTTACCATTCTGGTTGCCCGTTGGCTCGGTTCTTACCATTCTGGTTGCCCGTTGGCTCTGTTCTTACCATTCTGGTTACCCATAGGCTCGGCTCTTGCCATTCTGGTTGCCCGTCGGCTCGGTTCTTACCATTCTGGTTGCCCGTCGGCTCGGTTCTTGTCATTCTGGTTGCCCGTTGGCTCGGCTCTTGCCATTCTGGTTGCCCGTAGGCTCGGTTCTTGCCATTCTTGTTGCCCGTTGGCTCGGCTCTTGTCATTCTGGTTGCCCGTAGGCTCGGTTCTTGCCATTCTGGTTGCCCGTTGGCTCGGTTCTTACCATTCTGGTTGCCCGTTGGCTCTGTTCTTGCCATTCTGGTTGCCTGAAGGCTCTGTTCTTGCCATTCTGGTTGCGCAAATGTTGGGTTCTTAGTAAGGATAAGATAATAAAAGATAACCAGAATGTTAAGAACCCAACTTCTCTGTGAGGCATTTAGAATTTCGAGTTCTAAGTAAGGATACGATATATGGATGAACAATTTCTTTATTACAATTAGGATCTACACCTAAACGTCGCTCATAATTGTAATAAAGAAGTTGTTCATCCATATATCTTATCCTCACGAAGAACTCAAAATTCAAATGCCTCCCAAAGAAGTTGGATTCTTAACATTATGGTTAACCAAAGGGTCGTTTCTTACCATTCTGTTTACTAATAAGGTCAGTGCATGCCAACATACCAGTGACTGATCAGCATACATTATGGGTACCAATTTAGTGCAGATTTGTGTTTGGATGTTGCTCGTAAAGGCCAATTTTGTTTTTGGTCACATCGGATTGTTTTCCACCACCACCCAGGAACATTTGCTGTTCTTCAGTAGTTATCTAACAGCAGTACACATACGCCATTCGGCGAGAAAGCGGTGGATGTAAAGTATGTCAGTAGAACGTCCTGTAGTTATTATCACGTTAACTAACTGTAAAACTTGACAGTAGGCGTTTTCAGTGGAAAGATCCTAAATGCTCCAAATAAATTAGTCACTATTGATGTAAACCTAAAACGAATTGAATCTGATATGAAGTTCGTGAGATGGTCCCTTTGTGAACTATCAACCTTGCGGATACACTCACCCAGTCTGACCACGTGACCCCGTGATCCCTGGAGTCCCTCTGGCGTTTTGTTGCCACTGGGTTGGGAGAAAAGATTAATATCAATATGGTTATTTCAATGATTTATCGTCGACGATTATTGGATTCGTTTTTCTGTAAGGTCGCTAAGTATGATATACTACCTACCTGACCTCTCAAGGAAAACGTCGAGTTTCTGTAACGTGCTATTGGCCAACTTAGCTCACAAGAAAACCGTCGAGTTTCTGTAACGTGCTATTGGCCAACGTAGCTCACAAGAAAATCGTCGAGTTTCTCTAACGTGCTATTGGCCAACTTAGCTCACAAGAAAATCGTCGAGTTTCTCTAACGTGCTATTGGCCAACTTAGCTCACAAGAAAATCGTCGAGTTACTCTAACGTGCTATTGGCCAACTTAGCTCACAAGAAAATCGTCGAGTTTCTGTAACGTGCTATTGGCCAACTTAGCTCACAAGAAAATCGTCGAGTGTCTGTAACGTGCTATTGGCCAACTTAGCTCACAAGAAAATCGTCGAGTTTCTGTAACGTGCTATTGGCCAACTTAGCTCACAAGAAAATCGTCGAGTTTCTCTAACGTGCTATTGGCCAACTTAGCTCACAAGAAAATCGTCGAGTGTCTGTAACGTGCTATTGGCCAACTTGGCTCACAAGAAAATCGTCGAGTTTCTGTAACGTGCTATTGGCCAACTTAGCTCACAAGAAAATCGTCGAGTTTCTGTAACGTGTTATTGGCCAACTAAGCTCACAAGAAAATCGTCAAGTTTCTGTAACGTGCTATTGGCCAACTTAGCTCACAAGAAAATCGTCGAGTTTCTGTAACGTGCTATTGGCCAACTTACCCTCCCATACCAAAATCTCCCAAGGAAAACATCCAGTTTCAGTAGCAGGCCGTTGACCAA
The DNA here is from genome assembly GCF_023055435.1 of Haliotis rufescens. Lineage (NCBI taxonomy): Eukaryota > Metazoa > Mollusca > Gastropoda > Lepetellida > Haliotidae > Haliotis > Haliotis rufescens. The sequence goes on along the minus strand of NW_025963779.1, from coordinate 91,025,507 downwards.
CTTAGCCTCCCACTTCTTGTCTTACTAGTTCCGTGTAATTGCTGTGACTCATAACTAGGGCGAATCTGGGATTCGAACACACGATCATAGGATTCTGGCACATGCGATCACAACCAGGGTCACTCACTCACTCTATCCGTTTTAACGCCTTGACCTCTATGCTTACGGCATCCCAATAGTATACATGACTTATAACCATGTCGATGGCTTGATTCGGCGACGGTATACATCTTGGCGGAGATGAACATTAAGCATTAAACTATACCGTAAAAACTACATTGATATTCCTTATATCCAGGTTATATGTCCCAGTTGTATATTATATTTTTATACGGTATTTACTTGGCAACAGAGGTGACAGATATCATCGCATCTAATTAAAACCTTATTACCGTATAACATATTGCGGATGTGTCATGGATGTTTTTGCAACCAAGCCGAAGGTTCTTAATGCATCTGGTTGACACTACAGTATATCGACGATGTTGCGTAGTTTTAAATGCATTTCTGTATATCTGGTATAACTTACGATTGCTTTTCACTCACTCACTCACTCACTCACTCACTCACTCACTCACACAGTAAGGTAGACGCCTTCTCATGTATGGATGGCTTCAGTCATTGGCTGATTTCTCCATCACCGACTCCATCTGCCCGACGTCTACCCCTGTACACTACCTCGTATACGACGAGATACACATCTTCCCGAGGCAAGAGAGTTAACTGCCGAACTAGGCTGGTATTATGGAGTTACATTTTGGCTGGACTAACTATGGAGTCTATGCATAGTCCAATCAAAAGCGCGCACCGAAATCGAAATTCGGTTCGTAAACTGTCGTGCAGATTTCGATCGATTGCAGGATTTGCAAATCATGTGCACCGCCAACTCGTTGTCAGCAGATATTTTCCAAATCTGTTCATGTTTTTAATCAAGGTGCTCACGTGATTTGATGCATTTCGCGATGTAAGACCCGTTTTATCACAACATAGATCCTGATTATCGAGCAGATCGTCCTGACTGGGCGCCACCATTTTGTGTGAAGTAAACGCAAGCGATACGAGAGATGGAACCTGATTGGTAGTCTTAGAAGGGACATAACTGGTAATAGCCACTGGTGGTGCTACGATTGAGCCCAGTAATTCCAGCTTAGTTCGGCAAGGGTGGAAACTGGACTTTTAAAGTCAGTTAACTCTCTTGCGTCGGGAAGATGCGAGATACACCGACCCCGCTACAGTAATCTGCAGCATCATACGCAAGACATCACACACAGACTGCACTGCAAACACTATTTCTTCTCATTACAAATACAAAAAGCTTTTCGTGAAATGTAATCCGAGCGTGATTAGGGGCACTGGTCTCAATAAAAAGGCCAGATAATGCTGTTTGATATACACAATAATAATTGCCATAGAGCACGAAAGAAACTCATTTTCATAATGGATCACGGCATAAAACCATTACAGAACAAACAAATAGCAGGAATGTGAAGGAGCAGTTGCTTTCGTTCGGGTTTACATAAATTTGGACTGAATCAGACAATAATCGTGGCAATATACAACAGATGATTGCATCAATCTCAGGGAGGAAGGGTTATTTGTTTCACAGGAAGAAATGGCAGGGGCTGTGGTTCAATCATCTCAGGTCGCCCTGGATGTGTGGATGTAATCACAGCATTGTGCCACATTAGTGAACAGCATTGTGCCACATTAATGAATCACAGCATTGTGCCACATTAGTGAATCACAGCATTGTGCCACATTAGTGAATCACAGCATTGTGAGACATTAGTGAATCACAGCATTGTGAACATTAGTGAATCACAGCATTGTGAACATTAGTTAATTACAGCATTGTGCCACATTAGTGAATCACAGCATTGTGCCACATTAGTGAATCACAGCATTGTGAACATTAGTGAATCACAGCATTTTGAACATTTGTGAATCACAGCTATGTGCCACATTAGTGAATCACAGCATTGTGAACATTAGTGAATCACAGCATTGTGCTACATTAGTGAATCACAGCACTGTGAACATTAGTGAATCACAGCATTGTGCCACATTAGTGAATCACAGCATTGTGAACATTAGTAAATCACAGCATTGTGAACATTAGTGAATCACAGCATTGTGAACATTAGTGAATCACAGCATTGTGCCACATTAGTGAATCACAGCATTAAGCCACATTAGTGAATCACAGCATTGTGAACATTAGTGAATCACAGCATTGTGCCACATTAGTGAATCACAGCGCTAGCATTAAGCCACATTAGTGAATCACAGCATTGTGCCACATTAGTGTGTGAACGGCTGGCAGGTTCAACATCCATGAGATACACCCGCACAACTCACTAAGACGTCCACGTCAGTAAACTCACTCAACAATGATTGCAACATTTAATAGTTCAAAGCGATTTGAAAACAACTTCATTGTGCCTGTATTTGTGTATGAAGTATATACGTTGTTGTAGACAAGAAGACTGTTGAGGTCCTGATGTCTGTAGGGTTTTCCGCTGCTTTAAACAAAACTCCAGCCAATCAATAGTAGGATCTTCACGCTGTACCCACGTGGTGCATGGAACCCGGCCGGCTATGTATCCTAGGATCAGTTGTCCCCGACAATGACACCTGGTGTCTGGTGTCCTAGGCGATTCAGTACTAGATAACAATGTCCCAGGACCACTAGTCCTAAGACAGTCCTCGTCTGAAAGGTAATATCCTATCGGTGTCTGTTTTCTGCGCTATGTGCCAGTTGGTACACAAAGTCCTATTCTTTAGGAACCCATGTTCTCGTCCAAAACAAAAGAACACTTCCGGATGTGTCGTAGTATATTTATATTTAGTATTTATATTTAGATACATTTGCGACAGGTGGGGGAATAGCGTATTATTATTATTCAGTGGAATAAACAAAGTAGGGCGATATTTACGTTGAAGAATGGCTAATCCTAACTCGCTTCAGACAAGTTCTAAACGACAATGAGTGACATGACAATGTGGATAGAAACGCACACATTCATGGTGACAATATTTTGCACAAGTACAGATCTGTACTTGCACATGGCATACTCCCCAAATATCCCTCCATCAAAGTTAAAACTGAGACTATATGCACTGTCGTTATCAAATTCAATTTCCGATTACTTTTATCAGCGACTATTGTAGGACCTTCTTCCTCCCAAGGTGCCGAGGTCCCAATACTATCTGTATATAGATGAACACAATACACACAGGGTATGCCGTAAAAATGAATTACAGATGTTATTTTGTGCATTTTGTGATTGTGATGGTTATTTGATAATTCGTGTTTACACGGCCTCTGGATTTATAACAAGCTCGGGCTACATGGAGTGCCCGGACACATCGAGGTGAAAGGGCACAATGTCCGCCTGACAATTATAGACCTAGGCGCACTGAAGTCCAAGTTCTTGCCCAAGGTTGAAGACAGGAGGCTAGGAATGGCATTGGACCTTTACAACGGGTCTTCGATCTTCGATCCCTAATTTGTATTAACATATTTACACATACGGGGGTTGGTTAAGAGTCTCGCATAAAAGAATTATTGCGTGAGAAGAAATGTTTTGCAAATAGAGCCTTGAAGACGACACCGGTCCTGGAAGGCATATTACCGAGCACCAGGCAGGGTAACAACAAGTACCATCTTTCAACGTGTTATGGTATGACGCGACCGGGGATCGTACCCCGGACTTTCCGCTCTCTGGGCGGACGCTCTACCACTAGGCCACGAAGGCGGTTGTAAACATAAACTATTTTAACAAGAATCCTGGGACGTCCATGCCTTCGCAAGCAATGGGCGACACAAATTGTATTACAGTGCTATTAGTTCCGTTCACAGTCCTTCACGACTTAAATCACTTCTCAGGGGGCAGCGACAACGTCATCAAATTAGACAATACCGTCTTAACTATCTCAGGCAGAAACTACTCGATAGGAACAAAATTGGCAAATTGAATTTAAACCAGGCATGACCATGCAATGCCATCTCCGCCACCGGGTGCCCGATTCTGATTACTTTACAATACAAAGATTAGATTTAAATAATCGTATTTGCATGATTACGCCGATCTGAGAGGTGATGCAACAAATGACAATGGCAGTGTTGCCGAGCAATTTGCGTTTCATGCGTGCTGAGTCACGTGACATAGATTTATGTTGGTTTAACCACAAAAAAAACTGTAATTGAGAGTGGTATTGTGTCAGCTGGTAACATTCTCACGCTATCCCCTCCCCCCATCACCAGTTCCCCCACCTGCTCCCCAATTCCCCCCACCTCACCCTTTCTGGTGGCATGGTGGCATTGGAAGCTCGAAGATCAAGAGGATGACAGACGTAATTTGGTTGACCGAACTACAATCCAGTCATAACAGCAACTCATGGTTCTATGTATTACCAGCCCCGTTAAGATCCGGGTTAGAATTGGTCTTCAGCAACCCATGCCGTAAGAAGCGACCAACGGTATCGGGTGGTCAGGCTCGCTTGGTTGATGCATGACATTGTATCCCAATTCCATACACCGAGCCTCATGAGGTCAGTCACTGGATTGTCTGGTCCGCTTGCTAGATATTGCTCGAATATTCGTTTGCGGCGTCAAACAACAAACAAACAAACAATCTATATATGACCAAGATTACTGTTTCTCAAAGACGCACGTCCCCTCGCTACCTAGACAAGGTTCAACATACACCATCCGTTCTTGGAGTGAACTTTGTTTGACGCCGCTTTGAATAATATTTCAGTTATATCACCGCATGTCAGCGTGATGTGGGGGGGGCCGCCCAAAGTGATGGAGGTCTTCGCTGTTTAGGACTTTGATGAAGCCCACGAGCACGGTTAGGTGCTGACAAACCTACAAACATAATCGGAAGCCTCGATACGTTTCTGGCACGTGACACGACATGGGAACGAGGCGAATTGCGGCGCTGTAGACGATTGGATCATTTGTGTCTCCGCTATTTGCTGAGAACTACACGGATGGAATTTCGCAGTGAATATTGCTTTTATCGGTGATAGGTCAATAAGAGGTGTGTTATAAAAATGATACCTTACAATGTCAGCGTTACCAAGAGACGAGAAGGAATAGAGTGAGTGAGTGAGTATGGTTTTACGCCGCTTTGAACAATATTCCAGCAATGTCATGGCGGGGGACACTAGAAAAGGGCTTCATACATTGCACCCATGTACGGAATCAAACCCGGGCCTTCGGCGTGAGGAGCGAACGATTTAACCACTAGGCTACCCCCCGCACGAAGAAGAAATCGAAAGTATAGCATTCATGTATTGAACTGTAGATGTGTAAATGGCTTTCCACTGTGTTACATCCTCAACCACCATCCACACCACCAACAACAACAACAACGTCTCTGACAGGGATCTCATACTCTGTGTCTGATCCAAAGGGGATATCTTAATTCTTATTCTACTAAGATCTATCTTAGTCGTTGCCTTTCAAATACTTTATTCATTGAGGAGTCGTGAGATTGTGTACAATCTGGCAGTAGTTGGTGAGCCCAGGTGATACATTGCGACATACATCATGTTAAGTCGCCACGTATTTTACAGGTTTTGTACGTCAGGCTCCAATGCTTTCCTCTATGTTTGTTTGTGCCAGGTTGTGCTGCAGGAATTAATCGTGGAGAAACAGACGTTTTATTGGATGTATTGCTCTGGCTGGGTTTTTTCAGGAGAGAGTCATTGTGATTGGGCACATGTGATTCCTGGCGAGCTGAGTAAATAGGGTAATGATTCATTTCTACACAACCCTCAAATACCATCAACGTCACTGAAAACAAATAGTTCGCGCCGATTGTTCGGAGCCATTGAACAGCGAGACGGTGCACAAGAAACAGCGGAAACCACTGAAACGAAAGTTCCATGCGGAGAACGGCGTGCGCGGTGCACGGGTCCGGGCTGGGTGGAGTGCTGGGTGTGCTTGGTATTTGATTCTTGTTTCACGCCGCACAATATTCCAGCTATATGACGCGGTCTGTAAATAATCGAGTTTAGACCAGACAATACAGTGATTGACATTATGAGCATGAATCCACGCAATTGAGATACGATGACATGCATTAACCAAGTCAGGGACCCTGAACATCCGATACTGTAAGTCGCCTCTGACAACAAGCATAGTTGCCTCTTAGGACAAGCATTTGTTGCTGAAGACCTATTCTAACACGGATGTTCACGGGTCTTCTTGGTGTCACATTGTAATGGAGACAGCGTACAATGTGTCGTGGTGGGATGACGGACGCTTTTCACTTATGGACATTGCCAAGTTTAGTTGCATCTTATTCTCCATTGTATTTTAAACCATTACATAAAACTTAATACCATCCGATCATAAATACATTCCGACGACTATCGTTAAACAGGTTTTGCCTGAAGAAACATGAACGTTTCAGCGTCAACACAAAGCATGCTTTATTCCAATATTAGTGTGGAAAACGCTAAAGAGAAATGCGAAAGCTGAAATTACCATTCCACTTGCACGATCAAAGTGTTTGTGATTAAATTCATTACGAGCTATAAACATGCCCAGACAAGCATCGCCTTTGTGGGAAGTTGTTGGAAGATTAGTGTTAGAAAATGTAGCCACGTGCGGAACTTTACAATTGGTATTAGGCATCTGTAAGCATGGTCCCTCTGTCATCTAACTCTGAGTGTTAGTCATCTAATATGATTCTGTTCATTTCATTGCTCTCAAACATTGATTCCATCTCGATAATTGTCATTTGTTGCATGTCCCCACTCTACGTATCATCCCCACAACCTGCTGACAGCATCCTCATTAACCCTTCCAAACCCATGGACCGTACCAACAACTCTGGTCCATATTAACCCTTTGAAACTCTTCATATCCCCATTAATCCACGAGAACCTTTGTCCCGATTCTAGCAAGCTCCTTTACACATCTCCGCATTAACCCAAGAGAACACGTGTTCCTATTGGACAACTCTTCATCTCCGCATTACACTTGACAACTCGTGTCCCTATTAGACAACTCTTCATCTCCGCATTAACTCTTGAGAACACTTGTCGCTATTGGACAACTCTTCATCTCCGCATTAACACTTGAGAACACGTGCCTCTATTGGACAACTCTTCATCTCCGCATTACACTTGACAACTCGTGTCCCTATTAGACAACTCTTCATCTCCGCATTAACTCTTGAGAACACTTGTCGCTATTGGGAAACTCTTAATCTCCGCATTAACCCTTGAGAACACGTGTCCTCATTTAACAACTCTTCATCTTCGCATTAACCCTTGACAACACGTGTCTCTTTTGGGCAACTCTTCATCTCTGCATTACACTTGAGAACATGTGTCTCTATTGGGTAACTCTTCATCTCCGCATTAACCCTTGAGAACACGTGCCTCTATTGGACAACACTTCATCTTCGCATTAACCCTTCAGAAAATGTGTCCCTATACTGGCAATTCCTTCAAAGCGGATTATCCCCTTCCAATCTGTATTCAGATGGTGGCAACAGCGCATCAATCCCTCAAAGCATCTTTCCCAACCATCATAACACCATCAACCCGACAGCAATGTTTCCCGAGCGAAGCAGCTCCTTCCACTCATATTAACCTTTTTACACCTTCTTTCCTATCTTAAACTATTCGACAGTTCAACACCGACCCTTAGCCATGACCTACTGAGTGAACAATATTACATGATCCAGTTTAACAGGGATTTGGGCACACGTTCTTTTTTCTAAGCCTTCCACTCGGACCTAAGTCTCGCCACGGAAATCCAACTCACTAGCAATACCACCTTGAGCTCACTACCGAATATATTCCTGTGGAGACACTGTTACGGGATTATGCAACCCGACACCCGAGGTAATTTAATTTCATGGTTCCGATTCACGTTTTCAATTCTAATGAGTCAAAAGATTTGAAAATTGGTAGTATTAGTTTGGTGATTCACATAACACTCATCTAAAGCTCCTCGCAGCATCCCGACATGACACCGGACTTGGAGACGCCGAAGCTATTTTCTTGCACACGATGCAGCGATTATTGGTCAATAACTATAAAAATACACCACCTGTTGATGTGGGGCGAGTTAACATTATTGATTCGAAGTTCCGGGAAATTTCCCCATTTGTTCATTGCCGCCTGTGACCACAGCCTGCCCAGTCATTTTTCTAGAGGAGGCAAGGTCATGTCCTGGCGTTCAAACCGGATGTGACGTGTAGGTTTGTAACTACTTGCACTCACACACAGTGGGCTGAAGCGGAAACTACACCCTCAAACTGTTTGTGCCGTCGAGCTGATGACATCCATGATCGTATTGATGATCGATTTTGATAATTAATGTCATTTGTGAGAAAACAAAATTAATATCACCCCAGGAGGATCCATGCTCCACAACTAGATTCAGAACAGGATTTTAATCATCGATTTTTCTTATACAATATGCGTTGTATATCAATGTATGCATCTTGTCACGGCGACAATTCCCCTACCTCTCATGATCCGTTTCATCGGGAGTTTAATTTCCGATTGGTAACTAGCGGAAAGCCAGCCGTGTCCATTTTCGTCTATAAACGCTGACAACTAGAGCCAGCTTCACAGACACTCAACATCATGGACGATGTCACGTGATTTCAAACATTCTCCGTCAGTAACGCATAACTAAAAAAAATAAATAAATAAACTGGTGAAACAGCATTTATCTGTGCATGTGTGAATACTCATTATGCAAAACGACCACAATAAAACACAGAGATAAAGATCGGTTCAATGTATTACTTTAAACAACATTAAAAGGAAACAAATGAAGCGCCGCGTGACGTCTCTGTGTTTGTGCATGTCCCAATGCTGTCTCCGACAACCAGGAAGCACAAGTTCCATGTTATAGTTTTGACAAAACGATAAATATTGATATGAGCGGGCTTTAAGCATTCCGTTACTATAGCAACTCACATGTTTCATTTGTATATATGGTCCAGCAAGTTTTTCTAATGGTAACGTAATGGAAATTGTTACAGTTTGCCCGTGGGTTTGATACCGTCAATAATCTGAAGAAACTAAGTAAACATTAAAACTACTTCCTCCATCAGCTCCAGACAGAACTGTAAAGACTGCCACACGAGCCATGACGTATTCTGTTCTCTCTCTCTCTCTCCCTGGTGGGCGGGACAATCATTCTACTCGGGAAGATCTTGTCCAAGGTACCATGTGACAGTGATTTACTTGTTCATGCACGACGTGTTATACGACCCGTGAAGATCCGGGGTAGAATAGGTCGTCAGCAACCCATGCTTGCCGAAAAAGGCGACTATGCTTGTTGTAAGAGGCGAATAACGGGATCGGGTTATCGCTGACTTGGTTGGTGCATGTCATCGTATCCAAATTGCGTGGATCGATGCTCATGATGCCAGTCACTGGATTGTCTGGTCTAGACTCGATTTATTTACAGACTGCTGTCATGTAGCTGGAATATTGCTGAGTACGGCGTTAAACAACAAACAAACGTGTTATACCGCAGAGAATGCAGATGTGGGGAGATTTTACTGCGCTTTCAGAAATAGAACGACTTATAAACACCATGCATTGTATACACTCACTCACTCAACCGTGTATTCAGACAATGACCTACTTAATGTGTGTCTAGCTGCCATCCACTCTGTGCCATGTGTGTTCCGTGATTTGAAAGTATGATATAATAAGTCATAGACGCTAAATGGAATGATATCAGTTGTGCAAGACTAATGGATTCTTACTTTCATCATTTCCTTGCTGTATTGATCACTGTCCATCAAAGTTAGGCAAATGTTGTCCTACACTGTACAGGGCCAGCAAGGCGGTCACATTCACTTTTATCCAACTGGTCTGAAAATAGTGTCTGCCAGTTATGAATATCCTCAATGATGTTGTCTATAACAGTGAACACACTGGACACCACTCGCTAGCTACTTGTTATGCCGGTCCCCTAGAGGGCAATAAGAATCGCCTTTAGCACGGGGAGAATACGACTCGGGCGGACAAATACCGGGCGCGTTCAGCGCGTAATCAACGTTGAACACAAACACTACTATTCCATCTTACAGGGATGGAATGTGAATCTTGATGGGGCCATTACCAGGACTGACGAGTCATTTTTCAGTCTAAATCACAAATCTATTTCAAAGATGTGCCATGGTAATGAGAATATCCACGAGGGGGGCAGTGGTGGTCCAGGGGAGGAGAGTATGTCCGGCTTGCGATCGTGAAGCATCACGAGTAGTACACCCCTACTCACCGGGTTTAACTGATGATATATCTGTAACCCTAATGGGTTTAGTTATTTTTATATTATTTGTTGTATGTAGCATCTGCAGTGGAAGGATAATAGTGATATTTTCTACTTTCTGTGAGATAACAAGAGTATTGAGAGTGATGGATGATGCTGACTCGTTAAACCCAGCAACTTTGTCTCAACTCGTTTGTCGATCACAGGAATCTCAAGGTATAATGACATGTCACATTTTAATATACAGAAGTTATTGATATAAACTTTTGAGTTGCAGAACACGTGGTGTTTGGTGAAAAGTGAACGACTACCAACGTTACCGTCGTTGCTGCTGCTGTTCGACAGTGAGAGGGGCGCTTGAACCTACTTCACTAACCGAGGTGCTAGCATACTTTGTTGTATCGATACAGTTAATGCAGCCGCCTGTGTTTGTTAGTCAAAACGTGAAATTCTCTGAAATGTATGATGTCAGGTAAATGAACCGACGTACGGATTCAAATAAATGAACAGATTTACGACGTCAGGGTGGTGGTCACGTGTGTAACAAGTGTTTCTCAAGTCTTTGAAACCTTGGTTCACCACTTTTAGTCTGAGTCCAAAGAACAATCAAACCAGTGGAATATTATGACATCATCACCTCCAAAGACGGCAAAGACTGTCCCATCAGCTGGCAAGTTTATGACCTACGTGTTCTGAGATGTCGGGGTGTCATCATGGCGGACTATCATCCACATGGCCAGAACATAAACGGAACATATTATGCTGCACTTTTGAGGCAGTTACGGCATGAAAGTAAGACTACAAGACGTGGCTGAGAGAAAGTGTGCTCTTTCAACAGGACAATGTGCCAGCAAACAAATCACTCATTTCCATATCTACATCAACGACAGTGGATTTGAAAGCCTTCTGCATCCACCATATTCTCCTGCTCTGGCTCCGTCAGATTTCTATCCATCCCTAAACAGTAAGAGAGCCGACACCCATTTCCACTCAAACAATGACGTCATAGCAGCAGTGGAGAACCTTGTGGACAGCCAAGAGAAGGATTACAACAAAATTGGAAAAAAATACCTCCAATATATCATTTTAATGTCTTTAGGTCGACTCATAACTTATCAGTCACTCCTGCGTACACATTCGCTGTACAGCATCAGAGCTGTATAACAGTGTCGCAAACTCCGACGTTCGTACAGTTTCGCTCTCACTCTATGAATGGCTCATACTCCGAGGAACTCACACAAAATGAAAGTCTATTCTTACATAAATTATTTCAAATACTACTTACACTACACATGTTAATTGGTAAAAAGTCGTTTCTCGTGATTCCTTATGAGCGTTTTGAACAGTCCATTTATATCACGACGTGTCAACGCGACGTTGGAGAAACTTCCGAAGTGATGCAGGTAACGGCTGCTTGTACTAGCCCGGACTAATGCCGATCTTATAGTGCAAGCCCAATGAGATACTATGCCGCAGTTTAACTTCAATACCCCACTCAGTATACTGAGTCCGAGCCCACCAGTCCTTGTTTCACTTCTAAATGCCGAGCGCCAGGCAGGGTAGCAACAAGTTCCATCTTTTAACAGTGGGATCGAGACCCGGACCGTCCGCTCTCTGAGCGGACGCTCTACCACTAGACCACGGAGGCGGTTGTAGCATAAGAGAAAGAAACTGGTAAACAGAAACTACTGGAACAAGAATCTTGGGACGTCCGTGCCTTCGCAAGCAATGGACGACACAGGTTGTATTACAGTGCTATTAGTTCCGTTCACAGTCCTTCACGACTTAAATCACATCTCAGGGGGCAGCGACAACGTCATCAAATTAGACAATACCGTCTTCACTATCTCAGGCAGAAACTACTCGATAGGAACAAAATTGGCAAATTGAATTTAAACCAGGCATGACCATGCAATGCCATCTCCGTCATCGGGTGCCCGATTCTGATTACTTTGCAATACAAAGATTAGATTTAAATAATCGTATTTGCGTGATTACGCCGATCTGAGAGGTGATGCAACAAATGACAATGGCAGTGTTGCCGAGCAATTGGCGTTTCATGCGTGCTAAGTCACGTGACATAGATTTATGTTGGTTTAACCACAAAAAAAACTGTAATTGAGAGTGGTATTGTGTCAGCTGGTAAACACTCTCACACTAGCCCCTCCCCCCATCACCAGTTCCACCATCTGCTCCCCCCATTCCCCCTACCTCCCCCTTTCTGGTGGCATGGAGGCATTGGAAGCTCGAAGATCCAGAGGATGAGAGACGTAATTTGGTTGACCGAACTACAATCCAGTCATTACAGTAACTAATGGTTCTATGTATGACCAGCCCCATGAAGATCCGGGTTAGAATTGGTCTTCAGCAACCCATGCCTGGCGTAAGAAGCGACTAACGGTATCGGGTGGTCAGGCTCGCTTGGTTGATGCATGACATTGTATCCCAATTCCATACACCGAGCCTCATGAGGTCAGTCACTGGATTGTCTGGTCCGCTTGCTAGATATTGCTGGAACATTCGTTTGCGGCGTCAAACAACAAACAAACAAACAATCTATATATGACCACGATTACTGTTTCTCAAAGACGCACATCCCCTCGCTACCTAGACAAGGTTCAACATACACCATGCGTTCTTGGAGTGAATTTTGTTTGACGCCGCTTTGAATAATATTTCAGTTATATCACCACATGTCAGCTTGATGTGGGGGGGACGCCCAAAGTGATGGAGGTCTTCGCTGTTTAGGACTTTGATGAAGCCCACGAGCACGGTTAGGTGCTGACAAATCTACAAACATATTCGGAAGCCACGATACGTTTCTGGCACGTGACACGACATGGGAACGAGGCGAATTGTGGCGCTGTAGACGATTGGATCATTTGTGTCTCCGCTATTTGCTGAGAACTACATGGATGGAATTTCGCAGTGAATATTGCTTTTATCGGTGATAGGTCAATAAGAGGTGTGTTATAAAAATGATACCTTACAATGTCAGCGTTACCAAGAGACGAGAAGGAATGGAGTGAGTGAGTGAGTATGGTTTTTACGCCGCTTTGAACAATATTCCAGCAATGTTATGGCGGGGGAAACTAGAAAAGGGCTTCATACATTGCACCCATGTACGTAATCAAACCCGGGCCTTCGGCACGAGGAGCGAACGCTTTAACCTCTAGGCTACCCCACCGCCCCAAGAAGAAATCGAAAGTATTGCATGCATGTATTGAACTGTAGATGTGTAAATAGCTTTCCACTGTGTTACATCCTCAACCACCATCCACACCACCAACAACAACAACAACGTCTTTAACAGGGATCTCATACTCTGTGTCTGATCAAAAGGGGATATCTTAATTCTTATTCTACTAAGATCTATCTTAGTCGTTGCCTTTCAAATACTCTATATCATTGAGGAGTCGTGAGATTGTGTACAATCTGGCAGTAGTTGGTGAGCCCAGGTGATACATTGTGACATACATCATGTTAAGTCGCCACGTATTTTACAGGTTTTGTACGTCAGGCTCCAATGCTTTCCTCTGTTTGTTTGTGCCAGGTTGTGCTGCAGGAATTAATCGTGGAGAAACAGACGTTTTATTGGATGTATTGCTCTGGCTGGGTTTTTTCAGGAGAGAGTCATTGTGATTGGGCACATGTGATTCCTGGCGAGCTGAGTAAATAGGGTAATGATTCATTTCTACACAACCCTCAAATACCATCAACGTCACTGAAAACAAATAGTTCGCGCCGATTGTTCGGAGCGATTGAACAGCGAGACGGTGCACCAGAAACAGCGGAAACCACTGAAACGAAAGATCCATGCGGAGAACGGCGTGCGCGGTGCACGGGTCCGGGCTGGGTGGAGTGCTGGGTGTGCTTGGTATTTGATTCTTGTTTCACGCCGCACAATATTCCAGCTATATGACGCGGTCTGTAAATAATCGAGTTTAGACCAGACAATACAGTGATTGACATTATGAGCATGAATCCACGCAATTGAGATACGATGACATGCATTAACCAAGTCAGGGACCCTGAACATCCGATACTGTAAGTCGCCTCTGACAACAAGCATAGTTGCCTCTTAGGACAAGCATGGGTTTCTCAAGACCTATTCTAACCCGGATGTTCACGGGTCTTCTTGGTGTCACATTGTAATGGAGACAGCGTACAATGTGTCGTGGTGGGATGACGGACGCGTTTCACTTATGGACATTGCCAAGTTTAATTGCATGTTATTCTCCATTGTATTTCAAACCATTACATAAAACTTAATACCATCCGATCATGAATACATTCTGACGACTATCGTTAAACAGGCTTCGCCTGAAGAAACATGTACGTTTCAACGCCAACACAAAGCATGCTTTATTCCAATATTAGAGTGGAAAACGCTCTTGAGAAATGCGAAAGCTGAAATTACCATTCCACTTGCACGATCAAAGTGTATTGTGATTAAATTCATTACGAGCTATAAACATGCCCAGACAAGCATCGCCTTGGTGGGAAGTTCCTGGAAGATTAGTGTTTGAATATGTAGCCACGTGCGGAACTTTACAAATTGGTAATTAGCATCTGTAAGCATGGTCCCTCTGTCATCTAACTTTGAGTGTTAGTCATCTAATATGATTCTGTTCATTTCATTGCTCTCAAACATTGATTCCATCTCGATAATTGTCATTTGTTGCATGTCCCCACTCTACGTATCATCCCCACAACCTGCTGACAGTATCTTCATTAACCCTTCAAAACCCATGGACCGTACCAACAACTCTGGTGCATATTAACCCTTTGAAACTCTTCATATCCCCATTAATCCACGAGAACCTTTGTCCCGATTCTAGCAACCACCTTTACACATCTCCGCATTAACCCTTGAGAACACGTTTCCTCATTTAACAACTCTTCATCTTCGCATTAACCCTTGAGAACACATGTCTCTATTGGGCAACTCTTCATCTCCGCATTAACACTTGAGAACACTTACCTCTATTTGACAACTCTTCATCTCCGCATTACACTTGAGAACATGTGTCTCTATTGGGAAACTCTTCATCTCCGCATTAACACTTGAGAACATGTCTTTATTGGACAACTCATTCTCTCCGCATTAACCCTTCAGAACACGTGTCTCTATTTGGAAACTGTTCATCTCCGCATTAACCCTTGACAACACGTGTCCCTATTAGACAACTCTTCATCTCCGCATTAACTCTTTAGAACACTTGTCGCTATTGGGAAACTCTTAATCTTCGCATTAACCCTTCAGAAAATGTGTCCCTATACTGGCATTACCTTCAAAGCGCATTATCCCCTTCCAATTTGTATTCAGATGGTGGCAACAGCGCATCTTTCCAAACCATCATCACACCATCAACCCGACAGCATGGTTTCCCGAGCGAAGCAGCTCCTCCCACTCATGTTAACCTTTTTACACCTTCTTTCCTATCTTAAACTACTCCACAGTTCAACAACGACCCTTAGCCATGACCCACTGAGTGAACAATATAACATGATCCAGTTTAACAGGGATTTGGGCACACGTTCTTTTTTCTAAGCCTTCCACTCGGACCTAAGTCTCGCCACGGAAATCCAACTCACTAGCAATACAACCTTGAGCTCACTACCGAATATATTCCTGTGGAGACACTGTTACGGGATTATGCAACGATACGCCCGGGATAATTTAATTTCATGGTTCCGATTCACGTTTTCAATTATAATGAGTTAAAAGATTTGGAAATTGGTAGTCTTAGTTTGGTGATTCACATAACACTCATCTAAAGCTCCTCGCAGCATCCCGACATGACACCGGACTTGGAGACGCCGAAATCGCTATTTTCTTGCACACGATGCAGCGATTATTGGTCAATAACTATAAAAATACACCACCTGTTGATGTGGGGCGAGTTAACATTATTGATTCGAAGTTCACGGAAATTTCCCCATTTGTTGATTGCCGCCTGTGACCACATCCTGCCCAGTCATCGTTTCTAGAGGAGGCCAGGTCACGTCCTGGCGTTCAAACCGGATGTGACGGATGTGACGTGTAGGTTTGTAACTACTTGCACTCACACACAATTGGATGAAGTGAAAACTATACCCTCAAACTGCTGTTTATGCCGTGGAGCTGATGACATCGATGATTGTATTGATGATCGATTTTGATAATTAATGTCATTTGTGAGAAAACAAAATGAATATCACCCCAGGAGGATCCATGCCCCACAACTAGATTCAGAACAGGATTTAATCATCGATTTTTCTTATACAATATGCGTTGTATATCAATGTATGCATCTTGTCACGGCGACAATTCCCCTACCTCTCATGATCCGTTTCATCGGGAGTTTTAATTTCCGTTTGTAACTAGACACAGACACTCAACATCATGGACGATGTCACGTGATTTCAAACATTCTCCGTCAGTAACGCATACCTGAAAAAAATAAATAAATAAACTGGTGAAACAGCATTTATATGTGCATGTGTGAATACTCATTATGCAATATGACCACAATAAAACACAGAGATAAAGATCGGTTCAATGAATTACTTTAAACAACATTAAAAGGAAACAAATGAAGCGCCGCGTGACGTCTCTGTGTTTGTGCATGTCCCAATGCTGTCTCCGACAACCAGGAAGCACAAGTTCCATGTTATTGTTTTGACAAAACGATAAATATTGATATGAGCGGGCTTTAAGCATCCTGTTACTATAGCAACTCACATGTTCCATTTGTATATATGGTCCAGCAAGTTTTTCTAATGGTGTCGTAATGGAAATTGTTACAGTTTGCCCGTGGGTTTGATACCGTCAATAATCTGAAGAAACTAAGTAAACATTAAAACTACTTCCTCCATCAGCTCCAGACAGAACTGTAAAAGACTGCCACACGAGCCATGACGTATTCTGTTCTCTCTCTCTCTCTCCCTGGTGGGCGGGACAATCATTCTACTCGGGAAGATCTTGTCCAAGGTACCATGTGACAGTGATTTACTTGTTCATGCACGACGTGTTATACAACCCATGAAGATCCGGGGTAGAATAGGTCATCAGCAACCCATGCTTGCCGAAAAAGGCGACTATGCTTGTCGTAAGAGGGGAATAACGGGATCGGGTGGTCAGGCTCCCTGACTTGGTTGGTGCATGTCATCGTATCCAAATTGCGTGGATCGATGCTCATGATGTCAGTCACTGGATTGTCTGGTCTACACTCGATTTATTTACAGACTGCTGTCATGTAGCTGGACTATTGCTGAGTACGGCGTTAAACAACAAACAAACGTGTTATACCGCAGAGAATGCAGATGTGGGGAGATTTTACAGCGCTTTAAGAAATAGAACGATTTATAAACACCACTTATTGTATACACTCACTCACTCAACCGTGTATTCAGACAATGACCTACTTAATGTGTGTCTAGCTGCCATCCACTCTGTGCCATGTGTGTTCCGTGATTTGAAAGTATGATATAATAAGTCATAGACGCTAAATGGAATGATATCAGTTGTGCAAGACTAATGGATTCTTACTTTCATCATTTCCTTGCTGTATTGATCACTGTCCATCAAAGTTAGGCAAATGTTGTCCTACACTGTACAGGGCCAGCAAGGCGGTCACATTCACTTTTATCCAACTGGTCTGACAATAGTGTCTGCCAGTTATGAATATCCTCAATGATGTTGTCTATAACAGTGAACACACTGGACACCACTCGCTAGCTACTTGTTATGCCGGTCCCCTAGAGGGCAATGATAATCGCCTTCAGCACGGGGAGAATACGACTCGGGAGGACAAATACCGGGCGCGGTCAGCGCGTAATCAACGTTGAACACAAACACTACTATTCCATCTTACAGGGATGGAATGTGAATCTTGATGGGGCCATTACCAGGACTGACGAGTCATTTTTCAGTCAAAATCACAAATCTATTTCATAGATGTGCCATGGTAATGAGAATATCCACGAGGGGGGCAGTGGTGGTCCAGGGGAGGAGAGTATGTCCGGCTTGCGATCGTGAACCATCACGAGTAGTACACCCCTACTCACCGGGTTTAACTGATGATATATCTGTAACCCTAATGGGTTTAGTTATTTTTATATTATTTGTTGTATGTAGCATCTGCAGTGGAAGGATAATAGTGATATTTTCTACTTTCTGTGAGATAACGAGAGTATTGAGAGTGATGGATGATGCTGACTCGTTAAACCCAGCAACTTTGTCTCAACTCGTTTGTCCGTAACATCACAGGAATCTCAAAGTATAATGACATGTCACATTTTAATATACAGAAGTTGTTGATATAAACTTTTGAGTTGCAGAACACGTGGTGTTTGGTGTAAAGTGAACGACTACCAACGTTACCGTCGTTGCTGCTGCTGCTCGACAGTGAGAGGGGCGCTTGAACCTACTTCACTGACCGAAGTGCTAGCATACTTTGTTCTATCGATACAGTTAATGCAGCCGCCTGTGTTTGTTAGTCAAAACGTGAAATTCTCTGAAATGTATGATGTCAGGTAAATGAACAGACGTACGGATTCAAATAAATGAACAGATTTACGACGTCAGGGTGGTGGTCACGTGTGTAACAAGTGTTTCTCAAGTCTTTGAAACCTTGGTTCACCACTTTTAGTCTGAGTCCAAAGAACAATCAAACCAGTGGAATATTATGACATCATCACCTCCAAAGACGGCAAAGATTGTCCCATCAGCTGGCAAGTTTATGACCTACGTGTTCTGAGATGTCGGGGTGTCATCATGGCGGACTATCACACACATGGCCAGAACATAAACGGAACATATTATGCTGCACTTTTGAGGCAGTTACGGCATAAAAGTAAGACTACAAGACGTGGCTGAGAGAAAGTGTGCTCTTTCAACAGGACAATGTGCCAGCAAACAAATCACTCATTTCCATATCTACATCAACGACAGTGGCTTTGAAAGCCTTCTGCATCCACCATATTCTCCTGCTCTGGCTCCGTCAGATTTCTATCCATCCCTAAACAGTAAGAAAGCCGATACCCATTTCCACTCGAACAATGACGTCATAGCAGCTGTGGAGAACCTTGTGGACAGCCAAGAGAAGGATTACAACAAAATTGGTAAAAAATACCTCCAATATATCATTTTAATGTCTTTAGGTCGACTCACAACTTATCAGTCACTCCTGCGTACACATTCGCTGTACAGCATCAGAGCTGTATAACAGTGTCGCAAGCTCCGACGTTCGTACAGTTTGGCTCTCACTCTATGAATGGCTCATACTCCGAGGAACTCACACAAAATGAAAGTCTATTCTTACATAAATTATTTAAAAAAATACTTACACTACACATGTTAATTGGTAAAAAGTCGTTTCTCGTGATTCCATATGTGCGCTTTGAACAGTTCATTTATATCACGACGTGTCAACGTGACGTTGTCAAAACTTCCGAAGTGCTGCAGGTAACGGCTGCTTGTACTAGCCCGGACTAATGCCGATCTTATAGTGCAAGCCCAATGAGATACTATGCCGCAGTTTAACTTCAATACCCCACTCAGTATACTGAGTCCGAGCCCACCAGTCCTTGTTTCACTTCTAAATGCCGAGCGCCAGGCAGGGTAGCAACAAGTTCCATCTTTTAACAGTGGAATCGAGACCCGGACCGTCCGCTCTCTGAGCGGACGCTCTACCACTAGACCACGGAGGCGGTTGTAGCAAAAGAGAAAGAAACTGGTAAACATAAACTACTTTAACAAGAATCTTGGGACGTCCGTGCCTTCGCAAGCAATGGACGACACAGATTGTATTACAGTGCTATTAGTTCCGTTCACCGTCCTTCACGACTTAAATCACATCTCAGGGGGTAGCGACAACGTCATCAAATCAGACAATACCGTCTTAACTATCTCAGGCAGAAACTACTTGATAGGAACAAAATTGGCAAATTGAATTTAAACCAGGCATGACCATGCAATGCCATCTCCGCCACCGGGTGCCCGATTCTGATTACTTTACAAGACAAAGATTAGATTTAAATAATCGTATTTGCATGATTACGCCGATCTGAGAGGTGATGC
Organism: Haliotis rufescens; assembly: GCF_023055435.1. Taxonomy (NCBI): domain Eukaryota; kingdom Metazoa; phylum Mollusca; class Gastropoda; order Lepetellida; family Haliotidae; genus Haliotis; species Haliotis rufescens. The sequence continues at coordinate 91,005,171 of NW_025963779.1, read as the reverse complement.
AACAAATGACAATGGTAGTGTTGCCGAACAATTGGCGTTTCATGCGTGCTGAGTCACGTGACATAGATTTATGTTGGTTTAACCACAAAAAAAAACTTGGTTGATGCATGACATTGTATCCCAATTCCATACACCGAGCCTCATGAGGTCAGTCACTGGATTGTCTGGTCCACTTGCTAGATATTGCTCGAATATTCGTTTGCGGCGTCAAACAACAAACAAACAAACAATCTATATATGACCACGATTACTGTTTCTCAAAGACGTACATCCCCTCGCTACCTAGACAAGGTTCAACATACACCATGCGTTCTTGGAGTGAATTTTGTTTGACGACGCTTTGAATAATATTTCAGTTATATCACCGCATGTCAGCGTGATGTGGGGGGGGCCGCCCAAAGTGATGGAGGTCTTCGCTGTTTAGGACTTTGATGAAGCCCACGAGCACGGTTAGGTGCTGACAAACCTACAAACATAATCGGAAGCCACGATACGTTTCTCGCACGTGACACGACATGGGAACGAGGCGAATTGTGGCGCTGCAGACGATTGGATCATTTGTGTCTCCGCTATTTGCTGAGAACTACATGGATGGAATTTCGCAGTGAATATTGCTTTTATCGGTGATAGGTCAATAAGAGGTGTGTTATAAAAATGATACCTTACAATGTCAGCGTTACCAAGAGACGAGAAGGAATAGAGTGAGTGAGTGAGTATGGTTTTACGCCGCTTTGAACAATATTCCAGCAATGTCATGGCGGGGGACACTAGAAAAGGGCTTCATACATTGCACCCATGTACGTAATCAAACCCGGGTCTTCGGCGTGAGGAGCGAACGATTTAACCACTAGGCTACCCCCCGCACGAAGAAGAAATCGAAAGTATAGCATTCATGTATTGAACTGTAGATGTGTAAATGGCTTTCCACTGTGTTACATCCTCAACCACCATCCACACCACCAACAACAACAACAACGTCTCTGACAGGGATCTCATACTCTGTGTCTGATCCAAAGGGGATATCTTAATTCTTATTCTACTAAGATCTATCTTAGTCGTTGCCTTTCAAATACTTTATTCATTGAGGAGTCGTGAGATTGTGTACAATCTGGCAGTAGTTGGTGAGCCCAGGTGACACATTGTGACATACATCATGTTAAGTCGCCACGTATTTTACAGGTTTTGTACGTCAGGCTCCAATGCTTTCCTCTATGTTTGTTTGTGCCAGGTTGTGCTGCAGGAATTAATCGTGGAGAAACAGACGTTTTATTGGATGTATTGCTCTGGCTGGGTTTTTTCAGGAGAGAGTCATTGTGATTGGGCACATGTGATTCCTGGCGATCTGAGTAAATAGGGTAATGATTCATTTCTACACATCCCTCAAATACCATCAACGTCACTGAAAACAAATAGTTCGCGCCGATTGTTCGGAGCGATTGAACAGCGAGACGGTGCACAAGAAACAGCGGAAACCACTGAAACAAAAGATCCATGCGGAGAACGGCGTGCGCGGTGCACGGGTCCGGGCTGGGTGGAGTGCTGGGTGTGCTTGGTATTTGATTCTTGTTTCACGCCGCACAATATTCCAGCTATATGACGCGGTCTGTAAATAATCGAGTTTAGACCAGACAATACAGTGATTGACATTATGAGCATGAATCCACGCAATTGAGATACGATGACATGCATCGACCAAGTCAGGGACCCTGAACACCCGATACTGTAAGTCGCCTCTGACAACAAGCATAGTTGCCTCTTAGGACAAGCATGGGTTGCTGAAGACCTATTCTTACCCGGATGTTCACGGGTCTTCTTGGTGTCACATTGTAATGGAGACAGCGTACAATGTGTCGTGGTGGGATGACGGACGCGTTTCACTTATGGACATTGCCAAGTTTAGTTGCATGTTATTCTCCATTGTATTTCAAACCATTACATAAAACTTAATACCATCCGATCATAAATACATTCCGACGACTATCGTTAAACAGGCTTCGCCTGAAGAAACATGTACGTTTCAGCGTCAACACAAAGCATGCTTTATTCCAATATTAGAGTGGAAAACTCTAAAGAGAAATGCGAAAGCTGAAATTACCATTCCACTTGCACGATCAAAGTGTATTGTCATTAAATTCATTACGAGCTATAAACATGCCCAGACAAGCATCGCCTTTGTGGGAAGTTCCTGGAAGATTAGTGTTTGAATATGTAGCCACGTGCGGAACTTTACAAATTGGTATTAAGCATCTGTAAGCGTGGTCCCTCTGTCATCTAACTCTGAGTGTTAGTCATCTAATATGATTCTGTTCATTTCATTGCTCTCAAACATTGATTCCATCTCGATAATTGTCATTTGTTGCATGTCCCCACTCTACGTATCATCCCCACAACCTGCTGACAGTATCCTCATTAACCCTTCCAAACCCATGGACCGTACCAACAACTCTGGTGCATATTAACCCTTTGAAACTCTTCATATCCCCATTAATCCACGAGAACCTTTGTCCCGATTCTAGCAACCACCTTTACACATCTCCGCATTAACCCTTGAGAACACGTGTCCTCATTTAACAACTCTTCATCTTCGCATTAACCCTTGAGAACACATGTCTCTATTGGGCAACTCTTCATCTCCGCATTAACACTTGAGAACACGTGCCTCTATTGGACAACTCTTCATCTCCGCATTACACTTGAGAACATGTGTCTCTATTGGGAAACTCTTCATCTCCGCATTAACACTTGAGAACATGTCTTTATTGGACAACTTATTCTCTCCGCATTAACCCTTGAGAACACGTGTCTCTATTTGGAAACTGTTCATCTCCGCATTAACCCTTGAGAACACTTGTCGCTATTTGGAAACTCTTAATCTCCGCATTAACCCTTGAGAACATGTGTCCTTATTGGACAACATTTTGATTACTCAATCACAACATGTTCTCTGGTACTAGCAATTCCTTCAAAGCGCATTATCCCCTTCCAATCTGTATTCAGATGGTGGCAACAGCGCATCAACCCCTCAAAGCATCTTTCCAAACCATCATCACACCATCAACCCGACAGCATGGTTTCCCGAGCGAAGTAGCTCCTCCCACTCATTTTAACCTTTTTACACCTTGTTTCCTATCTTAAACTACTCCACAGTTCAACAACGACCCTTAGCCATGACCTACTGAGTGAACAATATAACATGATCCAGTTTAACAGGGATTTGGGCACACGAATATATTCCTGTGGAGACACTGTTACGGGATTATGCAACCCGACACCCGGGATAATTTAATTTCATGGTTCCGATTCACGTTTTCAATTATAATGAGTTAAAAGATTTGGAAATTGGTAGTATTAGTTTGGTAATTCACATAACACTCATCTAAAGCTCCTCGCAGCATCCCGACATGACACCGGACTTGGAGACGCCGAAATCGCTATTTTCTTACACACGATGCAGCGATTATTGGTCAATAACTTTAAAACTACACCACCTGTTGATGTGGGGCGAGTTAACATTATTGATTCGAAGTTCCGGGAAATTTCGCCATTTGTTGATTGCCGCCTGTGACCACAGCCTGCCCAGTCATCGTTTCTAGAGGAGGCCAGGTCACGTCCTGGCGTTCAAACCGGATGTGACGTGTAGGTTTGTAACTACTTGCACTCACACACAATTGGATGAAGCGAAAACTATACCCTCAAACTGCTGTTTATGCCGTGGAGCTGATGACATCGATGATTGTATTGATGATCGATTTTGATAATTAATGTCATTTGTGAGAAAACAAAATGAATATCACCCCAGGAGGATCCATGCCCCACAACTAGATTCAGAACAGGATTTTAATCATCGATTTTTCTTATACAATATGCGTTGTATATCAATGTATGCATCTTGTCACGGCGACAATTCCCCTACCTCTCATGATCCGTTTCATCGGGAGTTTTAATTTCCGATTTGTAACTAGCGGAAAGCCAGGCGTGTCCATCTTCGTCTATAAACGCTGACAACTAGAGCCAGCTTCACAGACACTCAACATCATGGACGATGTCACGTGATTTCAAACATTCTCCGTCAGTAACGCATAACTGAAAAAATAAATAAATAAACTGGTGAAACAGCATTTATATGTGCATGTGTGAATACTCATTATGCAATATGACCACAATAAAACACAGAGATAAAGATCGGTTCAATGTATTACTTTATACAACATTAAAAGGAAACAAATGAAGCGCCGCGTGACGTCTCTGTGTTTGTGCATGTCCCAATGCTGTCTCCGACAACCAGGAAGCAAAAGTTCCATGTTATTGTTTTGACAAAACGATAAATATTGATATAGCGTTACTATAGCAACTCACATGTTCCATTTGTATATATGGTCCAGCAAGTTTTTCTAATGGTATCGTAATGGAAATTGTTACAGTTTGCCCGTGGGTTTGATACCGTCAATAATCTGAAGAAACTAAGTAAATATTAAAGCTACTTCCTCCATCAGCTCCAGACAACTGTAAAAGACTGCCACACGAGCCATGACGTATTCTGTACTCTCTCTCTCCCTGGTGGGCGAGACAATCATTCTACTCGGGAAGATCTTGTCCAAGGTACCATGTGACAGTGATTTACTTGTTCATGCATGACGTGTTATACAACCCATGAAGATCCGGGGTAGAATAGTTCGTCAGCAACCCATGCTTGCCGAAAAAGGCGACTATGCTTGTCGTTAGAGGCGAATAACGGGATCGGGTGGTCAGGCTCCCTGACTTGGTTGGTGCATGTCATCGTATCCAAATTGCGTGGATCGATGCTCATGATGTCAGTCACTGGATTGTCTGGTCTAGACTCGATTTATTTACAGACTGCTGTCATGTAGCTGGAATATTGCTGAGTGTGGCGTTAAACAACAAACAAACAAACTTGTTATACCGCAGAGAATGCAGATGTGGGGAGATTTTACTGCGCTTTAAGAAATAGAACGATTTATAAGCACCACTTATTGTGTACACTCACTCACTCAGAAAATACAACCGTGTATTCAGACAATGACCTACTTAATGTGTGTCTAGCCGCTATCCACTCTGTGCCATGTGTGTTCCGTGATTTGAAAGTATGATACAATAAGTCATAGACGCTAAATGGAATGATATCAGTTGTGCAAGACTAATGGATTCTTACTTTCATCATTTCCTTGCTGTATTGATCACTGTCCATCAAAGTTAGGCAAATGTTGTCCTACACTGTACAGGGCCAGCAAGGCGGTCACATTCACTTTTATCCAACTGGTCTGACAATAGTGTCTGCCAGTTATGAATATCCTCAATGATGTTGTCTATAACAGTGAACACACTGGACACTACTCGCTAGCTACTTGTTATGCCGGTCCCCTAGAGGGCAATAATAATCGCCTTTAGCACGGGGAGAATACGTCTCGGGAGGACAAATACCGGGCGCGGTCAGCGCGTAATCAACGTTGAACACAAACACTACTATTCCATCTTACAGGGATGGAATGTGAATCTTGATGGGGCCATTACCAGGACTGACGAGTCATTTCTCAGTCTAAATCACAAATCTCTTTCGTAATGAGAATATCCACGAATGTGCAGCGGTGGTCCAGGGGAGGAGAGTATGTCCGGCTCGCGATCGTGAACCATCACGAGTATTACACCCCTACTCACCGGGTTAAACTGAAGATATATCTGTAACCCTAATGGGTTTAGTTATTTTTATATTATTTGTTGTATGTAGCATTTGCAGTGGAAGGACAATAGTGATATTTTCTGTTTTCTGTGAGATAACGAGAGTATTGAGAGTGATGGATGATGCTGAATCGTTAAACCCAGCAACTTTGTCTCAACTCGTTTGTCCATAACATCACAGGAATCTCAAGGTATAACGACATGTCACATTTTCATATACAGAAGTTATTGAAATGAACTTTTGAGTTGCAGAACACGTACCGACGTAACCGTCGTTGCTGCTGCTGCTCGACAGTGAGAGCGTCGCTTGAACCTACTTCACTAACCGAGGTGCTAGCATACTTTGTTGTATCGATACAGTTAATGCAGCCGCCTGTGTTTGTTAGTCAAAACGTGAAATTCTCTGAAATGTATGATGTCAGATAAATGAACAGATTTACGGCGTCAGGGTGGTGGTCACATGTGTAACAAGTGTATGTCAAGTCTTTGAATGGCATTAAGAACTGATACGTTTCGGAGTATATGCTTACTCCTTCATCAAGGTGAATGAATGCTATGAGGTAGAGAGCATATCCATGTACATGTACAAAGGTACTAAGAAACAAAAGTCGGAAACTAACAAGGGAGGCCAACAAATAATTGCCGCTGATAGGTGATTAGCAAAAGGCATTTGAAGCCAACACTTTACAGAAATTTGCGCTGATGGTTATGGACAAGTGGAAGCCAGCCCTTAAATTATCATTGATTGGTGATGTGCAATGGACAATGGGCCAACAGGAGGCAGGTGGTAATTCACCTGTCAGTGCTAATTACCCCCGGCCAACAGAATTTAACCTGGCAGGGAGAGCATTGAAGATGACACCGGTCCTGGAAGGCCTGTGACGTCAGCAACACCAGAACTTATCCCGAGAGTCTACGATATGGTGATGACCCACCAGTGAATGACAGAGCGTCTTATTGCTACCAGAAGAGAGTATATTCCATTGTCACAGAAACTTTGGCAAGGAAGAAAATATCAGCTCGCTGTGTTCCAGACTTCCAGACATCACATGTTTCATGATAACCAAGCTCTGTTTGAATCTGACCCACAAAGGTTCTTGCAATGAAGCATGACTAGGGATGAAACCTGGGTTCACCACTTCTAGTCTGAGTCCAAAGATCAATCAAACCAGTGGAATATTATGACATCATCACCTCCAAAGACGACAAAGACTGTCCCATCAGCTGGCAAGTTTATGACCTCCGTGTTTTGAGATGTCGGGGTGTCATCATGGCGGACTATCATCCACATGGCCAGAACATAAACGGAACATATTACGCTGCATTTTTGAGGGAGTTACGGCATAAAAGTAAGACTACAAGACGTGGCTGAGAGAAAGTGTGCTCTTTCAACAGGACAATGTGCCAGCGCGCAAATCAGTCATTTCCATGGCTACATCAACGACAGCTTTCTGCATCCACCGTTGTCTCCTGCTCTGGCTCCGTCAGATTTCTATCCATCCCTAAACAGTAAGAAAGCCGATACCCATTTCGACTCGAACAATGACGTCATAGCAGCTGTGGAGAACCTTGTGGACAGCCAAGAGACGAATTTCAACGAAACTGGTTTAAATACCTCCAACATGGATGGCAATACTGTATCATTGTGGAAGGGGATTGTTGTAAAATATATCATTTTAATGTCTTTTGGTCGGCTTATCAGTCACTCCTGCGTACACATTTGCTGTACAGCATCAGAGCTGTATAACAGTGTCGCAAGCTCCGACGTTCGTACAGTTTGGCCCTCACTCTATGAATGGCTTATATTCCAAGGACCTCACACAAAATGAAAGTCTATTCTTACATAAATTATTTCAAATACTACTTACACTACACATGTTAATTGGTTACAAGTCGTTTCTGGTGATTCCTTATGTGCGCTTTGAACAGTTCATTTATATCACGACGTGTCAACGTGACGTTGTCAAACTTCCGAAGTGATGCAGGTAACGGCTGCTTGTACTAGTCCGGACTAATACCGATTTTATAGTGCAAGCCCAAAGAGATACTATGCCGCAGTTTAACTTCAATACCCCACTCAGTATACTGAGTCCGAGCCGACCAGTCCTTGTTTCACTCCTAAATGACGAGCGCCAGGCAGGGTAGCAACAAGTTCCATCTTTTAACAGTGGGATCGAAAGCCGGACCGTCCGCCCAAAGAGCGGACGCTCTACCACTAGACCAAGGAGGCGGTTGTAGCATAAGAGAAAGAAACTGGTAAACATAAACTACTTTAACAAGAATCTTGGGACGTCCGTGCCTTTGCAAGCAATGGACGACACAGATTGTGTTACAGTGCTATTAGTTCCGTTCACTGTCCTTCACGACTTAAATCACATCTCAGGAGGCAGCGACAACGTCATCAAATCAGACAATACCGTCTTAACTATCTCAGGCAGAAACTACTCGATAGGAACAAAATTGGCAAATTGAATTTAAACCAGGCATGACCATGCAATGCCATCTCCGCCACCGGGTGCCCGATTCTGATTACTTTACAATACAAAGATTAGATTTAAATAATCGTATTTGCATGATTACGCCAATCGGAGAGGTGATGCAACAAATGACAATGGAAGGGTTGCCGAGCAATTGGTGTTTCATCATTCGTACTAAGTCACGTGACATAGATTTATGTTGGTTTAACCACACAAAAAAACTAACTGAGAGAGGTATTGTGTCAGCTGGTAACACTCTCACGCTAGCCCCTACCCTCCCCCCCCCTCCACCCCCCCCCCCCTCCCCCCACCCCCACCCCCCTCCCCCATCACCAGTTCCACCATCTGCTCTCCCCACCCCCCTCCTCCACTTTTCTGGTGGCATGATGTCATTGGAAGCTCGAAGATCAAGAGGATGAGAGACGCAATTTGGATGACCGAACTACAATCCAGTCATTACAGCAGTTCATGGTTCTATGCATGACCAGCCCCGTGAAGATCCGGGTTAGAATTGGTCTTCAGCAACCCATTCTTGTCGTAAGAAGCGACTAACGGTATCAGGTGGTCAGGCTCGCTTGGTTGATGCATGAAATCGTATCCCAATTGCATAGACCGATGCTCGTGATGTCAGTGGTTAACTGGATTGTCTGGTCCAGTTGTTAGATATTGCTAGAATATGTGTGCAGCGTCAAACAACAAACAAACAATTAAACATTCCATATATGACCACGGGTACTGTTTCTCAAAGACGCACGTACCCTCGCTACCTAGACAAGGCTAAACATACACCATTTGCTCTTGGGGTGAGTCTTGTTTGACGCCGCTTTGAATAACATTTCGGTTATATCACCACATGTCATCAGCTTGTTGTGGGAGGGGCGCCCAAAGTGATGGAGGTCTTCGCTGTTTACGTCTTTGATGAAACCCACGAGCACGGTTAGGTGCTGACAAACCTACAAACATAATCAGAAGCTACGATGCGTTTCTTGCACGTAACACGAAATAGGAACGAGGCGAATTGCGGCGCCGTAGACGAATGTACAATCCGTGCCCCCGCTATGTGCTGGAACTACATTGATGAAGTTCTTAAGTCAATATTATTTTTATCAGCGATAGGCCAATGACAGGTTTCTCATAAAAATGATACCTTACAATGTCACGTGTTATATAAGACCCTTGGCGTCAGATCACTGTTACCAAGAGATGAGAAGAAATAGAGTCAGTGAGTGGGTGAGTATGGTTTTACGCCGCTGCTTTTAGCAATATTCAAGTAATATCACGGCAGGGAGTGAAATGGGCTTCACACATTGTACCCATGTGGGGAATCGAACCCGGGCCTTCGGCATGAGGAGCGAACGCTTTAACCTCTAGGCTACCCCACCGCCCCCAGAAGAAATAGAAAGTATAGCATGCATGTATTGAACTGTAGATGTGTAAATGGCTTTCCACTGTGTAACATTCCGCAAACTACCCCCACACCAACAACACATCTCCGACGGGGATCTCATACTCCAAGTGTCTGATATATCTGAAATATCTTAATTCTTATTACAATAAGATCTATCTTAGTCGTTGCCTTTCAAATACTCTTAATCATTGAGGAGTCGTGAGATTATGTACAATCTGGCAGTAGTTGGTGAGCCCAGGTGACACATTGTGACATACATCATGTTAAGTCGCCACGTATTTTACAGGTTTTGTACGTCAGGCTCCAATGCTTTCCTCTATGTTTGTTTGTGCAAGGTTGTGCTGCAGGAATTAATCGTGGAGAAACAGACGTTTTATTGGATGTATTGCTCTGGCTGGGGTGTTTTTTTAGGAGAGAGTCATTGTGATTGGGCTCATGTGATTCCTGGCGAGCTGAGTAAATAGGGTAATGATTCATTTCTACACAACCCTCAAATACCATCAACGTCACTGAAAACAAATAGTTCGCGCCGATTGTTCGGAGCGATTGAACAGCGAGACTGTGCACAAGAAACAGCGTCAGCATTGCAACTGGCAGCATGGTAGACCAAGAGACTCTGGAACAGCCAAACCCGAGGGTTTATTTGTATGAGATTCAACCCACATCATTCTGGTGCTGACCACCTGGTTCCGTTAGTCGCCTCTTACAACAAGCATAGTCGCCTCTTAGGACAATCATGGGTTGCTGAAGTCCTATTCTAACCCGGATGTTCACGGGTCTTCTTGGTGTCACATTGTAATGGAGACAGCGTACAATGTGTCGTGGTGGGATGACGGACGCGTTTCACTTATGGACATTGCCAAGTTTAGTTGCATGTTATTCTCCATTGTATTTTAAACCATTACATAAAACTTAAACCATCCGATTATAAAATCATTCTGAAGAACATCATTAAACAGGCTTCGCCTGAAGAAACATGAACGTTTCAGCGACAAAACAAAGCATGCTTTATTCCAATATTAGAGTGGGAAACGCTCTTGAGAAATGCGAAAGCTGAAATTACCATTCCACTTGCACGATCAAAGTGTTTTGTGATTAAATTCATTACGAGCTATAAACATGCCCAGACAAGCATCGCCTTTGTGGGAAGTTCCTGGAAGATTAGTGTTTGAAAATGTAGCCACGTGCGGAACTTTACAAATTGGTTTTAAGGAATCTGTAAACATGGTCCCTCTGTCATTTAACTTTGAGTGTTAGTCATCTAATATGATTCTGTTCATTTCATTGCTCTCAAACATTGATTCCATCTCGATAATTGTCATTTGTTGCATGTCCCCACTCTACGTATCATCCCCACAACCTGCTGACATCATGCTCATTAACCCTTCCAAACCCATGGACCGTACCATCCATTCTGGTGCATATTAACCCTTTGAAACTCTTCATATCCTCATTAATCCATGAGAACCTTTGTTCCGATTCTAGCAGGCTCCTTTACACATCTCCGCATTAACCCTTGAGAACACGTGTTCGTATATTGGACAACTCTTCATCTCCGCATTACACTTGACAACACTTGTCCCTATTAGACAACTCTTCATCTCCGCATTACACTTGACAACACGTGTCCCTATTAGACAACTCTTCATCTCTGCATTTACTCTTGAAAATTCTTGTCGCTATTGGGAAACTCTTAATCTCCGCATTAACCCTTGAGAATATGTGTCTCTATTGGACAACACTTCATCTTCGCATTAACCCTTCAGAATATGTGTCCCTATACTGGCAATTCCTTCAAAGCGGATTATCCCCTTCCAATCTGTATTCAGATGGTGGCAACAGCGCATCAACCCCTCATAGCATCTTTCCCAACCATCATCGCACCATCAACCCGACAGCATGGTTTCCCGAGCGAAGCAGCTCCTTCCACTTATTTTAACCTTTTTACACCTTCTTTCCTATCTTAAACAACTCCACAGTTCAACAACGACACTTAGCCATGACCTACTGGGTGAACAATATAACATGATCCAGTTTAACAGGGATTTGGGCACACGTTCTTTTTTCTAAGCCTTCCACTCGGACCTAAGTCTCGCCACGGAAATCCAGCTCACTAGCAATACCACCTTGAGCTCACAACCGAATATATTCCTGTGGAGACACTGTTACGGGATTATGCAACCCGACACCCGGGATAATTTAACTTCATGGTTCCGATTCACGTTTTCAATTATAACGAGTCAAAAGATTTGAAAATTGGTAGTATTAGTTTGGTGATTCACATAACACTCATCTAAAGCTCCTCGCAGCATCTCGACATGACACCAGACATGAAGACGCCGAAGTCGCTATCTTGTTGCACACGATGCAGCGATTATTGGTCAATAACTATAAAACTACACCACCTGTTGATGTGGGGGCGAGGTAACATTATTGATTCGAAGTCCCCGGAAATTTCGCCATTTGTTCATTGCCGCCTGTGACCACAGCCTGCCCAGTCATCGTTTCTAGAGAAGGCCAGGTCACGTCCTGGCGTTCAAACCGGATGTGACGTGTAGGTTTGTAACTACTTGCACACACACACAGTTGGCTGAAGCGAAAACTACACCCTCAAACTGTTGTTTGTTGCGTGGAGCTGATGACATCCATGATCGTATTGATGATCGATTTTGATAATTAATGTCATTTGTGAGAAAACAAAATGAATATCACCCCAGGAGGATCACAAACGTAAGCTACTGCTACAGATACGTGGTCCACAACTAGATTCAGAACAGGATTTTAATCATCGATTTTTCTTATACAATATGCGTTGTATATTAATGTATGCATCTTGTCACGGCGACAATTCCCCTACCTCTCATGATCCGTTTCATCGGGAGTTTTAATTTCCGATTTGTAACTAGCGGAAAGCCAGCCGTGTCCATCTTCGTCTATAAACGCTGACAACTAGAGCCAGCTTCACAGACACTCAACCTCATGGACGATGTCACGTGATTCCAAACATTCTCCGCTAGTAATACATAACTGAAAAACAACAAAAACCAATAAACTGGTGAAACAGCATTTATATGTGCATGTGTGAATACCCATTATGCAAAACGACCACAATAAAACACAGAGATAAAGATCGGTTCAATGTATTACTTTAAACAACATTAAAAGGAAACAAATGAAGCGCCGCGTGACGTCTCTGTGTTTGTGCATGTCCCAAAGCTCGCGACACTGTTATATAGCTCTGATGCTGTACAGCAAATGTGTACAAAGAAAGTCGATGATTAAAATCATGTTCTGAATCTAGTTGTGGACCACGGATCTGTAGCAGTAGCTTACGTTTGTGATCCTCCTGGCGTGATATTCATTTTGTTTTCTAACAAATGACATTTATTATCAAAATCGATCATCAATACGATCATGGATGTCATCAGGTCAACAGCCCTAATAACAGTTTGAGGGTGTAGTTTCCGCTTCAGCCCATTGTGTGTGAGTGCAAGTAGTTACAAACCTACACGTCACATCCGGTTTGAACGCCAGGACGTGACCTGGCCTCCTCTAGAAACGATGACTGGGCAGGCTGTGGTCACAGGCGGCAATGAACAAATGGGGAAATTTCCGGGAACTTCGAATCAATAATGTTAACTCGCCCCACATCAACAGGTGGTGTATTTCTATAGTTATTGACCAATAATCGCTGCATCTTGTGCAACAAAATAGCGACTTCGGCGTCTTCAAGTCTGGTGTCATGTCGGGATGCTGCGAGGAGCTTTAGATGAGTGTTTTGTGAATCACCAAACTCACACTACCAATTTTCAAATCTTTTAACTCATTATAACTGAAAACGTGAATCGGAACCATGAAATTAAATTATCCCGGGTGTCGGGTTGCATAATCCCGTAACAGTGTCTCCACAGGAATATATTCGGTAGTGAGCTCAAGGTGGTATTGCTAGTGAGTTGGATTTCCGTTGCGAGACTTAGGTCCGAGTGGAAGGCTTAGAAAAAAGAACGTGTGCCCAAATCCCTGTTAAACTGGATCATGTTATATTGTTAACTCAGTGGGTCATGGCTAAGGGTCGGTGTTGAACTGTGGAGTAGTTTAAGATAGGAAACAAGGTGTAAAAAGGTTAATATGAGTGGAAAGCGCTGCTTCGCTCGGGAAACCATGCTGTCGGGTTGATGCATGGTGCGATGATGGTTGGGAAAGATGCTATGAGGGATTGATGCGCTGTTGCCACCATCTGAATACAGATTGAAAGGGGATAATGCGTTTTGAAGGAAGTGCTAGTACCAGAGAACATGTTGTGATGGAGTAATCAAAATGTTGTCCAATAGAGACACATGTTCTCAAGGGTTAATGCGAAGATGAAGTGTTGTCCAATAGAGACACATGTTCTCAAGGGTTAATGCGGAGATGAAGAGTTGTCAAATAGGAACACGTGTTCTCAAGTGTTAATGCAGAGCTGAAGAATTGCCGAAAAGAAACGCATATTCTCAAGGGTTAACGCGGAGATGATCGGAGAGTTGACCAACCGGGACACGCGTTCTTAAGGGTTGATGCAGAGATGAATAGTCCTTACTCTCGGGAATAATGTTCTCAATTCTAAGAGTTAATGTTTATGTGAAAACCTTTTATCATCGGGAAATTTGTGTAAAGGTGCTTGCTAGAATCTGGACAAAGGTTCACGTGGATTAATGGGGATATGAAGACTTTCAAAGTGTTAATAGGCACCAGAGTTGTTGGTACGGTCCATGGGTTTGGAAGGGTTAATGAGCATGATGTCAGCAGGTTGTTGGGATGATACGTAGAGTGGGGACATGCAACAAATGACAATTATCGAGATGGAATCAATGTTTGAGAGCAATGAAATGAACAGAATCATATTAGATGTCTAACACTCAAAGTTAGATGACAGAGGGACCATGCTTACAGATGCTTAATACCAATTTGTAAAGTTCTGCACGTGGCTACATTTTCAAACACTAATCTTCCAGGACCTTCCCACAAAGGCGATGCTTGTCTGTGCATGTTTATAGCCCGTAATCAATTTAATCACAAAACACTTTGATCGTGCAAGTGGAATTGTAATTTCAGCTTTCGCATTTCTCTAGAGCGTTTTCCACTCTAATATTGGAATAAAGCATGCTTTGTGTTGACGCTGAAACGTACATGTTTCTTCAGGCAAAACCTGTTTAAGGATGTTCATCAGAATGATTTTATGATCGGATGGTATTAAGTTTTATGTAAAGGTTTGAAATACAATGGAGAATAACATGCAATTAAACTTGAAACGCGTCCGTCATCCCACCACGACACATTGTACGCTGTCTCCATTACAATGTAACACCAAGAGGACCCGTGAACATCCGGGTTAGAATAGGTCCTCAGCAACCCATGATTGCCATAAGAGGCGACTATGCTTGTTGTAAGAGGCAACTAACGGGACCAGGTGATCAGCACCAGAATTACGTGCGTTGAATCTCATACAAAATAAACCCTCTGTCTCTTGGTCTACCATGCTGCCAGTTGCAATGCTGACGCTGTTTCTTGTGCACAGTCTCGCTGTTCAATCGCTGCGACCAATCGGCGCGAACTATTTGTTTTCAGTGACGTTGATAGTATTGGAGGGATGTGTAGAAATGAATCATTACCCTATTTACTCAGCTCGCCAGGAATCACATGAGCCCAATCACAATGACTCTCTCCTAAAAAAACAGGCCGAGCAATACATCCAATAAAACGTCTGTTTCTCCACGATAAATTCCTACAGCACAACCTTGCACAAACAAACATAGAGGAAAGCATTGGAGCCTGACGTACAAAACCTGTAAAATACGTGGCGCCTTAACATGATGTATGTCACAATGTATCACCTGGGCTCACCAACTAGTGCCAGATTGTACATAATCTAACGACTCCTCAATGATTAAGAGTATTTGAAAGGCAACGACTAAGATAGATCTAAGTATAATAAGAATTAAGATATTTCCTTTTAGGGATCAGACACTTGGAGTATGAGATCCCCGTCGGAGATGTTGTTGTTGGCGTCGGGGTAGTTTGCGGAATGTAACACTGTGGAAAGCCATTAACACATCTACAGTTCAATACATGCATGATATACTTTCGATTTCATCTTGGGGCGGTGGGGTAGCCTAGTGGTTAAAGCGTTCGCTCCTCACGCCGAAGGCCCGGGTTCCATTCCCCGCATGGGTACAATGTGTGAAGCCAATTTCCCTCCCTACCGTGATATAACTGGAAAAAAGCGGCGGCGTAAAACCATACTCACCCACTCACTCACTCTATTTTTTCTCATCTCTTGGTAACGCTGATCCGACGCCAAGGGCCTTATATAACACGTGATATTGTAAGGTATCATTTTCATAAGAAACCTGTTATTGGCCTATCGCTGATAAAAATAATATTGACTTAAGAATTTTATCTATGTAGTTCCAGCACATAGCGGGGCCACGGATTGTACAGTCGTCTACGTCGCCGCAATTCGCCTCGTTCCCATGTCGTGTTACGTGCAAGAAACGCATCGTAGCTTCCGATTATGTTTGTAGGTTTGTCAGCACCTAACCGTGCTCGTGGGCTTCATCAAAGACGTAAACAGCGAAGACCTCCATCACTTTGGGTGCCCCTCCCACATCAAGCTGATGACATGTGGTGATATAACTGAAATATTATTCAAAGCGGCGTCAAACAAAACTCACCCCAAGAGCAAATGGTGTATGTTTAGCCTTGTCTAGGTAGCGAGGGGACGTGCGTCTTTGAGAAACAGTAACCGTGGTCATATATAGAATGTTTAATTGTGTGTTTGTTGTTTGACGCTGCACACATATTCTAGCAATATCCAGCAACTGGACCAGACAATCCAGTTAACCACTGACATCATGAGCATCGGTCTATGCAATTGGGATACAATGTCATGTGTCAACCAAGCGAGCCTGGCCACCCGATACCGTTAGTCGCTTCTTACGACAAGCATGGGTTGCTGAAGACCAATTCTAACCCGGATCTTCACATAGAACACATAGAATACATAGAACCATGAGTTGCTGTAAGGACTGGATTGTAGTTCGGTCAACCAAATTACGTCTCTCATCCTCTGGATCTTCGAGCTTCCAATGACGCCATGCCACAAGAAAGGGTGATGGGGGGAGGGGCTAGCTTGAGAGTGTTACCAGCTGACACAATACCACTCTCAATTACAGTTGTATTTTTTGGGTTGAACCAACATAAATCTATGTCACGTGACTCAGCACGCATGAAACGCCATTTGCTCGGCAACACTGCCATTGTCATTTGTTGCATCACCTCACAGATCGGCGTAATCATGCAAATACGATTATTTAAATCTAATCTTTGTATTGTAAAGTAATCAGAATCGGGCACCCGGTGACGGAGATGGCATTGCATGGCCATGCCTGGTTTAAATTCAATTTGCCAATTTTGTTCCTATCAAGTAGTTTCTGCCTGAGAAAGTTAAGACGGTATTGTCTGATTTGATGACGTTGTCGCTGCCCCCTGAGAAGTGATTTAAGTCGTGAAGGACGGTGAACTAATAGCACTGTAATACAATCTGTGTCGTCCATTGCTTGCGAAGGCACGGACGTCCCAAGATTCTTGTTAAAGTAGTTTATGTTTACCAGTTTCTTTCTCTTATGCTACAACCGCCTCCGCGGTCTAGTGGTAGAGCGTCCGCTCTTTGAGCGGACGGTCCGGGTTTCCTGCCTGGCGCTCGGCATTTAGTAGTGAAACAAGGATTGGTCGGCTCGGACTCTGTATACTGAGTGGGGTATTGAGGTTAAACTGCGGCATAGTATCTCGCTGTACGGCATCAGAGCTGTATAACAGTGTCGCAAGCTCCGACGTTCGTACAGTTTGGCTCTCACTCTATGAATGGCTCATACTCCGAGGAACACACACAAAATGAAAGTCTATTCTACATAAATTATTTTAAAAAATACACTACACCTGTTAATTGGTTACAAGTCGTTTCTGGTGATTCCTTATGTGCGCTTTGAACAGTTCATTTATATCACGACGTGTCAACGTGACGTTGTCAAAACTTCCGAAGTGATGCAGGTAACGGCTGCTTGTACTAGTCCGGAGTAATGCCGATTTTATAGTGCAAGCCCAATGAGATACTATGCCGCAGTTTAACTTCAATACCCCACTCAGTATACTGATTCCGAGCCCACCAGTCCTTATTTTACTCCTTAATGCCGAGCGCCAGGCAGGGTAGCAACAAGTTCCATCTTTTAACAGTGGGATCGAAACCCGGACCGTCCGCTCTTTGGGCGGACGCTCTACCACTAGACCACGGAGGCGGTTGTAGCATAAGAGAAAGAAACTGGTAAACATAAACTACTTTAACAAGAATCTTGGGACGTCCGTGCCTTCGCAAGCAATGGACGACACAGATTGTATTACAGTGCTATTAGTTCCGTTCACCGTCCTTCACGACTTAAATCACATCTCAGGGGGCAGCGACAAGTCATCAAATCAGACAATACCGTCTTAACTATCTCAGGCAGAAACTACTTGAGAGGAACAAAATTGGCAAATTGAATTTAAACCAGGCATGACCATGCAATGCCATTTCCGTCACCGGGTGCCCGATTCTGATTACTTTACAATACAAAGATTAGATTTAAATAATCGTATTTGCATGATTACACCGATCTGTGAGGTGATGCAACAAATGACAATGGCAGTGTTGCCGAGCAATTGGCGTTTCATGCGTACTGAGTCACGTGACATAGATTTATGTTGGTTTAACCACCAAAAAAACTGTAATTGAGAGTGGTATTGTGTCAGCTGGTAACACTCTCACGCTAGCCCCTCCCCCCACCACCAGTTCCCCCCCCCCCCCCCTGCGTTCCCCCCCCCCCCCCCCCCCCCCAAACCCACCCCCCTTTCTGGTGGCATGATGTCATTGGAAGCTCGAAGATCAAGAGGATGAGAGACGTAATTTGTTTGACCGAACTACAATCCAGTCATTACAGCAACTCATGGTTCTATGTATGACCAGCCCCGTGAAGATCCGGGTTAGAATTGGTCTTCAGCAACCCATGCCTGGCGTAAGAAGCGACTAACGGTATCGGGTGGTCAGGCTCGCTTGGTTGATGCATGACATTGTATCCCAATTCCATACACCGAGCCTCATGAGGTCAGTCACTGGATTTTCTGGTCCGCTTGCTAGATATTGCTCGAATATTCGTTTGCGGCGTCAAACAACAACGTACAAACAAACAAACATTTTATATATGACCACGGTTACTTTTCTCAAAGCCTCGCTACCTAGACAAGGCTAAACATATACCATTTGCTCTTGGGGTGAGTTTTGTTTGACGCCGCTTTGAATACTATTTCAGTTATATCACCACATGTCATCAGCTTGATGTGGGAGTGGCGCCCAAAGTGATGGAGGTCTTCGCTGTTTACGACTTTGATGAAGCCCAGGAGCACGGTTAGGTGCTGACAAACCTACAAACATAATCGGAAGCCACGATGCGTTTCTGGCACGTAACACGACATGGGAACGAGGCGAATTGCGGCGCCGTAGACGAATGTACAATCCGTGCCCCCGCTATGTGTTGGAACTACATAGAATAAATTCTTAAGTCAATATTATTTTTATCAGCGATAGGCCAATAACAGGTTTCTTACAAAAATGATACCTTACAACGTCACGTGTAATATAAGACCCTTGGCGTCAGATCAGCGTTACCAAGAGATGAGAAGAAATAGAGTGAGTGAGTGGGTGAGTATGGTTTTACGCCGCCGCTTTTAGCAATATTCCAGCAACATCACGGCAGGGAGGGAAATTGGCTTCACACATTGTACCCATGCGGGGAATCGAGCATGGGTTGCTCAGGACCTATTCTAACCCGGATGTTCACGGGTCCTCTTGGTGTGACATTGTAATGGAGTCAGCGTACAATGTGTCGTGGTTGGATGACGGACGCGTTTCACTTATGGACATTGCCAAGTTTAGTTGCATGTTATTCTCCATTGTATTTCAAACCATTACATAAAACTTAATACCATCCGATCATAAAATCATTCTGAAGAACATCCTTAAACAGGCTTTGCCGGAAGAAACATGTACGTTTCAGCGTCAACACAAAGCATGCTTTATTCCAATAATAGTGTGGAAAACGCTCTAGAGAAATGTGAAAGCTGAAATTACTATTCCACTTGCACGATCAAAGTGTTTTGTGATTAAATTCATTACGAGCTATAAACATGCACAGACAAGCATCGCCTTTGTGGGAAGGTCCTGGAAGATTAGTGTTTGAAAATGTAGCCACGTGCAGAACTTTACAAATTGGTATTAAGCATCTGTAAGCATGGTCCCTCTGTCATCTAACTTTGAGTGTTAGACATCTAATATGATTCTGTTCATTTCATTGCTCTCAAACATTGATTCCATCTCGATAATTGTCATTTGTTGCATGTCCCCACTCTACGTATCATCCCAACAACCTGCTGACATCATGCTCATTAATCCTTCCAAACCCATGGACCGTACCAACAACTCTGGTGCATATTAACCCTTTAAAACTCTTCACATCCCCATTAATCCACGAGAACCTTTGTCTAGATTCTAGCAAGCACCTTTACACAAATTTCCCGATGATAAAAGGTTTTCACATAAACATTAACTCTTAGAATTGAGAACATTATTCCCGAGAGTAAGAAATCTTCATCTCTGCATCAACCCTTAAGAACGCGTGTCCCGGTTGGTCAACTCTTCATCTCTGCATTAACCTTTGAGAACATTCGTTTCTATTCGGCAACTCTTCATCTCTGCATCAACCCCTGAGAACATGTGTCTCTATTTGGAAACTCTTAATCTCCGCATTAACCCTTGAGAACACGTGTCTCTATTGGACAACACCTCATCTTCGCATCAAACCTTCAGAACATGTGTCCTTATTGGACAACATTTTGATTTCTCAATCACAACATGTTCTCTGGTACTAGCAATTCCTTCAAAACGCATTATCCCCTGCAAAGCTGCATTTAGATGGTGGCAACAGCGAATCAACCCCTCAAAGCATCTTTCCCGACCATCATCGCACCATGCATCAACCCGACAGCATAGTTTCCCGAGTGAAGCAGCTCCTTCCACTCATATTAACCTTTTTACACCTTGTTTCCTAACTTAAACTTCTCCACAGTTCAACAACGACACTTAGCCATGACCCACTGAGTGAACAATATAACATGATCCAGTTTAACAGGGATTTGGGCACACGTTCTTTTTTCTAAGCCTTCCACTCGGACCTAAGTCTCGCAACGGAAATCCAACTCACTAGCAATACCACCTTGAGCTCACTACCGAATATATTCCTGTGGAGACACTGTTACGGGATTATGCAACCCGACACCCGGGATAATTTAATTTCATGGTTCCGATTCACGTTTTCAATTATAATGAGTTAAAAGATTTGAAAATTGGTAGTATTAGTTTGGTGATTCACAAAACACTCATCTAAAGCTCCTCGCAGCATCCCGACATGACACCAGACTTGAAGACGCCGAAGTCGCTATTTTGTTGCACAAGATGCAGCGATTATTGGTCAATAACTATAGAAATACACCACCTGTTGATGTGGGGCGAGTTAACATTATTGATTCGAAGTTCCCGGAAATTTCCCCATTTGTTCATTGCCGCCTGTGACCACAGCCTGCCCAGTCATCGTTTCTAGAGGAGGCCAGGTCACGTCCTGGCGTTCAAACCGGATGTGACGTGTAGGTTTGTAACTACTTGCACTCACACACAATGGGCTGAAGCGGAAACTACACCCTCAAACTGTTATTAGGGCTGTTGACCTGATGACATCCATGATCGTATTGATGATCGATTTTGATAATAAATGTCATTTGTTAGAAAACAAAATGAATATCACGCCAGGAGGATCACAAACGTAAGCTACTGCTACAGATCCGTGGTCCACAACTAGATTCAGAACATGATTTTAATCATCGACTTTCTTTGTACACATTTGCTGTACAGCATCAGAGCTATATAACAGTGTCGCAAGCTCCGACGTTCGAACAATTTGGCCCTCACTCTATGAATGGCTCTTACACCAAGGAACACACACAAAATGAAAGTCTATTCTTACATAAATTATTTTAAAAAATACTTACACTACACATGTTAATTGGTTACTAGTCGTTTCTGGTGATTCCTTATGTGCGCTTTGAACAGTTCATTTATATCACGACGTGTCAACGTGACGTTGTCAAAACTTCCGAAGTGATGCAGGTAACGGCTGCTTGTACTAGTCCGGAGTAATGACGATTTTATAGTGCAAGCCCAATGAGATACTATGCCGCAGTTTAACCTCAATTCCCCACTCAGTATACTGAGTCCGAGCCCACCAGCTCTTGTTTCACTTCTAAATGCCGAGCGCCAGGCAGGGTAGCAGCAAGTTCCATCTTTTAACAGTGGGATCGAAACCCGGACCGTCCGCTCTCTGGGCGGACGCTCTACCACTAGACCACGGAGGCGGTTGTAGCAAAAGAGAAAGAAACTGGTAAACATAAACTACTTTAACAAGAATCTTGGGACGTCCGTGCCTTCGCAAGCAATGGACGACACAGATTGTATTACAGTGCTATTAGTTCCGTTCACCGTCCTTCACGACTTAAATCACATCTCAGGGGGCAGCGACAAGTCATCAAATCAGACAATACCGTCTTAACTATCTCAGGCAGAAACTACTTGATAGGAACAAAATTGGCAAATTGAATTTAAACCAGGCATGACCATGCAATGCCATCTCCGTCACCGGGTGCCCGATTCTGATTACTTTACAAGACAAAGATTAGATTTAAATAATCGTATTTGCATGATTACGCCGATCTGTGAGGTGATGCAACAAATGACAATGGCAGTGTTGCCGAGCAAATGGCGTTTCATGCGTGCTGAGTCACGTGACATAGATTTATGTTGGTTTAACCACCAAAAAAACTGTAATTGAGAGTGGTATTGTGTCAGCTGGTAACAGTCTCACGCTAGCCCCTCCCCCCATCACCAGTTCCACCATCTGCTCTCCCCACCCCCCTCCTCTCCCCTTTCTGGTGGCATGTTGTCACTGGAAGCTCAAAGACGCACGTCCCCTCGCTACCGAGACAAGGCTAAACACATACCATTTGCTCTTGGGGTGAGTTTTGTTTGACGCCGCTTTGAATAATATTTCAGTTATATCACCACATGTCATCAGCTTGATGTCGGAGGGGTAATGGAGGTCTTTGCTGTTTACGACTTTGATGAAACCCACGAGCACGGGTAGGCGCTGACATGCCTAGAAAACATAATCGGAAGCTACGATGCGTTTCTGGCACGTAACACGACATGGGAACGAGGCGAATTGCGGCGCCGTAGACGAATGTACAATCCGTGCCCCCGCTATGTGCTGGAACTACATAGATGAAATTAGAAGTCTATATTATTTTTATCAGCGATAGGCCAATAACAGGTTTCTTATAAAAATGATACCTTACAATGTCACGTGTTATATAAGACCCTTGGCGTCAGATCAGCGTTACCAAGAGATGAGAAAAAATAGAGTGAGTGAGTGGGTGAGTATGGTTTTACGCCGCCGCTTTTAGCAATATCCCAGTAATATCACGGCAGGGAGGGAAATTGGCTTCACACATTGTACCATGCGGGGAATCGAACCCGGGCCTTCGGCGTGAGGAGCGAACGCTTTAACCACTAGGCTACCCCACCGCCACAAGAAGAAATCGAGAGTATAGCATGCATGTATTGAACTGTAGATGTGTTAATGGCTTTCCACAGTGTTACATTCCGCCAACTACCCCCACACCAACAACAACATCTCCGACGGGGATCTCATTCTCCAAGTGTCTGATCCCTAAAAGGAAATATCCTAATTCTTGTTATACTAAGATCTATCTTAGTCGTTGCCTTTCAAATACTCTTAATCATTGAGGAGTCGTGAGATTGTGTACAATCTGGCAGTAGTTGGTGAGCCCAGGTGACACATTGTGACATACATCATGTTAAGTCGCCACGTATTTTACAGGTTTTGTACGTCAGGCTCCAATGCTTTCCTCTGTTTGTTTGTGCCAGGTTGTGCTGCAGGAATTAATCGTGGAGAAACAGACGTTTTATTGGATGTATTGCTCTGGCTGGTAGGAGAGAGTCATTGTGATTGGGCACATGTGATTCCTGGCGAGCTGAGTAAATAGGGTAATGATTCATTTCTACACAACCCTCAAATACCATCAACGTCACTGAAAACAAATACTTCCCGCCGTTTGGTCGCAGCGATTGAACAGCGAAACTGTGTAAAAGAAACAGCGTCAGCATTGCAACTGGCACCATGGTAGACCAAGAGACAGAGGGTTTATTTGTATGAGATTCAACCCACGTAATTCTGGTGCTGACCACCTGATCCCGTTAGTCGCCTCTTACAACAAGCATAGTCGCCTCTTAGGGCAAGCATGGGTTGCTGAGGACCTATTCTAACCCGGATGTTCACGGGTCCTCTTGGTATCACATTGTAATGGAGACAGCGTACAATGTGTCGTGGTGGGATGACGGACGCGTTTTAAGTTTAATTGCATGTTATTCTCCATTGTATTTCAAACCTTTACATAAAACTTAATACCATCCGATCATAAAATCATTCTGAAGAACATCCTTAAACAGGTTTTGCCGGAAGAAACATGAACTTTTCAGCGTCAACACAAAGCATGCTTTATTCCAATATTAGAGTGGAAAACGCTCTAGAGAAATGTGAAAGCTGAAATTACTATTCCACTTGCACGATCAAAGTGTTTTGTGATTAAATTCATTACGAGCTATAAACATGCCCAGACAAGCATCGCCTTTGTGGGAAGTTCCTGGAAGATTAGTGTTTGAAAATGTAGCCACGTGCAGAACTTTACAAATTGGTATTAAGCATCTGTAAGCATGGTCCCTCTGTCATCTAACTTTGAGTGTTAGTCATCTAATATGATTCTGTTCATTTCATTGCTCTCAAACATTGATTCCATCTCGATAATTTGTTGCATGTCCCCACTCTACGTATCATCCCAACAACCTGCTGACATCATGCTCATTAACCCTTCCAAACCCATGGACTGTACCAACAACTCTGGTGCATATTAACCCTTTCAAACTCTTCATATCCCCATTAATCCACGAGAACCTTTGTCCCGATTCTAGCAAGCTCCTTTACACATATCCGCATTAACCCAAGAGAACACGTGTTCCTATTGGACCACTCTTCATCTCCGCATTTACACTTGAAAATTCTTGTCGCTATTGGGAAACTCTTAATCTCCGCATTAACCCTTGAGAATATGTGTCTCTATTGGACAACACTTCATCTTCGCATTCACCCTTCAGAAAATGTGTCCCTATACGGCAATTCCTTCAAAGCGGATTATCCCCTTCCAATCTGTATTCAGATGGTGGCAAGAGCGCATCAATCCCTCATAGCATCTTTCCCAACCATCATCGCATCATGCATCAACCCGACAGCATGGTTTCCCGAGCGAAGCAGCTCCTTCCACTCATTTTAACCTTTTTACACCTTGTTTCCTAACTTAAACTACTCCACAGTTCAACAACGACACTTAGCCATGACCCACTGAGTGAACAATATAACATGATCCAGTTTAACAGGGATTTGGGCACACGTTCTTTTTTCTAAGCCTTCCACTCGGACCTAAGTCTCGCCACGGAAATCCAACTCACTAGCAATACCACCTTGAGCTAACTACCGAATATATATTCCTGTGGAGACACTGTTACGGGATTATGCAACCCGACACCCGGGATAATTTAATTTCATGGTTCCGATTCACGTTTTCAATTCTAATAAGTCAAAAGATTTGAAAATTGGTAGTATTAGTTTTGTGATTCACATAACACTCATCTAAAGCTCCTCGCAGCATCCCGACATGACACCAGACTTGAAGACGCCGAAGTCGCTTTTTTCTTGCACACGATGCAGCGATTATTGGTCAATAACTATAAAACTACACCACCTGTTGATGTGGGGCGAGTTAACATTATTGATTCGAAGTTCCCGGAAATTTCGCCATTTGTTCATTGCCGCCTGTGACCACAGCCTGCCCAGTCATCGTTTCTAGAGGAGGCCAGGTCACGTCCTGGCGTTCAAACCGGATGTGACGTGTAGGTTTGTAACTACTTGCACTCACACACAGTGGGCTGAAGCGGAAACTACACCCTCAAACTGTTGTTTGTGGCGTGGAGCTGATGACATCCATGATCGTATTGATGATCGATGTTGATAATTAATGTCATTTGTGAGAAAACAAAATGAATATCACCCCAGGAGGATCACAATCGTAAGCTACTGCTACAGATCCGTGGTCCACAACTAGATTCAGAACAGGATTTTAATCATCGATTTTTCTTATACAATATGCGTTGTATATCAATGTATGCATCTTGTCACGGCGACAATTCCCCTACCTCTCATGATCCGTTTCATCGGAAGTTTTAATTTCCGATTTCCAGCCGTGTCCATCTTCGTCTGATAAACGCTGACAACTAGAGCCAGCTTCACAGACACTCAACATCAT
Organism: Haliotis rufescens; assembly: GCF_023055435.1. Classification (NCBI taxonomy): domain Eukaryota; kingdom Metazoa; phylum Mollusca; class Gastropoda; order Lepetellida; family Haliotidae; genus Haliotis; species Haliotis rufescens. The sequence goes on along the minus strand of NW_025963779.1, from coordinate 90,978,987 downwards.
GGACGATGTCACGTGATTCCAAACATTCTCCGCTAGTAACGCATAACCGAAAAACAACAAAAACCAATAAACTGCTGAAACAGCATTTATATGTGCATGTGTGAATACCCATTATGCAAAACGACCACAATAAAACACAGAGATAAAGATCGGTTCAATGTATTACTTTATACAACATTAAAAGGAAACAAATGAAGCGCCGCGTGACGTCTCTGTGTTTGTGCATGTCCCAATGCTGTCTCCGACAACCAGGAAGCACAAGTTCCATGTTATAGTTTTGACAAAACGATAAATATTGATATGAGCGGGCTTTAAGCATCCCGTTACTATAGCAACTCACATGTTCCATTTGTATATATGGTCGAGCAAGTTTTTCTAATGGTATCGTAAAGGAAATTGTTACAGTTTGCCCGTGGGTTTGATACCGTCAATAATCTGAAGAAACTAAGTAAATATTAAAACTACTTCCTCCATCAGCTCCAGACAGAACTGTAAAGACTGCCACACGAGCCATGACGTATTCTGTTCTCTCTCTCTCCCTGGTGGGCGGGACAATCATTCTACTCGGGAGGCTCTTGTCCTCGGGAGGCTCTCTCTCTCTCTCTCTCTCTCTCTCTCTCTCTCTCTCTCTCTCTCTCTCTCTCTCTCTCTCTCTCTCCCTAATTGCGTGGATCGATGCTCATGATGTCAGTCACTGGATTGTCTGGTCTAGACTCGATTTATTTACAGACCGCCGTCATGTAGCTGGAATATTGCTGAGTGCGGCGTTAAACAACAAACAAACAAACGCAGGAAATGCAGATGTGGGGAGATTTTACAGCGCTTACTGTATACACTCACTCACTCAGAATATACAGACAATGACCTACTTAATGTGTGTCTAGCCGCCATCACCTCTGTGCCATGTGTGTTCCGTGATTTGAAAGTATGTTATAATAAGTCATAGACGCTAAATTGAATGATATCAGTGGAAGACTAATGGATTCTTACTTTGATCATTTCCTTGCTGTATTGATCACTGTCCATCAAAGTTAGGCAAATGTTGTCCTACACTGTACAGGGCCAGCAAGGCGGTCACATTCACTTTTATCCAACTGGTCTGAAAATAGTGTCTGCCAGTTATGAATATCCTCAATGATGTTGTCTATAACAGTGAACACACTGGACACCACTCGCTAGCTACTTGTTATGCCGGTCCCCTAGAGGGCAATAATAATCGCCTTCAGCACGGGGAGAAAACGACTCGGGAGGACAAATACCGGGCGCGGTCAGCACGTAATCAACGTTGAACACAAACACTACTATTCCATCTTACAGGGATGGAATGTGAATCTTGATGGGGCCATTACCATGACTGACGAGTCATTTCTCAGTCTAAATCACAAATCTATTTTATAGATGTGCCATCGTAATGAGAATATCCACGAGTGTGCAGCGGTGGTCCAGGGGAGGAGAGTATGTCCGGCGCGCGAGCGTGAACCATCACGAATAGTACACATCTACTCACCGGGTTTAACTGATTATATATCTGTAACTCTAATGGGTTTAGTTATTTTTATATTATTTGTTGTATGTAGCGTCTGCAGTGGAAGGACAATAGTGATATTTTCTATTTTCTGTGAGATAACGAGAGTATTGAGAGTGATGGACTGGTTAAACCCAGCAGCTTTGTCGCTTGTCCGTTCAGCGACCAAATGGTCAAGTTATAATTAGACCCAGCGATCATGTGATCGTGGAGCGGGGTAGTCACATGACTGGAGCGTGAGTGGCGGGTGCGCAGAAAAACAGTTTTTGTATTTACTGAGTTGGACCCGTCTCCTTTTATTCAATAATACAGTAACTTGCAGTTGCAGAAGCAATAGTCTGTTACATCACAGGAATCTCAAGGTATAACGACATGACTCATTTTCATATACAAAAGTTATTCATATGAACTTTTGAGTTGCATGGACAATAACTATGAAATACGTGGTTTTCTGTGTAGAGTAAACGACTGTCGACGTTGCCATCGTTGCTGGTGCTGTTCGACAGTGAGAGGGGCGCTTGAACCGACTTCACTAACCGAAGTGCTGGCATACTTTGTTGCATCGATAGAGTTAACGCTGTCGCCTGAGTTTGTAATTGTCTGAACGTGTGATTGCCTTTAACCTACGGTGTCAGGTAAGTGAACAGACGTACGATGTCGGGTAAATGAGCTGACGTACGGTGTCCGTTAAATGAACAGACGTACGGTGTCAGGTTATTAAACGGAGAGACTACGGTGTCTGGTTTTTGAACGGAGAGAGACTACGGGGTCTGGACTAGACGTACGGTGTCTGAGTCTGGACTAGACGTACGGTGTCTGAGTCTGGACTAGACGTACGGTGTCTGAGTCTGGACTAGACGTACGGTGTCTGAGTCTGGACTAGACGTACGGTGTCTGAGTCTGGACTAGACGTACGGTGTCTGAGTCTGGACTAGACGTACGTATGGCATCAGGTTATAGTGAAAAGACGTAAACACAACACGTGACAAGTGTTTTCTGATGCTTCTTCAAAGTCATGCAACATCTTATCGCTGTCTGTTAATCAAAAGAATAACTGGTTAAAAGTAATTTGAATAAAAGAAGCTGGAAGTACAACATAAAAATAAACCAAAAAACTGTTTTATACGCAACGTTCGCTGGTATTTGACAGTAACAAATCCGTTCCCCGTGCATAAAGTGAGATTTTTCTGAGTTTTATGGCGACCCATTTCTCAGCCACATTTAACACGCAGTGCTTTATGGTCCTCTATTACTTCACGTGCCTCAACACCAACTCTGATTTACGGTCTTTGGAAGAAAAGCAATAGAAACAATTAAGACCTCTTTAATGCCCCAAATCCCTCACTGTAATGAAACTGTCCAATAAGTTCTTTCGCGGTCGCATTTTCTCTGTATAAAAAGAAGTCAAATAAAAATATAAGGTGCAAGTAGCCCGCCGGCCGGCGATCCGAGGAGGTGGATTACCCAGGGTTAGTGGTGTCACTCGCTTCTTCATAAAGTGCAGCAGTGATTTCACGTCACCCTGAAACGTATATTGGCTATAAACACAATTTCATTGAGAAGAAGAGTCGACAGACTGTAATAAGTCTCCATTGTAGACTCAGTTAGTGCATAGGGTCATGATTCTGTATGTTGAAATAGTGATTGTAATGAAAAGTAGGGACATCTGTCATATATTATTTTCCGTATATACACAATTGAAAGTGCATCCATTTACGACAACACAGAGATGAAGAAAACTGGAACACAGTGCGTATTAACTGAGGCCAAAGCACCAATATGCCCATTGTATGACGTCTTTGTAAGTGTTGTGCATTGTTGTACAACCTTATACGTTGCTGTATTAACAATGTTATCCTCATTGTACGACGCCAACGTTGCTTTATTAACAACAATATCCTTATTGTACGACGTCAACGTCAGCGTTGCTGTATTAACAATGTTATTCTCATTGTCAGCGTTGCTTTAATAACAACAATATCCTCATTGCACGACGTTATCGAAAGTGTTGCTTTATTAACAATGTGATATCTTCATTGTAACGACATTGTCAGCTTTGCTTTAGTAACAAATATATACTCATTGTACGAGGTAATCGTCGACGTTGCTTGATTAACAACAATATCTTCATTAAACGACGTCATCGTAAGCATTGCTTTATTAACAATGATATCCTTATTGTACGACGTCATCGTCAGCGTTGCTTTATTAACAATGATATCTTCATTGTACGATGTCATCGTCAGCGTTGTTTTATTAACAATGATATCTTCATTGCACGACGTCATCATCAGCGTTGTTTTATTAACAATGATATCCTCATTGTACGACGTCATCGTAAGCATTGCTTCATTAACAACAATTTGTTAATTGTACGACGTCGTTGCTTTATTGACAATGACATTTTCATTGTACGACGTCATTATCAGCATTGCTTTATTAACAACAATATCCTCATCTTGCGACGTCATCGTCATCGTGTTGCCTTATTGTACAACAAGATCATTGTGTCGAACATCGGCATAAATACTATGTATGCACAGGTTTATTATATATCAAATTCTCGGATGTCGCGCTTTAATGAATATGAGTATCCAAGATTTATTGTATTCGTGAGGCGCTGTTATTTCAATTAAAACGTCTTTAGAAGTCTTTAACAGTCGAACTCAAAATTCAAACGGATGCACGCAGACGTGTTTATTTGGGGTAAAGAATTGACAAGGATACAATACTGATTTATTGGTTCAAGGCAAAGACGCCAATGCACATTAAATGAAAGAATTACAACCCTTTGCCTGAATGGGGTTGTTGTTTTTTTACTACACTTTGACACTTTTTCACTTATATGAGAAGTACACGTGTTAGCAAGAGTTTAACTGTTTCAAAAAGTACCACTTTAAGTAAACAATTAGCTTTCTGAAGCATCCAGTTATTAATTTCTGGATCTTTTTTTACATCATGTCACGTGATCGACCTTGACCACAGTGCTCGTAAAGCACCCACAGGGATTCCGCGTGGTAGCCCTTAATGTCACTACGTGATAATAAACGAGGATCGGCAATATTCCTTCATAAGTCCCGGACGCTCTGTCTCCGGCGAACAGAATATAAAAGTCAACCCTTTAAATTAGCGGCATTTCAGTTTGCCATTTGGCCTGATCCACGGGCTATAAACCGATTCTTGTGAGCGAAAATAAATAGTGAGCTCGAGACGTTAACTCCACGTAATATAAGGGAATCGATCTGTGCAAACCGTAAACCCGCTCATGTAACATCGAGAAAACACAGCTACTAAAACATGGCGATTTGAAACATACATCTCAAATTCCCATTGACTGTAGGACTTTGATCCGGTATAACCCGCTCGAGTGATGTAGTAAATTGTAATTAAAACCTGATTTTCCATGACGTGTTTTTTTAAAAGATCAGACTATCAAGGGGACGGTGTCGTCTTCGGCGGACGTATCTACAAGGCTGATAAATGCAAGGCAGTGTTTTTTCTGCAGGTCATTAATATTGTGTGTGTGTATTAGCACCAGATTAACTTTGCCAGTTAGAGAACAACATATATGACCTCAGGCTCCGTCTATAGACCTCTCTGCATACAGTTTATACCGCTCCTCTACATACAGTTTATACCGCCTCTTTACATACAGGTTACTCCTACCTCTCTACATACAGCTTATACCGCTTCTCTACATACAGTTTATACCACCTTTCTACATACAGTGTATACCACCTCTCTACATACAGTTTATACCACCTCTCTACATACAGTTTATACCACCTTTCTACATACAGTTTATACCACCTCTCTACATACAGTTTATACCACCTCTCTACATACAGTTTATACCACCTCTCTACATTTTGGTTATACCGCCTCTCTACATACAGTTTATACCACCTCTCTACATACCGTTTATACCACCTCTCTACAAACAGGTTATACCTACTTCACTACATACAGGTTATACCGCCTCTCAACATACAGGTTATACCACCTCTCTACATATAGTTTATACCACCTCTCTACATACAGTTTATACCACCTCTCTACATACAGTTTATACCACCTCTCTTCATTTTGGTTATACCGCCTCTCTACATACAGGTTATTCCGCCTCTCTACATACAGGTTATTCCGCCTCTCTACATACAGTTTATACCACCTCTCTACATACTGTTTATACCACCTCTCTACAAACAGTTTATACCGCCTCTCTACATACAGTTTATACCGCCTCTCTACATACAGTTTATACCGCCTATCAACATACAGGTTATACCACCTCTCTACATATAGTTTATACCACCTCTCTACATACAGTTTATACCACCTCTCTACATACTGTTTATACCACCTTTCTTCATTTTGGTTCTACCGCTTCTCTACATACAGTTTATACCCCCTCTCTACATACTGTTTATACCACCTCTCTACAAACAGTTTATACCGCCTCACTACATACAGTTTATACCGCCTCTCTACATACAGTTTATACCACCTCTCCACATATGGGTTATACCACCTCTCTACATACTGTGTATACCACCTCTCTACATACAGTTTATAACCGCCTTTCTACATACAGGGTATCCCTACTTCACTACATACAGGTTAAACCGTACAGTCTTCACTTCATACAGGTTATACCGCCTCTCTACATACAGTTTAGACGGCCTCTTTACATGTTATACCTGCTCTCTACATACATGTTATCCACCTCTCTACATACATGTTATCCACCTCTCTACATACATGTTATACCACCTCTCTACATACAGTTTATACCACCTTTCTACATACAGTTTATACCACCTCTCTACATTTTGGTTATACCACCTCTCTACATACTGTTTATACCACCTCTCTACAAACAGTTTATACCGCCTCTCTACATACAGTTTATACCGCCTCTCTACATACAGTTTATACCACCTCTCCACATATGGGTTATACCACCTCTCTACATACTGTTTATACCACCTCTCTACATACAGTTTATAACCGCCTTTCTACATACAGGGTATCCATACTTCACAACATACAGGTTATACCGTACAGTCTTCACTTCATACAGGTTATACCGCCTCTCTACATACAGTTTAGACGGCCTCTTTACATGTTATACCTGCTCTCTACATACATGTTATCCACCTCTCTACATACATGTTATCCACCTCTCTACATACATGTTATACCACCTCTCTACATACAGTTTATACCACCTCTCTACATACAGTTTATACCACCTCTCTACATTTTGGTTATACCGCCTCTCTACATACTGTTTATACCACCTCTCTACATACAGTTTATACCACCTCTCTACATACAGGTTATACCTACTTTACTACATACAGGTTATACCGCCTCTCAACATACAGGTTATACCACCTCTCTACATATAGTTTATACCACCTCTCTACATACAGTTTATACCACCTCTCTACATACAGTTTATACCACCTCTCTTCATTTTGGTTATACCGCCTCTCTACATCCATGTTATCACCCTCTCTACATACAGGTTATTCCGCCTCTCTACATACAGTTTATACCACCTCTCTACATACTGTTTATACCACCTCTCTACAAACAGTTTATACCGCCTCTCTACATACAGTTTATACCGCCTCTCTACATACAGTTTATACCGCCTCTCAACATACAGGTTATACCATCTCTCTACATATAGTTTATACCACCTCTCTACATACAGTTTATACCACCTCTCTACATACTGTTTATACCACCTCTCTTCATTTTGGTTCTACCGCCTTTCTACATACAGTTTATACCACCTCTCTACATACTGTTTATACCACCTCTTTACAAACAGTTTATACCGCCTCTCTACATACAGTTTATACCACCTCTCTTCATACATGTTATACCACCTCTCTACATATAGGTTATACCGCCTCTCTACATACATGTTATCCACCTCTCTACATACAGTTTATACCGCCTCTCTACATATAGGTTATACCGCCTCTCTACATACATGTTATCCACCTCTCTACATACAGTTTATACCACCTCTCTACATATAGGTTATATCACCCCTCAACATACATGTTATCCACCTCTCTACATACATGTTATACCGCCTCTCTGCATACATGTTATCCACCCCTCAACATACATGTTATACCACCTCTCCACATACAGTTTATACTGCCTCTCTACATGTTATACCCCCTCTCCATATACAGTTTATACCGCCTCTCTACATATAGGTTATACCGCCTCTCTACATACATGTTATCCACCTCTCTACATACAGTTTATACCGCCTCTCTACATATAGGTTATATCACCCCTCAACATACATGTTATCCACCTCTCTACATACATGTTATACCGCCTCTCTGCATACATGTTATCCACCCCTCAACATACATGTTATACCACCTCTCCACATACAGTTTATACTGCCTCTCTACATGTTATACCCCCTCTCCATATACAGTTTATACCACCTCTCTACATGTTATACCACCTCTCTACATGTTATACCGCCTCTCTACAAACATGTTATCCACCTCTCTACATACAGTTTATACCACCTCTCTACATGTTATACCACCTCTCTACATGTAATACCACCTCTCCACATACATGTTATACCACCTCTCCACATACATTTTATACCACCTCTCTACATGTTATACCGCCTCTCTACATCCATGTTATACCACCTCTCTACATGTTATACCGCCTCTCTACAAACATGTTATCCACCTCCCTACATACAGTTTATACCACCTCTCTACATGTTATACCACCTCTCTACATGTAATACCACCTCTCCACATACATGTTATACCACCTCTCTACATACAGTTTATACCACCTCTCTACATGTTATACCGCCTCTCTACATCCATGTTATACCACCTCTCTACATACATTTTATACCACCTCTCTACATGTTATACCGCCTCTCTACATCCATGTTATACCACCTCTCTACATGTTATACCGCCTCTCTACAAACATGTTATCCACCTCCCTACATACAGTTTATACCACCTCTCTACATGTTATACCACCTCTCTACATGTAATACCACCTCTCCACATACATGTTATACCGCCTCTCTACATACAGTTTATACCACTTTCTACATAAAGGTTATATCACCCCTCAACATACATGTTATACCACCTCTCTACGTGTTATACCACCTCTCTACATACGTGTTATCCACCTCTCTACATACAGTTTATACCACCTCTCTACAAGTTATACCACCTCTCTACATACGTGTTATCCACCTCTCTACATACAGTTTATAACCGCCTTACTACATACAGGATATCCCTACTTTACTACATACAGGTTATACCGTACAGTTTTCACTTCATACAGGTTATACCGCCTCTCTACATACAGTTTAGACGGCCTCTCTACATGTTATACCAGCTCTCTACATACATGTTATCCACCTCTCTACATACATGTTATATACCTCTCTACATACATGTAATACCACCTCTCCACATACAGTTTATACCGCCTCTCTACATGTTATACCGCCTCTCTAAATACATGTTATCCACCTCTCTACATTCAGTTTATACCATCCCTCTACATGTTATACCACTCTCCACATACATGTTATACCACCTCTCTACATGTTATACCGCCTCTCTACATCCATTTTATACCACCTCTCTACATGTTATACCGCCTCTCTACACACATGTTATCCACCTCTCTACATACAGTTTATACCACCTCTCTACATGTTATACCACCTCTCTACATGTAATACCACCTCTCCACATACATGTTATACCACCTCTCTACATACAGTTTATACCACTTTCTACATATAGGTTATATCACCCCTCAACATACATGTTATACCACCTCTCTACGTGTTATACCACCTCTCTACATACGTGTTATCCACCTCTCTACATACAGTTTATACCACCTTTCTACATAAAGGTTATACCACCTCTCTACACACATGTTATACCGCCTCTCTACATACAGTTTATACCACCTCTCTACATACAGTTTATACCACCTCTCTACATACAGTTTATACCACCTCTCTACATACAGTTTATACCACCTCTCTACACACATGTTATACCACCTCTCTACATACAGTTTATACCACCTCTCTACACACATGTTATACCACCTCTCTACATACAGTTTATACCACCTCTCTACACACCACTACCACAGTTGCCTAACTGTATTACCTATCGAGTTCGGCCATGTACCAGAAATGTCAGAGAGTGTGCCCGGTCATTGTGTTCCCTGGCACTGCTGGTCCGCATGGCAGTAGGTCCTTCAACAGCAGAGACACCACGGGGCCGTGGATGACTTGCCCGGAACGCTATAAGCAATACTATCAGTCATAATCTCCGGCATATTCCCCAGTATTATAGAGCAATACGCCAATATCCGGCCTGTGTCACTTGCTCTGTGCAGCGGTGGAGCCTAGAGTAGGTGTGCGGGTATTTTCAGAGCTGGGAGCCGAAGGCATTACCACTGCTGGGACACTGGGGGGAGATTTTAACTATAGCTGGACTGGAAATTGTTTTTCACTAAATAAATGGGAGAAACGCCTCCGACGTAATCACAATCCACACACACAAGTCTACCACCTCTTCACATTTCACACACACAAGTCTACCACCTCTTCACATTCCACACACACAAGTCTACCACCTCTTCACATTCCACACACACACAAGTCTACCACCTCTTCACATTCCACACACACAAGTCTACCACCTCTTCACATTTCACACACACAAGTCTACCACCTCTTCACATTCCACACACACAAGTCTACCGACTCTTCACATTTCACACACACAAGTCTACCACCTCTTCACATTTCACACACACTAGTCTACCACCTCTTCACATTCCACACACACACAAGTCTACCACCTCTTCACATTCCACACACACAAGTCTACCACCTCTTCACAATCCACACACACAAGTCTACCACCTCTTCACATTTCACACACACAAGTCTACCACCTCTTCACATTTCACACACACAAGTTTACCACCTCTTCACATTTCACACACACAAGTCTACCACCTCTTCACAATCCACACACACAAGTCTACCACCTCTTCACAATCCACACACACAAGTCTACCACCTCTTCACAATCCACACACACAAGTCTACCACCTCTTCACAATCCACACACACAAGTCTACCACCTCTTCACATTTCACACACACAAGTCTACCACCTCTTCACAATCCACACACACAAGTCTACCACCTCTTCACAGTTCACACACACAAGTCTACCACCTCTTCACATTTCACAGACACAATTCATGGTCTGTTCTGTAGATCGTAATACAGACAGATATTTTTGTTTAATGGCATTGTTCATCAGTGGAGCAGGTAGAGCTAATATTGTTGCCCAAGGCATCGACTCAGTCTGTCAAATAGATGTGGGCATATTTCCCAATGCAGGGGAGACATTCTATTTCCATCCAAAATAAAACCTCCTCGCGTAAGGTTGACTGCCACTTTGAACAATGTGATTAGAAATCAGATAAAGAGACAGGCTATATCTGTACGACTAGAAAACATAAGCAGACGATGAGCCCTCCATTATGGTACGGTGATCGTTCCATGCTGCTGTTTTCAGTACCAGTTTTATCTCCTGCAACTGACTGCTAACGACTTCAGGCAGATCCTTTTCTCATTTCAGGGTAAACATGTGTACAGCCAGCGTTCGGAATACTTAGCATATACAACACGGTCTACCTATATGCGCACAATCTGGAAAAAACGCACGGATTCCCGGACTGCACAGATCCCAAGCAAGATATCGAGTTCATTTCACTGGTGGCGTGCCAAGACAACATGTCGCCATTTGCAATGAATTCCGTTGCAAGGAGTTAAAAAGATAAACAAATTCTACAATAATGAATTTATTTTTATTCCTCTTCAAAGGATGTTTCACTTGTAAAATTACACGGTGATCTATCAAATAGTCAAGTTAGCCTGTGCATAGTAAATTACGCCAATAAAACGTACGTCATGTTATTTAAATAAATCCTCTTAGGTCGTAATCAGATTGTCTAGGCAAGGCATGGGAGCTAGGCGAACTCGAACATTAAACACATGGACATACGTCCATTACAAAAGTAGCGGACGGATTTATCATACACACACACACACACACACACACACACACACACACCCCACCCCCACCCCCCCCCCCCCCCCCCCCCCCCCCCCCCCCCCCCCACACACACACACACACACACACACCCCACAACCCCACCCCCCAAACATCGGTTTGTCAATGGATGCCTGGACCAATAGAAACATGAGTTTGTCGATGGATGCCTGGACCAATAGAAACATTGGTTTGTCGATGGATGCCTGGACCAATAGAAACATTGGTTTGTCGATAGATGCCTGGACCAATAGAAACATGAGTTTGTCGATGGATGCCTGGACCAATAGAAACATGAGTTTGTCGATGGATGCCTGGACCAATAGAAACATGAGTTTTTCAAAGGATGCCTGGACCAATAGAAACATTGGTTTGTCGATGGATGCCTGGACAAATAGAAACATGAGTTTGTCGATGGATGCCTGGACAAATAGAAACATGAGTTTGTCGATGGATGCCTGGACCAATAGAAACATGAGTTTGTCGATGGATGCCTGGACAAATAGAAACATGAGTTTGTCGATGGATGCCTGGACAAATAGAAACATGAGTTTGTCGATGGATGCCTGGACAAATAGAAACATTGGTTTGTCGATGGATGCCTGGACAAATAGAAACATGAGTTTGTCGATGGATGCCTGGACCAATAGAAACATGAGTTTGTCGATGGATGCCTGGACCAATAGAAACATGAGTTTGTCGATGGATGCCTGGACCAATAGAAACATTGGTTTGTCGATGGATGCCTGGACAAATAGAAACATTGGTTTGTCGATGGATGCCTGGACAAATAGAAACATGAGTTTGTCGATGGATGCCTGGACCAATAGAAACATTGGTTTGTCGATGGATGCCTGGACCAATAGAAACATGAGTTTGTCGATGGATGCCTGGACCAATAGAAACATGAGTTTGTCGATGGATGCCTGGACAAATAGAAACATTGGTTTGTCGATGGATGCCTGGACAAATAAGGAAACATTGGTTTGTCGATGGATGCCTGGACCAATAGAAACATTGGCTTGTCGATGGATGCCGAGGCAATAGAAACCCTGCTTGCTCGATGGATGCCTGGACCAATAGAAACATGAGTTTGTCGATGGATGCCTGGACAAATAGAAACATGAGTTTGTCGATGGATGCCTGGACAAATAGAAACATTGGTTTGTCGATGGATGCCTGGACAAATAGAAACATGAGTTTGTCGATGGATGCCTGGACCAATAGAAACATGAGTTTGTCGATGGATGCCTGGACCAATAGAAACATGAGTTTGTCGATGGATGCCTGGACCAATAGAAACATTGGTTTGTCGATGGATGCCTGGACAAATAGAAACATTGGTTTGTCGATGGATGCCTGGACAAATAGAAACATGAGTTTGTCGATGGATGCCTGGACCAATAGAAACATTGGTTTGTCGATGGATGCCTGGACCAATAGAAACATGAGTTTGTCGATGGATGCCTGGACCAATAGAAACATGAGTTTGTCGATGGATGCCTGGACAAATAGAAACATTGGTTTGTCGATGGATGCCTGGACAAATAAGGAAACATTGGTTTGTCGATGGATGCCTGGACCAATAGAAACATTGGCTTGTCGATGGATGCCGAGGCAATAGAAACCCTGCTTGCTCGATGGATGCCTGGACCAATAGAAACATGAGTTTGTCGATGGATGCCTGGACCAATAGAAACATGAGTTTGTCGATGGATGCCTGGACCAATAGAAACATTGGTTTGTCGATGGATGCCTGGACCAATAGAAACATGAGTTTGTCAATGGATGCCTGGACCAATAGAAACATTGGTTTGTCGATAGGGCTGGGACCAATAAGGAAACATTCGACAAATCGTTTGTCGATGGATGCCTGGACCAATAGAAACATTGGTTTGTCGATGGATGCCTGGACCAATAGAAACATTGGTTTGTCATGGATGCCTGGACCAATAGAAACATTGGTTTGTCGACGGATGCCTGGACCAATAAAAACATTGGTTTGAATTCCAGTTATATCTCTCCATGTAAGCACACGGTAGGGGAAAAGCCCGAAGTGATGCAGGTCTCAGACGTTTACCACTTTGGTGAAACCCACGAGAATGGGTATGGTGCTGACAAACCAAGAAACATAATTTGGGGCAAATCTACCACAGTGGGAGTAGAGCAGGTGTGCATGTCTTGTTTAATTCTGATAGTCGTTAAGTAATCAGTAAAGGTAAATGGGACTGTTGAATATAACCCTTCCTTGGTAGAGAACCAGAGGATTGTTGAATATAGTCTGTCTTCGGTAAATATAAATAGAAATATGTATATAATCGTTGTTTAGTTTGTTTGTTTGTTTGTTTGTTTGTTTGTTTGTTTTTGTTGTTTAACTCTGCACTCAGCAATATTCCAGCTATATGGCTGCGGTCTGCAAATAATCGAGTCTAGACCAGACAATCCAGTGAAGGATCCACGCAATTGGGATACGATACTACGCATCAACCAGGTCAGCGTGCCTGACCACCCGACCCCGTTAGTCGCCTCTTACGACAAGCATAGTCGCCTTTTACAGCAAGCATGGGTTGCTGAAGACCTATTCTACCCCGGATCTCCTTGTTTAGTAAATGAAAGTGAAATACATGTAGTTGAATAGAATCCTTCTTTTCCAAAGGCAAATAGCTGAACAGCATCCTTTTGGGGGTCAATGAAAATACTTGTTTTGGTTGTTTTACGCCGCTGTGATCAATACAAAGCTATAATCACAGCGGCCGGTAAATAATTGAGCCTGGGGCAGACAAAACGGTGATTGATATCATGAAGAAACATCCACGCTTTCGGGTTATGATGACATAAAATCAACCATGTTACAGAGGCTAGCCCCACGATCCAGTCGTGTCAATATCACGTGTTAAAGAAAGCTGGGGACCTGTGACAAACCTGATCCTCGCGGGATATAAATATATAGTTAAGTTTAATCCCTTTTGACCGCCTCCGTGGTCTTGTGGTAGAGCGTCCGCCCGGAGAGCGGAAGGTCACGGATTCGATCCCTGGCCGCGTCATACAAAAAGACGTTAAAAGATTGTACTTGTTGTTACCCTGTCTGGCGCTCGGCATTAAGGGGCTAAAACAAGGACTGGTCGGCTCGGAGTCAGTATACTGTGTCTGAGTGGGGTATTCATGTTAAACTGCGGCATGGTATCTCAGTGAGCTAGCACTATAAATCGGCATCAGTCCGGACTAGTACAAGCAGCCACACACACACATACACGTGCATGCACGTCGCTATATAAGTGCAATAATCTTGGACGCGACGTTAAACCCAATTTCACCTCAACTCACCTTAATCCCTTTTTAGAAAAAGATTAATATGAGTACATATATAGAGAAATAGATTCTTTCTTTCTTTAGTGAAGGTTAATGGGATATTTTAATAGGATCCTCCTTTTGTAAAGGGAAAGAGTTACATTTATTACAGGGTGGGGTCAGTCAAGGGATTCACGAGGCGTCACCCAGTAATATTAATTACAATCTCTAGGGGAGGGTCATCAAAAATACTACCCATATTTGGGGAAGGCCATGAAAAAGATGAAAATTGTTTTATAAAATATACAGTGATTTTGCATTTTGTCTTTTTTTTGGAGGTTCATGAAAAATATGTACAAGCATTGGGAGAACGTCATTATATAATCGGTACGTTAGAGCGTCAAAAACCTCTCGCCCACCCATCCCTGTAATACATGACAAGACCCTAAATGAAATATTTGAATTAAAAAGAATCAGTCTTTTGTAAGAGTGGAGATTGTTGCAAAGGACATTCAAGTTGCATTCAGAATTGTGCCCGTCTACCTCAACCAACACCTGGTCAAAGGGAGGTAACTCTCTTGGCACTAACCATTTCAGACATTATCCGATTTACTGGGGATGTTAATATTTTCCAGAGCTGTAGTTTCCAAAGCGGTCCCCATCTCGAGATGTTCGTAGAGAGTAATACTATAGATCATAAAGTGTGCGAGGATGATAAAATGCTTAGAGTTCGAAGTATTTCTACACTGCCAGGGCTACCATGCGTTATAAGCGCCATATCTGTGCATAGACCCGTGTGTACAAAGAGTTACATGGACAGTGTTTTTTCTCGGTTTGAAGGATTTGGAAAGGGTGGAAAGCGAATTTACTGCTAATTTATATGCAGAGAACAAGGTGCCACGGAAATGACCATGGGCAAAAGGTTTGGTTTTGTTCCGGTTTTTCATAGGTTGTCCGGATTTTGCTTCATGACAGTCATACTACTTCCGGTGTAGAAAATGGCTGGGAATGAATTTGTGAGAGAAAAGCATGTCAAGTTTTTTGTTCGAACTCTTCAAATCCTGCCATCAAGTTGCGCATCGTTGGATACAAATAGGCAAGATTAACAAGTATATGCTGTTTCGGCAGTCAAACTCACTTAATGATGCAACACTTAGCATGAGTAACCAACGACTGCGAGTCACGAAAACCGAATCATACGTTCACCCCCAAAAGTTTTAGGTGTTCTAGAAAGTGAGATGTTCTCGAGTGAAAGTTTGACATTTATTTATTTTATTGTCTTTAGTTGTGGATATACAGCTACCAATCGATCAGTTTGATTGCTAAAACGGCCAGAGACAACTTTTGAAGGCCTCGCCCAGGTGTCATCAGATACACTGTATTAGTTTTTTGTAAGGAAGATTTCACGACGGTAATGTAGATCACGCAACGGTAAGAATGCATTCAACTATAAATTTGGAATCTGCCTAGTCATTCAGAGATTATCAAATCACCATAAACCCCCTCTGATTGAAACAGCCCCTCTTATTTGACAGCTGAATCACTGCAGAAGCTAATATTTATAGAATAGTACTTCTCTTTCAGTCATTCTCGGTAGGTAGTTTAAAAAATAATTGTATGTACAATTATGGGTTAGAAAATGCAAAAGTGCAGGTTACTGTAATATTTCAAATATGTGTGGCAATACATTTTGTGCAGAAAACAGAGTGGACATCTACGAATAGACTGTGTTTAAAGTTTTAGGAACATGAGAGAGCTCAATATGAGGTGCTTTTTAATATAAGAGTGGGCTGTCTTATCTTTTGCGTTACAATGACCAATATGAAGTCTTAAAAGTGACGTGTAGAACGAAAACTTGCAAGGCTTGCTTAGTTTTCTTTAGGAGTTCCTACTTTATGTTACCTTACAAAGTTGCTCTGATAATGCTTTCTATGCTCGTCAAAACTGCTTTAGCATATAGAGCAGCATATTTTGTCTAAAGACTGTTAGATCAACCACCCAATCAAAACATTGGACTCAACTCATACCGCTTCACTCAACTATATTTGCTAACACCAAGAACATATCATTTTATTTAGTCCTGGTAGAATGGAGTTAAACGTACAGCGTTTTCAATGTAGAGCTAGGTTACCAGTTGTTTTATCCACGCTAAATTGAAATTGGAACCCTATGCATAGTCTGATGTTTTAAATGTTAAATTTAAGGCTGTCAAATCTACAGGTAACCTAGATCTACATTGAAGACACAATTTATGGAGGAGTATTTGCTCAAAGCTCTTCCCTTAAACACCTGCATTCCCTGTATACTGTGCATCAAAACATTCACCTCAGAGTGAGGGGTTACTCTTTGTGCCATCAATACACATAAAGGTACTTGAACCTTCATTACATATAACTATGCTTGCACCTTTGCTTGGTTGATAACGGTATGAGGATCTATACCGAAATTTCACCTTTACTGTAAACAAATTATTACCTATTGATTGTGCCTACTTTACCTTCATTACATATAAAGATACTTGCACCTTCATTACATGTAAAGATCCTTGCACCTTCATTAAACCTGGCCGTGTCATTCCAAAAGACATATAAATATTCTACTTGTTGATTACCTGCCTAGTGCTCGGCATTAACGGAGTAAAATAAGCACTGATCGGCTTGGGAGTCAGTGGACCGAGTCTGAGTGTGGTACCCATGTTCAGCTGCAGCATGGAATATCAGTTGGCCAGCACTATAAAAACAATATAAAAGTGCAATAACTTTGAAGGCTGCGTAAAACCCCATTTCACCTCATCACACCTTCATGTCACATAAAGATACATCTGACTGCCTCTGTGGTCCACTGGAAGAGCCAGAGAGCGGAAGGTTCGGGATTCGATCCCTGGCCGCGTCATACCAAAAGACGTTAAAAGATGGTACTTGTTGTTACCCTGTCTGGCGCTCGGCATTAAGGGGCTAAAACAGGACTGGTCGGCGCGAAGTCAGTATAGTATGTCTGAGTGAGGTATTCATGTTAAACTGCAGAATGGTATCTCAGTGTGCTAGCACTATAAATTGGCATCAGGACTAATACAAGTAGCCACACATGTACATGCACGTTGCTATAAAGTTCAATAATCTTGGATGGACGTTACACCCAATTTCACCTCACCTAAAGACACATCTTGGATCTATATATTGAGGAAATTAACAGATGAGTATCATGGTAATAACTACTGTTTGACTTGTGCCAGGGACTGGATGTGCTGTCTGACTCGCATAAATATGGTTGCAATTTAACTAACAGGTTGCTAGCACAGGTATTTATGGTTTAATCCAGTCCATATGCATACCATGACAATATACAAGAATAACATCATGTCAACTGTCTTAGAGCTGATTGTAATACTTAATTGTAGACCCGTGAAGATCCGGGGTAGAATAGGTCTTCAGCAACCCTTGCTTGCCGTGAGAGTCAACTATGCTTGTCGTAAGAGGCGACTAACGGGATCGGGTGGGCAAGCTCACCGACTTGGTTGATGCATGTCATTATGTCCCAATTGCGTGGAGCGAAGTTCATGATGTCTATCAGTGGATTGTCTGTTCCAGACTGGATTATTTACAGACCGTCTTCATATAGCTAGAGGGGCGGTCGGGTAGCCTAGTGGTTAAAGCGTTCGCTCGTCACGCCGAAGACCCGGGTTCGATTCCCGACATGGGTAAAATGTGTGAAGCCCATTTCTGGTGTCCCCCGCCGTGATATTGCTGGAATATTGTTAAAAGCGGCGTAAAACCTTACTCACTCACTCACTCACTCACTCATATAGCTGGAATATTTCTGAGTATGGCGTTAAACAACAAACAAACATACAAACTAGATTGTATCTCTACCTTATTGTTGTCATACATCTACACAGAGGTTAATGGCGTGATGTCTAACCACGTTGTTGCTGCTGTTTACAGAATGACCATTGCCTTTTTTGCCCTGTCTGGCCTTGATGTTCTGTGTGCCTTGAATGCCATTGAGAAGGAGAAACAAGACATCATTGACTGGATTTACTCCCTCCAAGTTTTGCCAGATGAACAAGGTTTGTTAATGCATATGTTATACCTGGTTGATGGACATGAGTCTCAAGATCATGTTGTTGGTTGAACGTGTTGTTGATTGAATGTGTTGCTGATTGAACATGTTGGTTGAACGTGTTGTTGGTTGAATGTATTGTTGGTTGAATGTGTTGTTGGTTGAACGTGTTGTTGGTTGAATGTGTTGTTGGTTGAACGTGTTGTTGGTTGAATGTATTGTTGGTTGAATGTCGTTGGTTGTACTGTTGTTGGTTGAATGTGTTGTTGTTGTACAGTTGTTGGTTGAATGTATTGTTGGTTGAATGTGTCGTTGGTTGTACAGGTGTTGGTTGAATGTGTTGTTGGTTGTACAGTTGTTGGTTGAATGTGTTGTTGGTTGAATGTATTGTTGGTTGTACAGTTGTTGGTTGAATGTGTTGTTGGTTGAATGTGTTGTTGGTTGTACAGTTGTTGGTTGAATGTGTTGTTGGATGTACAGTTGTTGGTTGAATGTGTTGTTGGTTGTACAGTTGTTGGTTGAATGTATTGTTGGTTGAATGTGTCGTTGGTTGTACAGTTGTTGGTTGAATGTGTTGTTGGTTGTACAGTTGTTGGTTGAATGTATTGTTGGTTGAATGTGTTGTTGGTTGTACAGTTATTGGTTGAATGTGTTGTTGGTTGTACAGTTGTTGGTTGTACAGTTGTTGGTTGAATGTGTTGTTGGTTGTACAGTTGTTGGTTGAATGTATTGTTGGTTGAACGTGTTGTTGGTTGAACGTGTTGTTGGTTGAATGTGTTGTTGGTTGTACAGTTGTTGGATGAATGTATTGTTGGTTGAACAGTTGTTGATTGAACAGTTGTTGGTTGAACATGTTGGTTGAATGTATTGGTTGAACGTATTAGGCCTTCCTGTTTTGATCAACTTTTGGATGTTTTCTTGATGTTTTCCACAATTTGGTAACTAACTATCTTGGAGGCAAGAAAAAAAGAATTCTGACTAAACACTTCATTAGTGAAGTCTGGAGTTGTCTATAAACAATGTATGAAGTGAAAAGAAAACATAGGTAATCATGTTTATTTGACATGATCTGATGTTATGTTTCAAGATCAATTCCAAGCATGACTGTGGTCAACTCCACTCTGTAAGTTATCAGCATGTTTAGTGATCAGCTATAGTATCACTGGCTAACAGTCTCTTTAAACATGTTAAAGTCAGAGCTCCTGTGGTGCCTATTTCAGGTGCAAACCGACCCCAGTGTGGGTTCAGAGGTTCCTCAACACTGGGGCATCACCATGATCCGGCCAAGGTAGGGAATACCACTCGCGTTGCTACAACCTCTGTTGCTGGACACAGCATCCTCAATGGCTTCTCTTAGACTGAATGGCACCCGTGGGGATTTTGGCTTAGAATTGAACCCCAGCAACCTGTGTTTGTCCTAGGAGGTGACTTAATGGATCAAATCGTCAGGCTCTGTGACTTTATTGATTGGAAATAGCAGCAATAAAAACTAACTGCTTTCATCTTTATAATGATAACATATAGTAAAACCCTTAATAATGGCAAATTTCTTTAAACTGTTGGGCAGTTTGACAAGGACTATAGGACTAGTTCCACTTTCTGATGCTGCATAGGCAGATCTGGGGGGGTGGGGGTGGGTTGGGGGGGGTGTAGGTGGCTTTTGATAACCAAAACCAAATGTAGTATGTTGTAGGCTGTAAATTAAGCTGGCAATACAGGCAAAGCATGTCTGATTGCCATGCAGCCCTTGAATCCTATTGGTTCTGGACTTGGCTATTGCAAGTTATTGAAGCCCATGATGCATGTCCACTCTCCCACCCAGAACTCCCTGCATCTGCAGTCAGTCTTGTCCCTCTACCGCAGGCTGGCAGGATGTGATGATCAATCATGTCTTCCACAGTCCATTCAGCAAACTACATCTGTTGATCATCTGTGTGTTGTTCATTGTATTCGTGAAATGTGCCGACATTGAACACCTATCGAGAGCTACCAACACGGTCACTTTGTTGTGTGAAGGTACTTTATCATACTCCTCACAGCGCCATGTTGTAGGACATCATAATTTTTATGCCCAACAATCTGTATCGCTCTGACTGACAGCTCTGATTTCAGTATTAGCGTGTTTGTTTACAAAGAAAAGTGTCCAGTATACTTTATTTAGTCTTACTTATGGACTGGTATTATGTTATTTTACTCCACCAGAAAATGTTTTACTGAACTCGGGCTTCGGACTATTTGCTAAAGTTGCAGACAGTGTTTTTGTTTTTACCATGTCAACAGCTTTTTCAATAGGTAATGCATAAGTGGGCTGAACTGAATGTAGTCAAACTTTAAAGACACTGTTTGTTTGTTGGTTGTTTAACGCCGCACTCAGCAATATGCCAGCTATATGACTGCAGTCTGTAAATGATCAAATCTGGACCAGACCATCCAGTGACTGACATCATGAACATCAATCCACGCAATTGGGATACGATGACACGCAGAAACCAAGCCTCATCACCCGATCGCCGCTTACAACAAGCATAGTCATCTTTTACAGCAAGAATGGGTTGCTGAAGACCTATTCTAACCGGATCTTCATGGGTCCGATGTACACAATGGTTTTCACGATTTGGTCTCATTGGTCTGTGGCAAGAGTGTATACTGTAAATGAAAGTACAGGGCGGAGCAGGAAGAAAACCTTACTACGAATAATTATCATTTGCAAAGATCTATATGAATTGTGGAATATGTAATCAAAATTTTGAAGAACATTAGTGAACAACACAGACATAAAAAAAGTAGCTAAGAAAAGCCATCAAAAACAGAATCAGTGAACACCAGTTGCTAAAGGTCAACATTCACAAACCGAACACCAGATGGCGCAACTGGGCTACATTATTTTATGAGGTCACGTTGTGTATGAGGAATGACATAGTGCAGGGGGGTGTTATGCCCCCCATATGTGTACAGTGACGTTTATCAGAAAAGTTTAGTGATTTCTTCATAACATTTGACTAGTTTGAATACTATTCGCCTGTATTGTCATTTGATATATGTTTGGGGGGCCTATTGCCACCTGTGACATGCTTACTCAGTTACAACAACTAAAGTTTACCTTGGTTCCTTAAACCAAAATTTTAAAAGGCAAACATTCCATGAAATGAACTCGAATCAATCAAAACACCTTTGGGGGCACGGGTGGCCCAGTCGTCCAAGGCGCTGTGATTCGCTGTGCACAGTTGCGTCCCTTGGGCACGCCAGAAACCTATGATTGTGGGTTCGAATCCCGGTTCGCCCTGATTATGTTTCTAGGTTTGTCAGCACCATACCTGTGCTCGTGGGTTTCACCGAAGTGGTAAACATCTGAGACCTGCATCACTTCGGGCTTTCCTCCCACATTAAGCTGACACGCCGCGATATAACTGTAAAAATGTTATAAGCGGCGTTAAACCCAACTCACTCACTCACTCCAATAATGATAATTATTATAATAATGATAATTATTATTATAATAATAATAATAATAATAAGATCAGGACCTAAAACAAACGCTGGGGACAAACTTTAATTTTCATATGCTGAACTTCCATGACCATGTTAATGAACACTGATGTATACGATTTATGGAAGTATATGCTGTTAATGTGTTTATCACTCAATACAAGCATAGTGAGGAGCACCTGTTTCACTGAAGCATGGAACATCCAGTCTCCGAACAAAGCCTGCTCAGTAATACATTAGCCTCAGACCATCGCACTGGTCGCTTCATTGATTGATGCTGGTGGCTAACCAGGGCTACATGGTGGCAGTACGTTGTGTGCTAGGTTGATGGTTCTCAGTCTCTGATAAAGTCATATTCAATGAAGCTACTAATCGTGTTACCTTCTTGTTTCTTTACCATGGTTACCATATTGATCATGAATGCTGACCATGTTTATATATTGATGCGCAATCTGTTAGAGATACAACACATATCCCATCTGCTACTAAATTAGTGATGCAGTGCAAATTCATATTCACTGTGAATGCTCACAAACACGACAAATATTCAATTATTTTAGCACTTAAACATATCTCTGAATTGTAAGTGTCTGAACCACCTCATGGTGAATCCGGGTTAGAGGAAGTCCCCAGCAACCTATGCTGGTCATGAGAGGTGACCAAATGGTGTGTGTGGCATCTTACCTGACAGTGATCATTGCTCACAATCATGACAATAGAAATCATTGGATTGTCTGGTGCACACTTGATTATTTACAGGCCATCATCATATAGCTGATGTATAGCTGAGTGTGTTGTTACTTCTGTCTGCAGAGTTGTGGCCTTTGGGCACACCAGAAACTTATAATTGTGGGTTCGAATCCTGGTTCGTCGCAATGATGTTTTTAGGTTTGTCAGCACCATACCTTGTCCCTTGTCTAAGCAATCATTGGTCTATACTCTCCCTGGTCTAAGCAGTCATTGGTGTAAATTCTTCCTGGTCAAAGCACTCATTGATTTGAACTCTCCCCAGTCTAAGAACTCATCAGTCGAAGAACTCACTGGTCTAAACTATCCCTGGTCTAAGCAGTCATTGGTCTATACTATCCCTGGTCTAAGCAGTCATTGGTCTAAATTCTTCCTGCTCAAAGCACTCATTGGTCTAAGAATTCATTAGTCAAAGCACTCATTGGTCTGAACTCTCCCCGGTCTAAGCACACATTGGTCAAATAACTCACTGGTCAGAGAACTTATTGGCCTAAGCACCCCATGGTCTAAGAACTCATTGGTCAAAGCAGTCATTGGTGTAAACACTCACTGGTCTAAGCACTCATTGGTCTAAGCACTCACTGGTCTGAACTCTCCCTGGTCTGAACACTCCCTGGGCTAAGCACTCCCTGGTCTAAACAGTCATTGGTATAAGGACTCATTAGTCAAAGCACTCATTTGTCTAAGAATTCATTAGTCAAAGCACTCATTGGTCTAAACTCTCCCTGGTCTAAGCAGTCACTGGTCTATACTCTCCCTGGTCTAAGCAGTCATTGGTCTATATTCTTCCTGGTCAAAGCACTCATTGGTCTAAGAGCTCATTAGTCAAAGCACTCATTGGTCTAAGCACTCAATGGTTCTAATCTCTCCCTGGTCTTAGCTTTCCCTGGTCTAAACACTCATTGGTCTAAGCACTCATTGGTCTAAGAACTCATTGGTCTAAGCACTCATTGGTCTAAGCACTCATTGGTCTAAGAACTCATTGGTCTAAGAACTCATTGGTCTAAATTCTTCCTGGTCAAAGCACTCATTGGTCTGAACTCTCCCCGGTCTAAGAACTCATTAGTCGAAGAACTCACTGGTCTAAACTATCCCTGGTCTAAGGAGTCATTGGTCTAAATTCTTCCTGGTCAGAGCACTCATTGGTCTGAGAATTCATTAGTCAAAGCACTCATTGGTCTGAACTCTTCCTGGTCTAAGCACTCCCTAATCTGAGCACTCATTGGTCTAAGAACTCATTATTCAAAGCACTCATTGGTCTAAACTCTTCCTGGTCTAAGCAGTCACTGGTCTATACTCTCCCTGGTCTAAGCAGTCATGTGTCTATATTCTTCCTGGTTAAAGCACTCATTGGTCTAAGAGCTCATTAGTCAAAGCACTCTTTGGTCTAAGCACTCAATGGTTCTAAGCGCTCCCTGGTCTAAGCTCTCCCTGATCTAAACACTCATTGGTCTATGAACTCATTGGTCTAAGCACTCAGTGGTCTAAGTGCTCATTGGTCTAAAAACTCAGTGGTCTAAGCAGTCATTGGTCTAAGAACTCATTGGTCTAAGCAGTCATTGGTCTAAATTCTATCTGGTCAAAGCACTCATTGGTCTTAACTCTCCCCGGTCTAAGAACTCATCAGTCGAAGAACTCACTGGTCTAAACTATCCCTGGTCTTAGCAGTCATTGGTCTAAATTCTTCCTGGTCAAAGCACTCATTGGTCTAAGAATTCATTAGTCTAAGCACTTATTGGTCTAAACTCTCCCAGGTCTAAGCACCCCCTGGTCTGAGCACTCCCTGGCCTAAGCAGTCATTGGTCTAAACACTCACTGGTCTAAGCAGTCATTGGTCTAAATTCTTCCTGGTCAAAGCACTCATTGGTCTGAGAATTCATTAGTCAAAGCACTTATTGGTCTTAACTCTTCCTGGTCTAAGCACTCCCTAATCTGAGCACTCCCTGACCCAAGCAGTCATTGGTCTAAGCACTCACTGGTTTAATCACTCACTGGTCTAAGCTCTCCCTGGTCTAAGCACTTATTGGTCTTAAGTCTCCCTGGTCTAAGCACTCATTAGTCTAAGCACACCCTGGTTTAAGCATTTGTTGGTCTAAACTCTACCTGGTCTAAGCACTCACTGGTCTGAACTCTACCCTGTCTGAGACCTCATTGCTCTAAGCACTCATCAGTCTAAGCACCCCCTGGTCTGAGAACTCATTGGTCTAAGTACTAGTTGGTCTAAGCACTCATTGGTCTAAGCACATATTGGTCTAAGCACATATTGGTCTGAACACTCCCTGGTCTAAGCGCTCACTTGTCCAAACACTCCCTGGTCTAAGCACTTATTGGTATATACTCTCCCTGGTCTGACCACACATTGGTCTAAGTACTCATTGGTCTTAACTCTCCCTGGTCTAAGCACTCATTAGTTTAAGCACACCCTGGTTTAAGCATTTGTTGGTCTAAACTCTTCCTGGCCTAAGCACTCACTGGTCTGAACTCTCCCCTGAGCACCCCATGGTCTGAGAACTCATTGGTCTAAGTACTAATTGGTCTAAGCACTCATTGGTCTAAGGACTTATTGGTCTAAGCACATATTGGTCTAAGCACATATTGGTCTGAACACTCCCTGGTCTAAGCGCTCACTTGTCTAAACTTTCCCTGGTCTAAGCACTTATTGGTATATACTCTCACAGGTCTGACCACACATTGGTCTAAGCACTCATTGGTCTGAGCACTCATTGGTCTAAGTACTCAATGGTTCTAAACACTCCTTGGTCTAAGCACTCCCTGGTCTAAGCACTCATTGATCTACACACTCACTGATCTAAGCACTAATTGGATGAGGGGCGGTTGGGTAGCCTAGTGGTTAAAGCGTTCGCTCGTCACGCCGAAGACCCGGGTTCAATTCCCGACATGGGTACAATGTGTGAAGCCCATTTCTGGTGTCCCCCGCCGTGATATTGCTGGAATATTGCTAAAAGCGGCGTAAAACCATATTCACTCACTCACTCACTAATTGGATGAACCACTCACTGGTATGAGAACTCAATGGTTCTTAGCACTCGATGGCTCTAAGCACTCATTGGTCTAAGCACTCACTGGTATGAGAACTCATTGGTCTAAGCAATCACTTGTCTAAACACGCACTGGTCTGAACACTCATTGGTCTGTGTACTCCCTGGTCTAAGCACTCATTTGTCAAAGTACTCCCTGGTCTAAGCACTCCCTGGTTTAAGCACTCACTGGTCTAAGCGCTCATTGGTCTAAGAACTCATTGATCAAAGTTCACCCTCATCTAACAACTAATTGGTCTAAGTTCTCTCTGGTCTAAGCACTCATTGTCTTAGCACTCATTAGTCAAAGCACTCATTGGTCTGGACACTCATTGGTCTGAGCGCTCATCGGAATAAACACTCACTGGTCCAAACTCTCACTGGTCAAAGCAATCAAAGTACAACATGTGGAAGTTGAAAAGACTTTCTGCACCTGCTTTTGACATGTCATTACAATCCGATATGTATTTAATAGTGTGAATATGATGACTGAAGACATTGTATGTTACATTGTCCCTTTTCGCCTTCAGGCACGTACAAAACCTATTGTATACGACAGTGGACACATCGCCATGACCTACACAGCCCTGGCATCACTGGTGATTCTCGGAGATGATTTGTCCCGACTTGACAAGGATGCCATCATCAGCGGCCTCAAGGCTCTGCAGCAAGACGATGGCAGGTAAGTCCACTCCGTTACAATGCTGATCTGGGCAGTTGGGTAGCCTTGTGGTTAAAGCGTTCGCTCGTCAGGCCCAAGGCCCAGGTTCATGTCCCCATATGGGTACAATGTGTGGAGCCCATTTCCGGTGTCCCCCGTCGTGATTTTGCTGGAATGTTACTAAACCCCTACTCACTCCCCTTGGTGATCTGGGTGACACTGGGGGCACACTTGTTTTTGTCCCAAAAATACATAACTGCAGGTGATTCTGAGGCATTTAATTGGCTAACCAAGCAGGGTTTGTTTAGTTTATGTTTCCATAATCCTATCAAATTTGGGCCTCGCCAACTAACACTCACATTCTTTCCTGGTTGGCAGATAATAGAATGGGCAGGGCTTGTGTTGCAGCATTGCGCTTAATATGGTGTCACTGATTCCCTGATGTCTACAGTGTTTTGTGTGTTTAAATAAGCAGTATGTGAACATGGTGAAGTTTGTGATGTTTATAAGAATTGACTAATATGTTTAATGTGTGTATGGAATTACACGGTATGCAAACTGTTTTTAACGTAATGGCTCCATAAACGCATAACATATTGAAGTTACCGCTAAATCACAGAAAACAGTTCAAGATATGTCTGTCCATCTGCTTCATTTCAATTAATGTTACCAGGGTCTCATAATTGGATAATATGCCTTGAAGTTTAGTAGCCATGCCCCATTTCAAATAATTTCCATAATTTTAAGAAAAAACAATTTGTCTATCAATATATATTTGCAGTCACTATCTGTAGTCACTATGCAATGAACAGCTTCAAGCTCCTCACAGCGATTGCCCACTGTGGGAGCTCTCTACTGCTGCCACCAGACATGGCTCCTCACTGTGATAGGTGGCTACAACCATGCGTGGAGTTAACCTCATAACCGACCCTCATGTTTAAAAGAGATGACAACATATGGGGGTTCTGTGTTCACTGACCTGAGTGTGTTTCAGCTTCTGTGCGATGCCGGAGGGCAGTGAGCATGACATGAGGTTTGTCTACTGCGCCTCTTGCATCAGCTACATGCTGAAAGACTGGAGCGGCATCAACATCCAGACCACTGCAGACTACATAAAGAACAGTGTGGTGAGTGGACATCTCTGTGAGCTGCTGAATACTCACTGTCTTATCAAGGGGTTGTACGGGGTACTGAATCACAATGTATTCAGCCCTAGGCCCCCAGTGCCCCTTGTCTTACAGTACTTTAGCCCCAATAGGTCCCCAGTGCCCCTTGTCTTACAGTACTTTAGCCCCCATAGGCCCCAGTGTCCCTTGTCTTACAGTACTTCAGCCCCCATAGGCCCCAGTGTCCCTTGTCTTACAGTACTTCAGCCCCCGTAGGCCCCAAGTGTCCCTTGTCTTACAGTACTTCAGCCCCCATAGGCCCCAAGTGTCCCTTGTCTTACAGTACTTCAGCCCCCATAGGTCCCCAGTGTCCCTTGTCTTACAGTACTTCAGCCCCCATAGGTCCCCAGTGTCCCTTGTCTTACAGTTCTTCAGCCCCCATAGCTCCCCAGTGCCCCTTGTCTTACAGCACTTTAGCCCCCATAAGTCCCAAGTGTCCCTTGTCTTACAGCACTTCAGCCCCCATAGGTCCGCAGTGCCCCTTGTCTTACAGTACTTCAGCCCCCGTAGGCCCCAAGTGTCCCTTGTCTTACAGCACTTCAGCCCCCATAGGCCCCAGTGTCCCTTGTCTTACAGTACTTCAGCCCCCGTAGGCCCCAAGTGTCCCTTGTCTTACAGTACTTCAGCCCCCATAGGCCCCAAGTGTCCCTTGTCTTACAGTACTTCAGCCCCCATAGGTCCCCAGTGTCCCTTGTCTTACAGTACTTCAGCCCCCATAGGCCCCAAGTGTCCCTTGTCTTACAGTACTTCAGCCCCCGTAGGCCCCAAGTGTCCCTTGTCTTACAGTACTTCAGCCCCCATAGGCCCCAAGTGTCCCTTGTCTTACAGCACTTTAGCCCCCATAAGTCCCCAGTGTCCCTTGTCTTACAGTACTTCAGCCCCCATAGGTCCCCAGTGTCCCTTGTCTTACAGTTCTTCAGCCCCCATAGCTCCCCAGTGCCCCTTGTCTTACAGCACTTCAGCCCCCATAGGTCCCCAGTGTCCCTTGTCTTACAGCACTTCAGCCCCCATAGGTCCGCAGTGCCCCTTGTCTTACAGTACTTCAGCCCCCATAGGCCCCCAGTGTCCCTTGTCTTACAGCACTTCAGCCCCCATAGGTCCCCAGTGTCCCTTGTCTTACAGCACTTCAGCCCCCATAGGTCCCCAGTGTCCCTTGTCTTATACCACTTCAGATGCCATAGGTCCCCAGTGTCCCTTGTCTTACAGCACTTCAGCCCCCATAGGTCCCCAGTGTCCCTTGTCTTACAGTACTTCAGCCCCCATAGGCCCCCAGTGTCCCTTGTCTTACAGCACTTCAGCCGCCATAGGTCCGCAGTGTCCCTTGTCTTACAGCACTTCAGCCCCCATAGGCCCCCAGTGTCCCTTGTCTTACAGTACTTCAGCCCCCATAGGTCCCCAGTGTCCCTTGTCTTACAGCACTTCAGCCCCCATAGGTCCCTAGTGTCCCTTGTCTTACAGCACTTCAGCCCCCATATGTCCGCAGTGCCCCTTGTCTTACAGCACTTCAGCCCCCATATGTCCCCAGTGTCCCTTGTCTTACAGCACTTCAGCCCCCATATGTCCCCAGTGTCCCTTGTCTTACAGCACTTCAGCCCCCATATGTCCGCAGTGCCCCTTGTCTTACAGCACTTCAGCCCCCATATGTCCCCAGTGTCCCTTGTCTTACAGCACTTCAGCCCCCATAGGTCCCCAGTGTCCCTTGTCTTACAGCACTTCAGCCGCCATAGGTCCGCAGTGTCCCTTGTCTTACAGCACTTCAGCCCCCATAGGCCCCAAGTGTCCCTTGTCTTACAGCACTTCAGCCCCCATAGGTCCCCAGTGTCCCTTGTCTTACAGCACTTCAGCCCCCATAGGCCCCAAGTGTCCCTTGTCTTACAGCACTTCAGCCCCCATAGGTCCCCAGTGTCCCTTGTCTTACAGTACTTCAGCCCCCATAGGCCCCAAGTGTCCCTTGTCTTACAGCACTTCAGCCCCCATAGGCCCCAAGTGTCCCTTGTCTTACAGTACTTCAGCCCCCATAGGCCCCAAGTGTCCCTTGTCTTACAGCACTTCAGCCCCCATAGGCCCCAAGTGTCCCTTGTCTTACAGTACTTCAGCCCCCATAGGCCCCAAGTGTCCCTTGTCTTACAGTACTTCAGCCCCCATAGGCCCCAAGTGTCCCTTGTCTTACAGCACTTCAGCCCCCATAGGCCCCAAGTGTCCCTTGTCTTACAGCACTTCAGCCGCCATAGGTCCGCAGTGCCCCTTGTCTTACAGCACTTCAGCCGCCATAGGTCCCCAGTGTCCCTTGTCTTACAGTACTTCAGCCGCCATAGGCCCCCAGTGTCCCTTGTCTTATGAAAATAGAGCATGTCCTATTTCGTAATCCTAGATAAATCCATCTTAAAGAGGTGTGCTTTGATACCTTTTTCATCTTTGGGATCAACACTGTGATTATGTATTGTATTGATTCTACATGACATTGAAGAATGCTTGATTCTGATTGGTTAAAAAGAAGTGGTTACAGCACTCAATTTAAATGAGAGGTATCTACTCTACACTGGGACTACATCAAATTTCAAAACACAGTAAATTTATCTCCGAAATACAAATATCCAACTAATCTTAGCTGTGGGTGCTAAGTTATGGACAAGATGAAGGTGTTGTTGGTCCAGTGACTGATACTTGGTACTCCTTCTGCTTCAGTCCTACGAGGGAGGCATTGCCCAGGGCCCAGATGCAGAGGCCCATGGTAAGTTCTAGTGTGTGGAGTTTCTCTTTGTTCATAGGGACCGCCTCCATGGTCTAGTGGTAGAGCATCCGCCCGGAGAGTGGAAGGTCCGGGGTTCAATCCCCAGCAACATCATACCAAAAGACCTTTAAAAAATTTACTTGTTGTTACCATGTCTCACGCTCGGTATTAAGGGGCTAAAACAACTACTGGTCGGCTCGGAGTCAGTATACTGTGTGTGAGTGGGGTATTCATGTAAAACTGCGGCATAGTATCTCAGTGGGCATGCACGTCGCTATATAAGTGCAATACTCTTGGACGCAGCGTTAAACCCCATTTCACCTCACCTCTGTCCACAGTGATCTGCGGATGTTTCAGGGGCTTAGGATCTGTTCCCAGTGTCTTTTAGTGGGGCTCCAAGGGCAGGATCAATTTTGGCAGGATAGTTTGCATTAATGTCATCACTACCAAGAATCAAGGATTATTTGCACTAAACGCCCTTGGAAGCCCACTTAAGACACCGGGGCAGATCCTAGGCGTCCTCAAGGCCCGTGGTGAGTTCCAGGTTGTAGGGGTCGCTCTGTTGGACTGGGCTCTGTTGTAACTGGGCTTACCAATGGCAGGATCTGTCCTTTGTCAGGATATTTGTATTCTTGTTATTGCTACTAAGAACCAAGAAATATTTGAAACTTAAAACAATTTGACTCACCCAAAGGTTACTTTTAAAGATGGTTGAACTAGGGGCAACATTTCTCCTGTACACATGATCAGGGCTTCTGATTAGTATATTGTTCAGGACGCTGGCTGATTGCCAACTGATGCTATTTGTTACAGAAACACTGCTGTAGAAAAGTGTCTGATAAAAACAGCTGATTAAAAAATCATGAAAATGTCTGAATACCATCGGTCTCAAACTCGCTGATAATACACCGGGTGACTGTGACACCACATACTTCAGGTCAAAAATATTGTAATCTTCTGTAGTTTTACAGTACAACTCTCCTCTCTGTGTTCTCTTGCAGGGGGCCCCACGTTCTGTGGCCTTGCATCACTAGTTCTCATGGACAAGCTACAGAGTTCTTTCACACCTAGGCAAGTATCGCGGTTAAAACGATGGTGCATCAGTAGACAACAAACTGGTTTCCAGGGGCGACCGAACAAACCAGTCGACACGTGTTACTCCTTCTGGGTTGGAGCAACATTACAGGTACGACTCTCACACAGTTTTGTAATCACCGTTGTTTCAAACATTGCACCATACCAGACTTTCTACTTGGCAGGATATTTAAGAAAATAACCAGAAATGTCAATTGTGTAATATTAAACTTCCGTTGTTGTGTATGCTACTTTCAGCACTTGCTCATGGTGAACAGCACTTTCAGTAACAATTCACAGTGTTAGAAACTAACAGTTTTAGTCAACTAGTCCATATAATGATAACATATAGCAAAACTCATAAGAAGGGAAACTTTCTACTAGTCCTTATGTGATACCTTAACTATTGGGCAGTTTGGCAAGGACTACAGGACTAGTGTCAATTTTTAACGCTAAATTCAAAATAACTTGTAATACCACCTAAACACCTTCCTTGAGTAACTTGTTTCTGAATGCAGGAGTGCTCTCCCTTTATCAATTATCTCCCTTTAATTGTTTAATAGTTCTCTGATTTCTTTCTGCTTCAGCTTCTAGATACTTTTGAATTATCAAGTTTTGAATTCAACCGTTCCTACATCCTACAAACTCAGTCCAATGTAACGGGTGGCTTTGCAAAGTGGCCAGAAAGCACTCCAGGTACGGTACACACAGCCTCAGGGCCAGCGCCAAGCCACACTAGTTGTAATAATATACTAATAGGCTATATAAATATCTTAAGTGTTCATCTTCAGCTTTAGGAATATAATAAATGTTCAAAGCTGTTCAAACACAATTGTGTCCCTTTGCCATGCCAGGATCTGCTAGTTCACTAGTTATACCATATTTGATGTAATAAGCGCCCAGGGCGCTGTTAAAATTAGAAATAGGGGAAAATTAGAATATAATTTTGGTGAGAAAAAAACATGTAGTTGAAAGATTGTAAATTTTGTGGTTTGTGCTGACAGCTTGAAATGATACAAAAGAAAAGCCTGTGCATATTATACACGACAGATATATTTTCCAGAAATGAATTGCTATTAATTAAGGGTACATATAACACACGAGTGCGTATTATACACAAATAAATATGTTGTGTGTACATTGATCAATTGGAAGGGGTGCTAATTGGGATTGTTCACTATAAATATCGCTGTGGGCGCTTATTAGAGCGGGGCGCTAATTACATCGAATATGGTAAGTCTACAAACTTCAGCTGACAAAGGTGAATGTTTGCTATTATTGGAGTACTGTCCAAGGCCAATTATTACTGTAGCCCCCAACCACATGTTATGTTCCTAATGTCTAGTGCCACCAAGGTGATAGGGTGGTTCAGTTGGTAGAGTGCTCACTAGTCACGCTGACCCGTGAAGAGTGAGTGAGTGAGTTTGATTTTACGCCGCTTTTAGCATTATTCCAGCAATATCACGGCGGGGGACACCAGAAATGGGCTTCACACATTGTACCCATGTCAGGAATCGAAACCCGGGTCTTCGGCGTGACGAGCGAACGCTTTAACCACTAGGCTACCCGACCGCCCCCGACCCGTGAAGATCTGGGGTAGAATAGGTCTTCAGCAAACCATGCTTGCTGTAAAAGGCAACTATGCTTGTCGTAAGAGGCCACTAACAGGGTCGGGTAGTCAGGCTCGCTGACTTGGTTGATGCATGTCACCATATCCCAATTGCGTGGATCGTTACTCATGATGTCAATCACAGGATTGTCTGGTCCAGACTCAATTATTTACAGGCTGCTGTTATGTAGCTGGAATATTGCTGAGTGCAGCATTAAACAACAAACAAACAAACAGAATTCCTTTATAGTGATAGGACAGGAGTATGTACAGGGTGCAGTAGATGTACATTATCCTATGATGTTTTAGATGCTCTCCATGCCTATTTTGGCATCTGTGGCTTGTCGCTGATGAAGGAGCCTGGCCTCGCATCCCTCCATCCTGCTCTCAACATCAGCCAGCGGGCAGCAGACCATCTTCACACTCTCCACCAGCAGTGGCAGGAGGAGTAGATGGTAGACGGCCACCAGGGGGCGCCGAGGGGACCGGGTGGGGGAGGGGGGTGGAGCTCAGAGCAGGGGGAGTTGGCAGAGTTGGCTCCCAGACCCAGGGAAGTTGGAGCTCAGAGCAGGGGGAGTTGGAGCTCGGAGCAGGGGGAGTTGGCTGAGTTTGAGCCTGGAGCCAGGGGTATTGGAGCCAGCTGCTGCAGTCGCCTCCCTGCTACCAGGATTTCACTGTGATTATATGAGTGCTAAATCCATGCCTTTACTATTCTATGCTGTGATTGAGCCTGTGCATACATCAGTCGGAGGTGTTCCCAGATTACAGCACGACAGACTGTGTTCCGTCAACATTCACTGAAACAGCTGAACAGAGAGTTGACTTAGTGATATTTGTATCAGGGAATTCACGATATTTCACTTGGTACACAAAATGGTGAAAACAAATGGTTATTGTGTCAATGCAAACGTTTGATGTGGTACTTGCTGCCTATATTTATCTTCACTCGAGGCCAAGTACTTCACAAGCCACAAAATCCATTTATTTCAGGGTGGTAAATATGAGTTTCACCTTACAGTTGTCCTTTTATCATTATGTGATAACGGCCGTTTACTTGTAACTTTCTGAAGACATTAACGTTAAGAAACAAACTTGACTCAAACTTGATTTGGCCTCAAAGTTATAAAAGCAAAAGGGATGTGTTCATGCAGGGTAAGATAGAAGACCTAAGGAAACAGAACCAAAACTTTGGTACTAGCGCCCCATAATTGACGTAAGTATTGAAAGCTCTTGTTGGACTTTTAACACCTCGGTTCTTGCCACCATACTAAGTTAAAGACACTCAAAACTTATTCACATTCAGAAATCATTTAAATTTGAAGTAAACGAAATGTTTGTTTGTACAAAAACTCTTTGTATTGTATTAGCACAATGCTGTCTATCACACAGAGGAAAAGAGGGCTGGTGTGATGGGAGTTCCTGAGAGTCAGAATTCCTGTCAGGACTTACCAACATCTGTGCCTCGCCATTGTGCCAGGCAGTTCTCACCTGTTTTGGTAGAAGACAACCTTTGTGATATCATATTGACGACCCTGAAATAACATGGAGATCTATTGATTGTTGCAATTTGTTGAAATGTTTGGTTCAAATGACCTGCTTTGTGAGGGCATATCCGGACACTGGAATAGTCCTCGCCACTGTGTACCTACCTGTAGCCGACTGTAGCGAACCGTAGCAGACTGTAGCGGACTGTAGGTCTAGTGAAGCAATGAACACTGGAGCACCTGGCGTCATCAGTCAGGTGTCACCAGTCAGGTGTCGCACAGACAAAGATACACAACATCAGATTGTGTGATACCGGTACTTGCATAGCAGAACTTTCTTACGTCAGTATCTTTTTGCTTTATTTAACAGTTTCTTTGATTTTTCTTTATACTATTTCATGCCTTTTTAATCCAATCATTCCCTGAATTAACCGTGACAACTTTCAATATATTTGGTGCGTAAGTATTATCATCATGAAACATGTTTTTTTCAATATATTAATTTGAAATAACTCTTTTCATGTCACCCATTTGCTTTTTCCCTCATTAAGTATTCAAAATACAATACCTCATTTCCTAGAATGGTTTTGACTAGACATGGCTGTAGTTTGAGTACATCACTTCAATTCCTGGTAGAAGAATCTGCACTGTAAGTTCCAAACACTTCAAACATTTGGCCATTCAGACCCTTCAAATGTTATATTTCTAGGCGTGAGTTGATATTAGGTATTATTTTATTTCCACCAGCCAATGGCAGTCATTGTGTTATTCAATATTATACAATTGCTGTTTTATTGGACGATGTGTGGTCTCTCCATGAGAAGGCTCTTGTTTGACCATGCTCTTACAGCCAAAAACTATTGTCACATTCCTAGCCAGGGTTGTCTCCCTTAGACCAATGGCTGACAACCCATGATTTGGAGAAGCATTAAGGATTGTATGTCTGAGTTATGATAGAGATATGTATGAGCAACCATACAGTGAAAACATGGAAATAGATGTGTCAGACTTAGTGAAGAAAACATTAAATATTACTACGAATAATTATCATTTGCAAAGATCTATATGAATTGTGGAATATGTAATCAAAATTTTGAAGAACATTAGTGAACAACACAGACATAAAAAAAGTAGCTAAGAAAAGCCATCAAAAACAGAATCAGTGAACACCAGTTGCTAAAGGTCAACATTCACAAACCGAACACCAGATGGCGCAACTGGGCTACATTATTTTATGAGGTCACGTTGTGTATGAGGAATGACATAGTGCAGGGGGGTGTTATGCCCCCCATATGTGTACAGTGACGTTTATCAGAAAAGTTTAGTGATTTCTTCATAACATTTGACTAGTTTGAATACTATTCGCCTGTATTGTCATTTGATATATGTTTGGGGGGCCTATTGCCACCCGTGACATGCTTACTCAGTTACAACAACTAAAGTTTACCTTGGTTCCTTAAACCAAAATTTTAAAAGGCAAACATTCCATGAAATGAACTCGAATCAATCAAAACACCTTTGGGGGCACGGGTGGCCCAGTCGTCCAAGGCGCTGTGATTCGCTGTGCACAGTTGCGTCCCTTGGGCACGCCAGAAACCTATGATTGTGGGTTCGAATCCAGGTTCGCCCTGATTATGTTTCTAGGTTTGTCAGCACCACACCCGTGCTCGTGGGTTTCACCGAAGTGGTAAACGTCTGAGACCTGCATCACTTCGGGCTTTTCTCCCCCATCAAGCTGACACGCCATGATACAACTGGAATACTGTTAAAAGCGGCGTTAAACCCAACTCACTCACTCACTCAAAACAACTATTCTGAAACAGGGTTGCCGTAAGACATGCCTTTCCGGGTCACGTACTGCACTCAGGGACTGTGTAAATACTCTATATCAACATGCACTAAGATTAGTTCACATTTCCATTCAGCCCTCTATTTAAGTTCACCATCACCTAGTATGTTTATATAATATTATTTCACATGTAGGGTTTTTCTGGTAATAATATTGTCATATGGCAGGGCAT
This sequence comes from Haliotis rufescens, assembly GCF_023055435.1. Taxonomy (NCBI): domain Eukaryota; kingdom Metazoa; phylum Mollusca; class Gastropoda; order Lepetellida; family Haliotidae; genus Haliotis; species Haliotis rufescens. The sequence continues at coordinate 90,941,900 of NW_025963779.1, read as the reverse complement.
TTAAGGGACCGACTGTGAGGAATGGTTGAAACTGATTAGTCAATCAGGGGTTTCAAATCGCAGTAACATACCAGTGTATGTTATCACCTGTAATTAGCTGTAGAAAGTCAACTAGGACATGAAATGTTCTGCTGTTCATCGATAAGTTATCGTTTTACTTGAAGAATTAGAACAGTGGTTGAATTATATAACAATGGTTGGTTTTTTTTGCTGTTTTTGTTAGAATATTATTGACAGTTCTACATTTAAAAAGCATTACAACACGGCTCTGAAACGGCTGGTTCCATGGGGAACTACTGCTGTGATACAAGTAAACAGTGTACAGTAGACGTTATTGCTAGGATCACAACATACATACAAGTACAGGAGAAGTTGCCATGGTTACAGTTCCACTTGGAGGATGTGCCATGTATGTGTGGTGAATGTTCACTGTTATAACACTGTTATATGCATGTACATATATAAAGCCTTGCAGTGAAGGAGGTATTGACAACTGGATGTGGACAAGAAGACTTGGGGTGGGTGTTGTGGGATTTTGTGAAATCACTAAGAATGTATATCCGGGATGTTACAAATAATTGTAATGTTTGTACAATGAACCTTCAAATATATTTCAATATTGATTGATCTTGTACCGGAATTCTGTATATTATGGGGGTGTCACAATTTATTGCAAATCAAACCTTTGAAAATATTAAAACATGGATAGAATATCATGTAGCAGAAAGCCCATGCTATACACTGGCACAAGGCTAGCTAGCTGGGCTGTGTGGTCTATTTGTATGCTTGTTGGTTAACGCCGCACTCACCAATATTCCAACTATATGATGGCGGTCTGTAAATAGCCTGTCTTGACCTGACAATCCAGTGATTGACATCATGAGCATCCATCCACGCAGTTGCGATACGATGACAAGTATCAGTGAGCCTGACCCCCCGATCCCTTTAGTCGCCTCTTACGACATGCATAGTTGCCTTTTTACGCCAAGCATGGGTTGCTGAAGGCCTATTCTACCAGATCTACACAGGTCAGGTTGTGTGGGAGTTGAACTGACAACATTCAATGTCCCGTGTTCAATTTCATTTATTTTGGTACCTTTACAATAATAAATATCATGCTTCAATGTCGTCAATATTTCACAAGTCGGTGTACGTATTATGAGTTAGTGAATTGTGACACCCCTAAAACCTCAATCTTCAGTGTTACTTACAGTGTAATTTATAACGTATCTGACATGCAAGACAAGGGATGTTGTTTTATACTGAATGATGTAGTGTGCTTTAAAGGATGTCTTTGTTTATATACAGGGGGTGACTGAAAAGTTCTGAGCAAAGCTACGAAGGATGTATAGAGCAGACTAAACAGTTTGCATGTACTAAGTACAGTACTTTCCATGGTCACAGGTTGCTTTGGACAAATATACAACCAGGCAGCTTAGTTCTGCAGGCATCAGATGACAATATCATGAAGTATCTCCAGGTGAAAGGGTTACCTCCACAGCCTCCCATGTGACATGGTGTCATGGTTAGGGGATGATACCTCCACAGCCTCCAAAGTGACATGGTGTCATGGTTAGGGGATGATACCTCCACAGCCTCCCATGTGACATGGTGTCATCGTTAGGGGATGATACCTCCACAGCCTCCCATGTGACATGGTGACATCGTTAGGGGATGATACCTCCACAGCCTCCCATGTGACATGGTGTCATGGTTAGGGGATGATACCTCCACAGCCTCCCATGTGACATGGTGACATCGTTAGGGGATGATACCTCCACAGCCTCCCATGTGACATGGTGTCATGGTTAGGGGATGATACCTCCACAGCCTCCCATGTGACATGGTCACATCGTTAGGGGATGATACCTCCACAGCCTCCCATGTGACATGGTGTCATGGTTAGGGGATGATACCTCCACAGCCTCCCATGTGACATGGTGTCATGGTTAGGGGATGATACCTCCACAGCCTCCCATGTGACATGGTGTCATCATTAGGGGATGATACCTCCACAGCCTCCCATGGGACATGGTGTCATGGTTAGGGGATGATACCTCCACAGCCTCCCATGTGACATGGTGTCATGGTTAGGGGATGATACCTCCACAGCCTCCCATGTGACATGGTGTTATCATCGTTAGGGGATGATACCTCCACAGCCACCCATGTGACATGGTGACATCATTAGGGGATGATACCTCCACAGCCACCCATGTGACATGGTGTCATCGTTAGGGGATGATACCTCCACAGCCTCCCATGTGACATGGTGTCATGGTTAGGGGATGATACCTCCACAGCCACCCATGTGACATGGTGTCATCGTTAGGGGATGATACCTCCACAGCCACCCATGTGACATGGTGTCATCGTTAGGGAATGATACCTCCACAGCCTCCCATGTGACATGGTGTCATCATTAGGGCATGATACCTCCACAGCCACCCATGTGACATGGTGTCATCGTTAGGGGATGATACCTCCACAGCCACCCATGTGACATGGTGTCATCGTTAGGGGATGATACCTCCACAGCCTCCCATGTGACATGGTGTCATGGTTAGGGGATGATACCTCCACAGCCTCCCATGTGACATGGTGTCATGGTAAGGGGATGATACCTCCACAGCCACCCATGTGACATGGTGACATTGTTAGGGGATGATACCTCCACAGCCTCCCATGTGACATGGTGTCATGGTTAGGGGATGATACCTCCACACTGTCCACAGCCTCCCATGTGACATGGTGTCATGGTTAGGGGATGATACCTCCACAGCCTCCCATGTGACATGGTGTCATCGTTAGGGGAAGAACTGGGCATTATCAGTTTCAGCACACTGGGTTCCAAGGCTTCTGACGCCTGATCAGAAACGTCCAGGTTCATCATGTCTCATGAACATTTACATCGTTTGAAACAAATCTGGCAAATTTTGTTGATCGATTTGTATTTGGTAACTATGGATGTACTTGGGTTCCCCAGCCACTAAACAACAGTAACAGCAGTGGAAACGTCTAACGTCTACACTGACGAAGAAGACAAAATCTTTTCCATCATTTGTAAGGTGATGACTGTCGAGCATTATACAAAATGATGACGCCATTCCTGCTGTGGCGGATTTCTTATACCACTTGGAGGAAGCTTTCTACATCAGTGGGATCCAGGCACTCCATCATCCTCGGCAGAATCGTGTGGACCTCAGTGGGGATTATGTAGACAAATAGTAGGCAACCAACCAGGACTTTTCAGCCACACCTTGTAGAATTATAGTGTGCTGTAAATGATGTCTTGATATAGGATAATATGGTATGTTATGAAGTATTTTGTTATATCAGATGATATGGTGTTATAAAGGATATTGTTATAAAGCAGGATATGGTATGCCATAAAGTATTTCATAATATTACATGAAAGAGTATGTTATCGAAGATGTTATTATTATTAACAATTATAGATATATATAAGACTAATTACAGACATAATCTGAGGTCAATATCACTTTTCTTGGGTCTACAAAAAGGTGTTGATCTCATTTAGAGTCTATAATTGTTTTATTACATAATAAAAACACAAAAGCAGATTCATCAAATCCAACTATGAAGAACGTAGGGGGTTTCAGCAGATGGAGACATCAGATCAATACAGCAAATTATAAGATCTAACTTGGAGTCAAGATGCGTTTCGGTCGAATGACATGTAACCGCTCCTAGGCCAATGAATATAGCAGAAAGTTTCACTATATCGTTATTGCCTGATATTACATACTGAAAAGGATGTCACTCCATGTTATGCTATGCAGGAATCAAACTCTTTTCTTGTTCACAGGATTAAAAAGACTTTTTTGCATTTATTCTGATGATTGCTGAATTTCTAGTCATAGGAACAGCTGAAAATAATTGTGTTTAAATTCCATAACTGGTATGCCATGAATTTGATAATCACTGATAGCGTTGTCGAGCCTTCCATGTCAGTCCTTTAAAATTGGACCCAAACAATGGCGGTCATAACTGTGCAAGATATTTCTCCAGTCTACTGTTTAGGAAGCTTTAAAAGCACAAAATTAACCAGTTCCTCAATTTTTACTAAAATTCACCACATAAAGGCTTTAAATTTCTTCTTAAAAACTCCAAAGAAATATCCAGATACATGAGTAGCACACATTTTTGTCATTGTTCGATAAACGGTTTATTTTATATGTCAGCCAGATAATATAAGATTGCTCATATTATATTTAGCGTAATTATAACACCATGTACCATGTCTGCATTAGGCCTGATGTCTCCAGTGTCTGTGGCGTACTGGAAGTTGGAGGTCTCGTTATGTCAGCACTACCATGAGTAACAGGAATTTCTCTTGCACTTGTATATAACATTGTCATCCTCATTCTTATTATTGGCAATATTTGTATAAAATCATTTTATATGCATTGAATATATTATACATAAACCATCTTCTGTGCTTGTTTGTTGTCAATTGTTTCAGCTTTGGACTGTCATGGTTCTGAATGTCAGAGTTACTTCCCTTTGACCAGACAGCATGTTGTACACACAAAGAATGATCCCTTCTTACCAGAAAGTATGTGAGGGACAACATTCCATCAATTTAGAGGATAATCCTAAGTATTTATTTCGTAAGTTTGCACCAAGAGGACTGACGTGCCGTTTCCAGGGTCAGGTGGGGACTCTAGTGGATGAGTGAGTAAGTTTGTTTCAGTGCCACTTTGAACAGTACTCCTGTTATATCATGGTATGTGAGCATTTTGTGGGAGGAAAGCTTGAAGTGGTGCAGGTAGTGTGATGTTTAGCACTGGTGAACCCACAAACAGAGGGATGGTGCTGACAAACCGAGAAACAGAACAAACCTGGGATTCAAACACATGGTCATAGATTTCTGGCATGCATGAGAAACACAGAATAGCCGTACTGTCCTTTCCTCTAAAAAATAATGTGTAAACCGTCCTGGCATTTCCTCTAATAATGTGTAAACCGTCCTTGCCTTTCCGCTAATAATGTGTGTGTAAACCGTCCTGGCCTTTCCTCTAATAATGTGTGTGTAAGCCATCCTGTCCTTTCCTCTAATAATGTGTGCGTAAGCAATCCTGTCCTTTCCTCTAATAATGTGTGCGTAAGCAATCCTGTCCTTTCCTCTAATAATGTGTGCGTAAGCCATCCTGGCCTTTCCTCTAATAATGTGTGTGTAAGCTGTCCTGTCCTTTCCTCTAATAATGTGTGTGTAAGCCATCCTGGCCTTTCCTCTAATAATGTGTAAGCCATCCTGGCCTTTCCTCTAATAATGTGTGTGTAAGCCATCGTGGCCTTTCCTCTAATAATGTGTGCATAAGCCATCCTGGCCTTTCCTCTAATAATGTGTGCGTAAGCCATCCTTGCCTTTCCTCTAATAATGTGTGTGTAAGCCTTCCTGGCCTTTCCTCTAATAATGTGTGTGTAAGCTGTCCTGTCCTTTCCTCTAATAATGTGTAAGCCATCCTGGCCTTTCCTCTAATAATGTGTGTGTAAGCCATCGTGGCCTTTCCTCTAATAATGTGTGTGTAAGCCATCCTGTCCTTTCCGCTAATGTGTAAGCCATCCTGTCCTTTCCTCTAATAATGTGTGTGTAAGCCATTCTGGCCTTTCCTCTATTAATGTGTGTGTAAGCCTTCCTGGCCTTTCCGCTAATAATGTGTGTGTAAGCCTTCCTGGCCTTTCCGCTAATAATGTGTGTGTAAGCCTTCCTGGCCTTTCCTCTAATAATGTGTGCGTAAGCAATCCTGTCCTTTCCTCTAATAATGTGTGCGTAAGCCACCCTGTCCTTTCCTCTAATAATGTGTATGTAAGCCATCCTGTCCTTTCCGCTAATAATGTGTTAGCCATGCTGTCCTTTCCTCTAATAATGTGTATGTAAGCCACCCTGTCCTTTCCTCTAATAATGTGTATGTAAGCCATCCTGTCCTTTCCGCTAATAATGTGTTAGCCATGCTGTCCTTTCCTCTAATAATGTGTGTGTAAGCCATCCTGGCCTTTCCTCTAATAATGTGTGTGTAAGCCTTCCTGGCCTTTCCTCTAATAATGTGTGTGTAAGCCAGCCTGTCCTTTCCTCTAATAATGTGTGTGTAAGCCTTCCTGGCCTTTCCTCTAATAATGTGTGTGTAAGCCAGCCTGTCCTTTCCTCTAATAATGTGTAAGCCATCCTGTCCTTTCCTCTAATAATGTGTAAGCCGTCCCCCAATTCCTCTAATAATGTGTGTGTAAGCTGTCCTGGCCTTCTCATAATGTTTGTTTAAGTGTGCTGCATTCAGTAACCACGGTCCAGATACCATCAAGGTCCAGCGATCTGTATGACGGGATTGTGCAACCATGGTCCAGCGACCTGTATGACGGGATTGTGCAACCATGGTCCAGCGACCTGTTGGACAGGATTGTGTAACCACGGTCCAGACATCTGTGTGATGGCATTGTGCAACCTCAACCCAGACACCTGTTTGACAGAATTGTGTAACCACGGTCCAGACACCTGTTTGACGGGATTGTGTAACCACGGTCCAGCGACCTGTTTGACAGGATTGTGTAACCACGGTCCAGGGACCTGGGATTGTGTAACCAAGGTCCAGACACCTGTATGAGGCATTGTGCAACCTCAACCCAGACACCTGTTTGACGGGATTGTGCAACTTCAGTCAGGACACCTGTATGGCGGTTCGGTTGCAAGACCAACATTTGGTACACCAAACCAAGTAATGTGCAACATACAGGACACCTCTGACGTCATCATCCAGCATCTGCACCCCAGAACATTGAAACACCAGCACACAAGAAAAAACAACAGAGTTGAACTGCACTTCAACAAGTTTAATTGTTTAGTACCATCCTGTCTAAGATGACTGATACCTCCAACGAGCAGACACAAGTGAACATCGTGACATACACAAGCCTGTTGCCATGATTACGTGTGTGTTACGTGTGTGTGCTACATGTGTGTTACACAGCAGTACAGCACGAATACCTGTAGCTGGGAGCCACCAAGTAACTGCCCTCCCCATATCCCTGCTTCCAATCAGCTTCTACCTGCACCATATACCTCTGAAACTGGGGCTGCAACCTTCCCAAATGACGTCTTTACCACCGACCTCTTCTAAACTTGTCAGTAAAGGTACCGTCCCTTCTTTATCATCTACCCAGGAGTAGCCACCCTCCCAGTATCTTGTACCATCAACAGGCCTACCTTGCATCTACCTGAAAGTACCTACCTAGGCACTTGGACATTGAGGAGTATTCACCCCGTAAATTTCAAATTGAAGTAGCCATGTCTGTCTTGTTTGGCAGATTGAGTTCGCCACCACTCCCCTCAAGCTTATCAAGGTTGCACCCTGTGCTTCTAGAATATTGAGGTAACTACCCATTCCGCTAGCATATTGAAGTAGCTATCCTGTCCCCCAAGACCCCTAAGTAGCCCCCCTCCCCACCCCGCTCCCATATCTCACCTGTATGCAGACACTTCACCTTAAAGAAGCCCCCCCCAGTATCTCACCTGTAACAGACACTGCCTGTCTACCTGATGAATCAGATAGCACTGTTGTACTATTTCTTTCACTTTGTCTTCAAGCATACAAAGATACATAAGTTTTCATATAGATGCATGAAATGCATTCAATCCTTTGAAAATGTGAAAACAAATCTAAATCAAAACTGATTTATTATTCTGAAACCTTCGAAGCATTACAAGATAGAACAAGCATTGTCCGCTACAGAGCACTGATTGGCTCCTACATCAACCAATCAGAAGCCAGTCATGTGACTGACAACCAGTTTCCATGGTAACATCCCAATTACAAGATGTGTACAAACAATGTATGAGTAGCTAATGTCTGGCAATATCTCAAGTGCACTTCTCCTTCATATAGTTAAAGCTGGTCATTGCACACATCACTTCTATCCACTCTGGTGGTGCTGCCCAGCAGGCAACAGGCTGACAACCGCTGACTCAGCAAATACAGGAGACACTGAGTGGACAATGAGAATATACAGCAGAGTGAGACGGAAGTCATTGGGGTAGCTTCGGCTGCAGGGCGATGTCGGTGTGGGGACAACAACTGGTATTTGACACAAGTAGAAGCAGACATTTCAAGTTTACAAATTAATTAATTTTGCACCTGTAACAGTTTCATCTTATAGGACTGGGGCCGTTTCCATAAAGTGATCGTATCGCTGATGATCATAGTTCTCATGCTTTAACATAGGCTCAAGACTGTCATAAGCGCTACGATTGCTTTGTAGAACAGCGCCCTGATCGAAATATGCCACGGAAGACCATCTGCCATCAAATGACAAGACACGGAGTGACATTGGAGTTGGTTCTCGGTGCGTGTTTGAAACAGCTTCTGACTTCACACCGACATGGCTGCTGCAGAAATAAATAGGAATCAGAGAGATGCTCGGTACATGTGGGTGAGTGTTGGAGCGTCTCCTCCAGAGTCTGCAATAAAATGCCCCAATCCTGGAGGATTGTCATTCCCTAAGACAAACATCCAACACCTCATGATAAATTCTGTGTTGATTTTAATCAAAATCACATCTCAATAAGTGTCTGAAGAATTCATGTTTGTGAAAATCACTCGGAAATTCTGTTAACATCATGTGTGTCTACCTGTCACATACTGTTCCACTTCACAGACTTGTGAGGCAACGGACTACACATGGTTGTGGAGGAGACAAGGACACCCACTGTACCCAGCATTCATCTGCAGCTGGTATCGTAATGGCTCCCTGTGGACGTTCCAGCAACACCTCACGCGTAACGGGACACCAGTCTTGCAAACACCTCATGTGACAAGCCTAGCAATGCCTGATGGCATGTGACACACGCCCAGCATTGCTTCATGTGACACAAGTCTAGCATTGCTTCATGTGACACAAGTCTAGCAATGCCTAGTGTGACACCAGCCTCGCATTGCTTCACATTACACAAGTCTAGCAATGCCTCATGTCTGGCAATGCTTCATGTGACACAAGTCTAGCAATGCCTCATGTTGCACAAGCATAGCATTGCTTCATGTTACACAAGTCTAGCAATGCCTCATGTCTGGCAATGCTTCATGTGACACAAGTCTAGCAATGTTTCATGTGACACAAGCGTAGCATTGCTTCATTTGACACAAGCCTCGTATTGCTTCATGTGACACAAGCCTCGCATTGCTTCATGTGACACAAGTCTAGCAATGCCTCATGTGACACAAGCCTTGCATTGCTTCACATTACACAAGTCTAGCAATGCCTCATGTTGCACAAGCATAGAATTGCTTTATCTGACACAAGTCTAGCATTGCCTCATGTGACACAAGCCTCGCATTGGTTCATGTGACACAAGTCTAGCAATGCCTCATGTGACACAAATCTAGCATTGCCTCATGTGACACAAATCTAGCAATGCCTCATAAGACACAAGCATGGCATTGCCTCATGTGACACAGGCCTAGCAATGCCTCATGTGACACAAGCCTAGCATTGCCTCATGTGATACAAGCCTAGCATTGCCTCATGACATTTGAAACAAGCCTAGCATTGCTTCATTTGCCACCAGTGTCCAACGCCTCACATGACGTGCCACCAGCGTCTAACGCCTTATATGACGTGCCACCAGTGTTATCATGCCATCTTTGTGTAGAAACATGTAGTTTTCATTTCCTCGCCTGAGTGCTGCCATATTGAATTTCTCCTCTGTGATCCAAGTACACAGTACAAAACACATACACTATCATTTTACAATAACTTACTTGGCAACGAGTATACTACAGCACAAAAATATTTATACATACAAAATTCTTGCAAGTTTTGCAACAATTGAACCATTCATAATGGTATACAAACATATTAATAGTTAAAAGCACTTTTTCATTATGTGAAGTCTTTCAATAGGAACAACTCTCCCTCAATGCTTTTGTTAACACAGACAGAAGCCACGCCCTCCAGTCAGCCAGCCAACACGCCGTGGTGCCATGACCTCAACAATACCGCTGACGCTTCCAAGTAAAACACGAAGTAACACATTATATTGCCTGAGTAACTATACACATTTCTCAGCTTTTCAATTGCAAAGTGACATCTTGTGAAGACACAAACCGATAGGACAGTACGGAAAGAATATTTGATTCCGTGTTCGAAAAAAATCAACAGCACTTTCTGTAGGAATCATATTTCATAGTTTGAGTGTAAACACTTGTCAAGTCCAGGGTCAGTTTGCAATTGGGGAGCTGCCAAGCCAGTGCTACCTGATATACACATTCTGTAACATGCCTAGTAACCATAGTAACATATTATCGCTAAGGCAACATATAGAACACTCACTCAAGAAATAGCCATCATTTGAATATCACAGTTGATCTTAGTAAAAGCACTCAACTTACGCCTAATGTCAGTTGATTAACAGAGGTGAGAGGGAACAATCAACCGTCTCGAGGAAATTAAATAGTAATAGTTTGTACAACATTCATAGATGAGTATCATCTAAAAATTTCAACTTTTAACAGAAAATTTCATCCCTGATATGAAACTGTTTATAAATGCTAAAATATACAAGGAATAGTAAAGTATGAAAAAATATGAAAACTTAATCTTTTCATATACAGAGTAACAGACAAGGACTAGGTCGTAATGTTTCAAGAAAAAGAATTAAAATAAACATATCAGAAAGAGTATCTGGTTTCAAAGTATAAATTGTTGTAAACGTACAATTTGCGTAGATTAGAAAAGTGTCATTTAAAGACTCTCCAATATTTACAACCTCTACTCTGCAGGTCTAAAAGATCATATGAGCATAATCGACTTCTGTGATAAAAGTTTGAAAATATACTCTATAGGTGTTATGAAACAAATACAAAAATAATGATCTATTAGCCTTTATAAATGCACCTGAACTACACATAGCCAGACTACAAACGTCAAGCACGATCATGTTTTCGAACATATACACCGTCTGTATTCCATGTCAAATTTCAGAATCGTCAGAATATTACAATCTTTGACTTATTTCATTTCTCGGATATGCTGAACCTGAGCCATTTCTTAGAACCATGCAGTCTGGTGTTCCTTAAACCTATAGGAACTAGGAGTGGAGATATCGGTACAGAGGAGCGAAAGTGTCCGTCGGCTTTGACGAGAGAAGTTTTCCTGTCACTTTGCACTTTCCTATCAGGCTTCTAGTTCATCACAAACTTCAACAATTTTTAACATGTAAATAAATTAAAAGCACTTTTAACGACCATTGGGAGGTGGCAATCAGTAAGTAGTGTTGTCAGTACTGGCATTGAACATATTGCACATTGCTATGAGAAGGAAGCATCCTCTCACGGGTGTAGATATATAATAAATCTCTGGAATTTGTTCCATACAGATAAACTAGATTCCCTAAAAAGTCCAATTACGATCATTACTTCATCAATAACAGTGTCTATTACATTAAATAAGTTTCAGACGCATTATTTTTGACATTTGAAAAGTTGGCTTTGAATATCATACGAATGATTCATGATCAGGTCAAAGGTCAAGATAACAATGTGTTTCAAAGAGAAGAAAAAGCTGTGTGATGGTGCAAGGTATACAAAGAGTGACTGTCACTCAGCTTTGCCCTTTGCATGGTGAATACACATCAACAATTACCCACTGAGGGAATGGACACGTACGTGTGTTCATGTCTAATTTGTGCACAACAGTGATATCAATCCTCATTGTCGCTGACTAATCCCACGCGAGGGGCTTCATCCATCCTAGTTAGCTAATCTACTACCACTTTTAATTTCGTTGAATTATTTGACAGTGAGCACTACTCTAGCTGAAATAGCATCTGTCCGTCCGTCCGTCCGTCGCTGTTCGGACTCGTCCAGAGCTACTATGTCGTGTTACAAGGTCACAACGTTGTTACTAGGCACCAGACGGGGGAATATATGCATTTATATGTCAACAAAACACTCCACCTCATTTGTCAGTGTATTCAAAACAGCCACATAAGTAACTGATACAACATCTTCTGCACAGTTGGATAATAATGATAATAAACATATGTAGTGATCATCAGTGGTGAGTGACACAAGGTGCAGGAGCAATATTTACACAAATGAAAGCGTCTATCCAGTTTGTCCACCTGAAAGGCACCAAAGGCTCGCGGCCTTCCACCATGCGCAAAATCTTACGCAGAAACACGGGAGTAGAAACATACGTACGAAAATATGGGATTTTAAGTACGTATTAGTACATAACTGTCCTGCTTGTCACAGCTTCCTGTACAATATACAAGTCCACCACTCCGGATGCAGTCAGACCAGCTGATGGCCGTAGCTAGCGTGCCAATGAGCAAGCTGCTGACCAAGTCCTGCTGACCAATCAGGCGACGTTAGTCTCTGTGTCTGCAGATTGAGATAGAGACAGACAGCAAGATGGAGACTCGGATGTCCTCCAGCATCCCCTAGGTCGCCCAGCCCTCTATACGGGAGCGTTTCACCATCGGGCCGTCGTAGTCGTTGGTGTGTACATTCACCGGAGACGAACTGTTGCTATGAGAGATGTGGCCGGGCGACAGGTGCCCGGTGCCCGCAGATGGAGGACGTAGCTGTTGCTGTTGTTGGTGGTGACTAGAGGGGGTCGTGGAGTCCCGTGGAGGCGAGATAGGTTCGCTTTTGATATTCATAGGTTGTGTCATTGTGTTGATTGCCAAGGGAGATAAATGGTGGCCCGAGTTGGCAGTGTGTGGTACTGTCCTGAAAAACACAACACCCTTGGTCAGATTCACATCTGTGTAACAATGCCACACAACTGTTGGTGGGGATAAAGAGCTAGGAACACACAGTGCCATTTAGAAAAGGGTCAAATGTAACAAATGTTATATCTGGTATAACACTTTCTTAGTAAAGTGGGGCGGTCGGGTAGCCTAGTGGTTAAAGCGTTCGCTCGTCACGCCGAAGACCCGGGTTCGATTCCCGACATGGGTACAATGTGTGAAGCCCATTTCTGGTGTCCCCCGCCGTGTTATTGCTGGAATATTGCTAAAAGCGGCGTAAAACCATATTCACTCACTCACTCACTCTTAGTAAAGTACAGATTCTTGTACTTTTGGGGGGTTGAGTTCCATCCGTGATTCCAACCTACACTGCCAAAGTGAGGCACTTATCGCCAGCACACAAAGTCAGGTGATTAGGTGCCTCACTCTGGCAGTGTGGGTTCGAATCCCGGATGGGTCTCAACCCCCAAAAAGTACTAGAATCTGTACTTTACTAAGAAAGTGTTATCCCAAATATAACATATGAGACTGAGCTAGTTCGTACTGCTACATACTCAGAGGAGAATAGCTGTTGGAACTGTGTACTGACATTATTCAAACATGAAATGAAGCTACACATGCCTGTGTTCCAAGGCAACTACAAATACTACTTGTACGTCAACTCCTCCAAACAGAACACACAGTCCAGCTGGACATAATAGCCTACAAGTCCATGATAGGGAAAGGGTTATTTCTACTTTTATACTTACATGTATACTTATATGTACACATAATTATATTATAATCAGTATCCCTATAAAAAGCCAAGTACTATATTACATACACAAATACATAAGTCTTGTAATCCTCTTGTACAAAAGATTGTTTTCAAACATCATGGTGCTACTGACATATACATTGAATGGTTCTCCATATCCTCAAAGAATCTAACCCTTTCTTCATAACATATAACAACTGTTTAAGGCTGGTTAATATATCTATCTGTACAATACACTAACATTATTACATTCTAGTACATACAACACATTTAATATGACCTGTGAAGCGCCAGGTAGAGACTAGGTCTTCAGCAACCCATGATTGCCGTAAGAGGCCACTATGCTTGTCATAAGGGGCGACTAACAGGATCGGGTGGTCAGGCTCGCTGACCAGGTTGATGCATGTCATCGTATCCCAATTGTGGATCGATGCTCATAATATCAACCACCAGATTGTCTAGTACAAACTTCTTTTTTTTACAGACCGCAATCATATAGCTGGAATATTGCTGAGTGTGGCGTTAAACAACAAACAAACAAACAAACACAAGATATGACGGCATGTGCTGTACTCACCCTGACGTCAGGGACAGGCCGGTGGAGTGGTGTGGCGAGCCGGTAGTCAGGGAGCCCTGCCCACACCAGGAGTTGTAACCGTTACTCACATCAGCAGTGGTCAGCGGGAAGTCATCTGCGGGGAAACACACACATCATGAACATCTCAACATTAGGACCACATCAAGCTGGGCTGGGGCAAGTACATGGCGGCAAGGTGGAATACAGGAGGCAATGTTTGTCATGGCTAGTTCATGTTCATCATGGCTAGTTCCTGTTTATCATGGCTAGTTCATGTTCATCATGGCTACTTCTGTTCATCATGGCTAGTTCCTGTTGATCATGGCTAGTTCATGTTTATCATGGCTAGTTCCTGTTTATCATGGCTAGTTCATGTTTACCATGGCTAGTTCATATTCATCATGGCTACTTCTGTTTATCATGGCTACTTCTGTTTATCATGGCTACTTCTGTTTACCATGGCTAGTTCATATTCATCATGGCTACTTCTGTTTATCATGGCTAGTTCATGTTCATCATGGCTAGTTCCTGTTTATCATGGCTAGTTCCTGTTTATCATGGCTAGTTCATGTTTATCATGGCTAGTTCATGTTCATCATGGCTACTTCTGTTCATCATGGCTACTTCTGTTTATCATGGCTAGTTCATGTTCATCATGGCTAGTTCCTGTTTATCATGGCTAGTTCATATTCATCATGGCTACCTCTGTTCATCATGGCTAGTTCATATTCATCATGGCTAGTTCATGTTTATCATGGCTAGTTCATGTTTATCATGGCTAGTTCATGTTCATCATGGCTAGTTCATATTCATCATGGCTACTTCTGTTTATCATGGCTAGTTCATGTTCATCATGGCTAGTTCATGTTTATCATGGCTAGTTCCTGTTCATCATGGCTACTTCTGTTTATCATGGCTAGTTCATGTTTATCATGGCTAGTTCATGTTTATCATGGCTAGTTCATGTTTATCATGGCTAGTTCATGTTTATCATGGCTAGTTCCTGTTCATCATGGCTACTTCTGTTCATCATGGCTAGTTCATGTTCATCATGGCTAGTTCATGTTTATCATGGCTAGTTCATATTTATCATGGCTAGTTTCTGTTTATCATTGCCAGTTTCTGATTACTTACCTCATGGACAACAAAGCTTTCAACATAATTTCTATGCTCCGCGATGTCACATGACACTGAATTTGAGATCGGTACTTACTTGGATGAAACGACGAGGGAAGTGAGGAGGGGTACCCGCTACCCGGCATGTTCGGGGTTGCCAAGGAAACAACTGGCGTTACTAAGGAGTTGCCTACTCGGCCTTGGAGCTGTGGAACAAAATACCACAATTACTATATGTTTCCTTGAACAAATATACAAACATTGACCCATAACTATACACTGACACTATAGCAGGGAGTAATGAGTCCTTTCTAATACATACTCTCACTCACTCATACACTTATTCACTCACTCATACACTTATCACTCACTCACTCGTACACTTTTTCACTCACTCATACACTTATCACCCACTCACTCATACTCCTCACTCACCCATGCTGCCCTCACTAATACACAGAAAGTGGAGTCTCTTTCCCTCATTTACTCACACATGCACACTCACTCACTCACTCACACACTCACTCACACACTCACTCATGCTGCCCTCACTAATACACAGAAAGTGGAGTGTCTCTTTCCCTCACTCACTCACACATGCACACACTCACTCACTCACACACTCACCCATGCTGCCCACACTAATACACAGAAAGTGGAGTGTCTCTTTCCCTCATTTACTCACACATGCACACTCACTCACTCACTCACTCACTCACCCATGCTGCCCTTACTAATACACAGAAAGTGGAGTGTCTCTTTCCCTCACTCACTCACACATGCACACTCACTCACTCACTCACACACTCACCCATGCTGCCCTCACTAATACACAGAAAGTGGAGTGTCTCTTTCCCTCACTCACTCACACATGCACACACTCACTCACTCACACACTCACCCATGCTGCCCACACTAATACACAGAAAGTGGAGTGTCTCTTTCCCTCATTTACTCACACATGCACACTCACTCACTCACTCACTCACTCACCCATGCTGCCCTCACTAATACACAGAAAGTGGAGTGTCTCTTTCCCTCACTCACTCACACATGCACACTCACTCACTCACTCACACACTCACCCATGCTGCCCTCACTAATACACAGAAAGTGGAGTGTCGTTCCCTCACTCACTCACACATGCACACTCACTCACTCACTCACTCACCCATGCTGCCCTCACTAATACACAGAAAGTGGAGTGTCTCTTTCCCTCATTTACTCACACATGCACACTCACTCACTCACTCACACACTCACCCATGCTGCCCTCACTAATATACAGAAAGTGGAGTGTCGTTCCCTCACTCACTCACCCATGCTGCCCTCACTAATACACAGAAAGTGGAGTATCTCTTTCCCTCATTTACTCACACATGCACACTCACTCACTCACTCACTCACACACTCACCCATGCTGCCCTCACTAATACACAGAAAGTGGAGTGTCTCTTTCCCTCACTCACTCACACATGCACACACTCACTC
Organism: Haliotis rufescens; assembly: GCF_023055435.1. Classification (NCBI taxonomy): domain Eukaryota; kingdom Metazoa; phylum Mollusca; class Gastropoda; order Lepetellida; family Haliotidae; genus Haliotis; species Haliotis rufescens. The sequence continues at coordinate 90,925,193 of NW_025963779.1, read as the reverse complement.
ACTCACACACTCACCCATGCTTCCCTCACTAATACACAGAAAGTGGATTGTCTCTTTCCCTCACTCACTCACACATGCACACTCACTCACTCACTCACACACTCACTCACACATGCACACACTCACTCACTCCCTCACTCACCCATGCTGCCCTCACTAATACACAGAAAGTGGAGTGTCTCTTTCCCTCACTCACTCACACATGCACACACTCACTCACTCACACACTGACTCACTAATACAAAGTGGAGAGGTGTATATACATACATCAGGGGACATGAGATCGCCACGGCTATGAGGTGGGATCATCACACGAAGATTTGGGTTGGGCCTCATTTGGGGTGGGGTGGGCGACTGTTTGGCCATCTGTTTGGCGTGGTGGACCATCACCCCAGGCGAACTGCAGGGGGACACTCGATGGGGGTAGCCATTGGGGGTGGGGGAATGACTCAGATCAACCATCCCACCTGCAAGAAAACAAAACAAAACATTACAATTTGTACATAATAGACACAAAAGCAGATAAGAACTGCTGACCAACACAGTGAATTAACTCAACAAGCCCTGCAAAAGTAGATGGACCAAACACTGACATTTGGTCATTTTTTCTAAACAAATTAAACCATAAATTTAGATATTCATAAAAAAATTCAGCATTCTGAATATTCCACTCTTAAAAAACGTTTGTTTTCACCCGACAAATATATGTTGTTGTTACTTGGGTCCTCTTCATTTCTCGCATATGCCGTAAAAGTAAAATCTAAAAAAGTAATATCTACGCAAATGTTTGTCAACCATTCAAAGTTTGTAGACACAGAAATGTTGGCCGAAATATTGGTATGAATAGAAACCGATTATATTACACGACAACAGTTTGTCTACTTCACAAACTATTCTGCAAACAGTTTTCTAAATGTTCACGAACTTACGTTACATAAATCGGCAAACTAAGAATCCCTTAGCCGTGTCTGGTTTGACCAGTTTTGTGTTCAAATCCCAGATTGGCCAGAATTATCTCCTTGGAGAATAAGTAACACAATCGTGGTCACAGTATCAGAATGGGGCAAACATATACCACCTGTACACCTTGAGCTCCTCTGTCACAGGCTGATACACCGTAACACAGCTTCAATACTTTCTGAGAGTCAATAAAGCAAGCTAGATCATGAGAGATGATTATCACGCAGCCATAACTGGGCGTGGCTGTACCTACCGGTGGAGTTTGGCCTGGGACTGTGGCTAGGGGGCGCCACCTGTGGTGGCTGTAGCAGTCCGGGGGAGCCACTCAGGACATGGTTCTGTGGGGGCGGAATCAAACCCGGTTGACTGGGATAGCCACTATTGTGTATCGGCACCGGCATAGTGTTGTGGTACTGCTGGATGCCCCCCTGAAAGACAAGGCAAGATGTCAGGACACCCTCTCATCATTCCCCATTAATATTCTAAAAGCCAGGATAACCCTGTTAACTAACATACTCTGTCAAACACCCTGTCACCATACCCCATTGACATACATTGTAAGAATACCCCATTGAACTACCTACATACCCTGTTAGAATACCCCATTGACATACCTACATACCTGTCAGAATACCCCATTGACATACATTGTTAGAATACCCCATTGACATACCTACATACCCTGTTAGAATACCCCATTGACATACCTACATACCCTGTTAGAATACCCCATTGGCATACCTACATACCCTGTTAGAATACCCCATTGACATACCTACATACCTGTCAGAATACCCCATTGACATACATTGTTAGAATACCCCGTTGAACTACCTACATACCCTGTTAGAATACCCCATTGACATACCTACATACCTGTCAGAATACCCCATTGACATACATTGTTAGAATACCCCATTGACATACCTACATACCCTGTTAGAATACCCCATTGACATACCAACATACCTGTCAGAATACCCCATTGACATACCTACATACCTGTCAGAATACCCCATTGACATACCTACATACCCTGTTAGAATACCCCATTGACATACCTACATACCTGTTAGAATACCCCATTGACATACCTACATACCCTGTTAGAATACCCCATTGACATACCTACATACCCTGTTAGAATACCCCATTGACATACATTGTTACAATACCCCATTGACATACCTACATACCCTGTTACAATACCCCATTGACATACATTGTTACAATACCCCATTGACATACCTACATACCCTGTCAGAATACCCCATTGACATATATACACACCTGTCAGAATACCACATTGACATACATTTTTACAATACCCCACTGACATACCTACATACCTGTCAGAATACCCCATTGACATACATACACACCTGTCAGAATAACCCATTGACGTACTTACATACCTGTCAACATACCCCATTGACATACCTACATACCTGTCAGAATACCCCATTGAGATACCTACATACCTGTCAGAATACCCCATTGACGTACCTACATACCCTGTCAACAAACCCCATTGACATACCCACATACCTGTCAGAATACCCCATTGACATACCTACATACCCTGTCAGAATACCCCATTGACATACCTACATACCTGTCAGAATACCCCATTGACATACCTACATACCTGCCAGAATACCCCATTGACATACCCTGTCAGAATACCCCATTGACATACCTACATACCTGTCAGAATAGCCCATTGACATACCTACATACCTGTCAGAATACCCTATTGACATACCTACATACCTGTCAGAATACCCCATTGACATACCCTGTCAGAATACCCCATTGACATACCTACATACCTGACTGACTACCCCAATGACATACCTACATACCTGTCAGAATACCCTATTGACATACCTACATACCTGTCGGAATACCCCATTGACATACCCTGTCAGAATACCCCATTGACATACCTACATACCTGTCAGAATACCCCACTGACATACCTACATACCTGTCAGAATGCCCCATTGACATACCTACATACCTGTCAGAATACCCCATTGACATACCCTGTCAGAATACCCTATTGACATACCTACATACCCGTAAGAATACCCTATTGACATACCTACATACCTGTCAGAATACCCCATTGACATACCCGGTCAGAATACCCCATTGACATACCTACAAACCTGTCAGAATACCCCATTGACATACCTACATACCTGTCAGAATACCCCATTGACATACCCGTCAAATACCCTGTTCACATACCACCTCAACATCCAACCACTTATTTTGAACAACAGCAACATCAAAAACTTGAGTGTGTATGTTACAAATGTAATGATAGAAATTTCATACAATGTCCAACAGGGAAACAACTAGAATCTAGAATGATTTCTTAAACTAATAAATTTTACTGCTATTTTCTGCTAATCGCTGTAAATACATGGGACAAGCTTCACTGTGAACATATTCAACCCAAAGACGAAAGTAACCTGACCAAATTGAGGAACATTTTCAGCTCGACAATGTTATTGACAAAGGCTGTGCTGCAAACAGATCATATGTACACTGATCTCCCAGACACTTCCACACAAACATAAACATTGTCTACAGCAAAGTTGTCTCAAGGTACCAGAGAGGATCAAACCAGGATGTCACTTGTCCCCTTTGTACAAGAAACACCAGCATAGCACTAGAGCAATGTGATGATATGTGCTGTATACCATGTTTAGTGGTGCATTACGCAAGCATTGGGACAGGAGTAACTGAGGCAGGCTGGTGGGTAGGTAGGTGGGTGGGTGGGTGGGTGGGCAGGTGGTCCTATAGGTGGTCTAGTGGAGGGTGGTGTGGGGACGGACCATGGCGCTGGTAGACAGGTACTGCTGTCACACTACCATCAATCAAGGTGTGGATTCAAATAAACATGTGTTTCTAACATAGATAAATACTGTGTTTAAACGTATTGCATAATTCTTTACAACTGCAAGTTAAATGAGAACAGACAAGCAGATATACTCATACTGCCTAGCTTCATCTACAAACTTGATTGCTTCTTGAGGCATGCTGGTTTGGACGTCACAGGTGAAACCAGGTGGATCCAGGGGGATCCAGGTGGATCCAGGGGGGTCAGGGGGGGGGTCAAGGGCAAACAAACCCCACTTTTATTAATTTCATATAACTTGTTCATTATTTTCCCACCCCAAAACATAAAAATCAAATGTTTGTTTTGGGACCTTAATCTCAAATTCCTGGATCCATCGTTGTAAATATGCATTAGGAACTTATGGGAGGTAACCCCTTTACCAACAAGAATTATTTCGGGATTTGTTACATATGCAGATGTATTTTAACAAGAAGCATGAGCAAGTTGGAGTACATGGATACAGAAATAACGGCAGACTAATACATACGCTCTGGTCAAAGAACTGTGGATAATTCATAAACTTCTGAAAGGTAAAAAGAAAAGAACTTTGACAAGAGATTCACTTGAGGCCGCGGTCACTCGTCTCCGTATACATTAACAACAGAGAATACAAGCACTGAGCAACCTAGTCCAACACTTTAAGCTGTGTCAATTGTATTTATCTTGTGTTTGTTGTTGTTTAGAACACAAAGTTAAAAGAAATTTAGTATTTAAGGCTTGGGCACAACAAGTAAATTGTGTTCGTCAGTTTTTGTTTTATTTGAAAAATGTCAACAGAGAATTCCATGAGATTGCCAACGGAAGACTGTCTTGGGTTTTTAAGAGAATCATGTGAAAGAGTCAGAAACTGTTCAACAATCAGCAGAAACATTACAAAATGTCATACACAAAATCCCATTGTCTGAAATATGAATTGATATCATAAATTTATATAATAGCTCAAGATATTACATTTATTGTTCACATGTTTTGACACGTTTTGATATTGTTTCTATGACGAACATTATATACTTTGTTGTACCCCAAATAGTATCACCCTGTAACACTGACCCTCATGACGTTCTGCTGCATGACACGTTGGTAGTCGTCGTTGATGCGGTCGTATTTGTCGTCTCCACGCAGGCCCTGGGCGTAGGGGTCCTGCTCAATGGGCTCCGGGCTCTCGCAACCCTTGTGTTCCTTCTTGTTGAGAGCCTGCAACAAACAAGTACTGAGGGAATATTGTTCAACACTTGTGTGATTTGAATGAATAATATTGAGTTAAAATATTTGACAAGTAATGTCCCCTGCAGCAAATATACTGATTAATGATGTAAATAGTGATTACATACTGCTTGTATGATAATGTATTTATCTGATAAAATCTTCTTGAGCTTCAAATATGGTTTTCAGCATAAGATCAAGAAAATCACAAAGTCATTATATGTTTGTATTGTATAATATAAACTATCTTTGTCTATATTTTCATGAGTGTTACAAAGCTACAATTTGCAGCAAATTTAACCAATGTCAATTCAACCAATGTCCTTAGATATACAGATGTATAACAATGTCCTTAGATTTATACGAAAGTCCTTAGAGTTACAACAATGTCCATAGATTTATAACAATACCCTTAGATTTATAACACTATAACAAAGTTCTGAGATTTATAACAATGTCCTTAGATTTATAACAAAGTCTTTACACTAATAACAATGTCATTAGATTTATAACAAAGTCCTTAGACTTATAACAAAGTACACAGATTTATAACAATGTCCTTAGACACATGAACAACCCCCTCTCCCCATGTTTCCCTCCCCAGCATCAACTTCCACTACTCCTACAGGTGACACCACACCAAATTTATTTCATTTATCCAATGTCTTCAAAGGGGACCTTAAGACAAGTAATCCCTCCTTTTTACTGACTTTATTTCTCCTCTTTCAGCAATAAATGTGGTCACTAAGCTGACTCCAACTTCAAATAAGCATGTCACTCCAGGCTCGGCTTGTGTTAATTCAGGTGAAGAATCGCTCCCACCATCTCACTTATTCTGATCAACTCGATAACTTTCCCTAAAAGCTTAACAAGCACTTGCCAAGTCCACATTCGAAGCAATTTACACAAATATCTCCTGAAAGATCTTTCCGCATAAAGGTCGGAGTGAATTTTCAATATTTCTGAGCCAGTCAGATAATGGGTTGATTGCCTGCCTCCAGGGAGCATATTCAGTGTGGCACTACTGCCTCTTCTGAATTGTGGGCAGGCTGTCTGAATGTGGGTCACTGTGTTCCGGGGAGGTATATTCTATATCACAAAGTCCTGGTTGTAAAGTATTTGACTCACACTTGAGTTATTTCGGTACTGCGACTGCCTATTTATAGTGTGGTGCCTCGGCTGTGACTATTTTAGGTAACTGGATCGATATCTTATCATGACATTCCCCACCAAAAGCTATATGCTTGAAACAGAGTACACCGGCTCACACAACCAGCCATTCCGGCAATTCGGCCGAGGTTATATATAAAATAGTCTGGGTTATTTTTGTCAACTGGAATATCTTGGTTTCATTTAGAAGCACCAAAAACTACTGATGCTATTATTAAGCCCATAAACATTAGCCATACTAAGAACAAGTATGCGCCCGCCCAATCCCACAAACACTTTGACAATCTTCAAGGAATAACATGCATGTAACCTAGACAGACTTCTTTCCTACCATGAGGACTTTACACCAGTTGTTCAACTGTGGCATAACCAGCCCCCGAGAAACATGATCGACTTATCAAAGGTAAGACTGGATTTGGTCCGATCACCAGCTACCCACACACCCTCTAAAATAGATTCATTACAGGTAATTAATTTCCCCCATCATTAGTATCTACTGTAACCTGGATATTCCTGTTCGGGGGCCAAGCCCAGAAACCTGATTTATGAATGGAGATTAAGCTATTATGGGACATTATGGAATAATATCCCAGCATACAGCTTGTCAACTTCAATATTCTGATAAACGAAGCCCAGCTAATGCTATCACAGACAGGGAAAGACCTTCTTAATTTCTGACCATGTCTGTGCGGCCTTGTGTTGCTGATAAGTGCTGTGTAAGTCTTCAGAGGGGAGGCAACGATATAGACCTACTTTCTATGGAGTTCATTCAGACTGGGATTTGCTCATTTGGAGGTTGCATTAACAGAGCGGTACATTAGTACTGATGAATTTGATGAATTTGTGTAACTTATTATATATTTTTATCCTCAGTGTTGGTTATGCTTTCAGTCACATAGCAACTTTTCTTTAGAAATATGTATGAAAGTATATTTAAATAACTATTAACAATGACAAAGATTTTTCATTTCCCTTAGAGCAAGATATTATTTCCATACCTTGATTGTCAAGGTAAGATATCCAATGAATCCCTTGACTGACAACGTAATATATTACATTTCATATCATGCCAAAACATATACAAATGTACCAAGAGCAACACATGTGGACAATATAACTCTCGAACTCTAAGACTGTTTGGTAGCAACTTATCGAAGTCCAAGTTGATAAGTTGATACATCACTTCTACTCCGTTAATGAGGCACAGATGTGTGGTGATTTCGGATTTAAAGTCACTTTCAAGATTATTGCATTTTAAAAGTGATGTGTGTGCGTGCGCGCGCATGCGGCTGCATGTATTAGTCCAAACTAATGCCGGTCTTTTAATGCTAGTCCACTGAGATTCAATGATGCAGTTTTAACATGGACACCCCACTCAGACACAGCATTCTGACTCCAAACCGACCAATCCTTGTTTATATCCCCTTAACGCCAAAAGCCAGTCAGGGAAACAATAAGTACCATCTTTTAACATCTTTTGGAATGACCCGGCTGTGGATCCAACCATTGCCCTCCCAACTCTCTGGCCAGACACTTTCTACCACGGAGGCAGTCCAATCAGACACAGGAGATAGACAAGAACCTGAACTGCACTCTGTGTACCCACCCCTACCCGCGTACTCATCCAAACGTTTGTCAGAGTACTTTCAAATTAACTGTTCAGATATGAAAAGGAAGATTACTTTTGTGCCACAAATCATATGTTCAGTATAACATAAAAACTGAAGTTCAGAAATTGGTTTGTTTAATAAATTTGGACAATATTATGTTATCATCAAAAATGTTAAAAGATTTGACATCTTTGTTGAATTTCAAAAATGAAGATTTCTGTTGTGTCAAACAATTAGTATTTTAAGTATTTAACATAACTAAAACTAAAGTTTGTTTGATTGATACACTTTGGACAATGTTACCATCCAAAGTGCGAAAACATTTGTTTATGAGTCAAGAATGAATTCTGGGATGGCATCGATGGTAAGCAGGTTAAGTAGAGCACCTGAATCCTGGAAGCTATCCCAGCCATCACTCCGCAGCCTCTGAGTGTGAAGCCACTAATTACGTAGATTACAGTCCCTTGTTCTGTAAGGTACTGACGTATCGACAGTGATCGCCCGCTACACTACAGTACAGGCATGTTAGTGCTGTGTATGGTAGGTACTGATTCCACAGGGCATGTCAACGGTCAAATCAACCTATTGCTCCAGTATCTTTCCTCCACATTCAACAACGTAATTATGGAAAAAGGCACCTTCATTGATGCATATGTCTAGAAGCATTTGTTCTAAAAAACGAAAATTCAAATCAATTAAGATTTTTCTTTCTATCCTACAAGAAAATGGCTGCCAAAACATGCGTTGGATATTGGTTGAGCGAATCTAACTGACAAGATCGTGTTGCTTCTCCCCACCAAGGCATCCTCTTCTCATCTGTCTATCTACCTCTGTGACCTAATTATCCATTTATGGGCTGGAGGTTGTAAACAAACAGCTCGGCTGTGGGGAACGATGCTGCTAGAGATGCTGCTAGGATGAAGATTCAATACTTGAGGGGCTACAGGGGGAGGGTGCCAAGCTCCAACATCTTATTTCATGTATTTTACATATAATGGAGAAATCACTTGAATCAGAAGTAGATTCAACAAGCCCCGAAGTAATTTCTCTGAACCATACCATGTAATGGTTGAAATTTAATTTCTCGAAATTATATTTTGCGTAATGACCTATAGTTTTATCAGTTTTATTTGTTAAATTGCACATTCAAAATGGCCAGTAAATTCCTGGCTCGGAATCAACTGCAACAACAATAGAATGACGTCATCAGAATGGTTTAAATACGGTGAAGGAACGCCCCAAGACTAACACATAATCTATCAAATCTTTCATTACACAATATATTTCTCTCCTATATTTATTTTGCTAACCCGGATTTCACATGTTGAATAGAGCCAGCTAGACTTGCTTTTTGTATAATCTAGATTGGTATTTATGGATGTCAACGTCTTTATTATGAGGAACACAATGTTCGGAGCATATGCCTACTCTCCATCAGGCGAATCATTCACTTGAAGGAGTAAGTACATACTCCTACTTATAATAAAGAAGTTGACAGCCATAAATTCTCCCTCATGTGTATCACTTCTAAATGCCATTCCAAGACTAGACTGGTTTTGGTTTCATAAAGTACATATATCCTACTGTCATGGCACAGTACGAGACAGACCCATCTGTTTCAGAAACAAACAGGATTCTTGGCACACTTGGTTGACAAGAGTCACCTCCCTTTGATACAGTTTGTCACCATCTGAATTTCCATCTTTATAATTGATAGTTACCATGCAATAACCTCAGAGTGACGCCTTATCACTATGAAATCCTGCTTAAAACTTTTAACAAGAAATACAAGACTGAGATTTTTTAAAAATAACACATCTCCATTATATGAAATGATCAGATTTTCTCATATGATAAGAACATCTATTATATCACCTCCTACCTAAAAACAAATTCACCTGTGCTTTCAAATCACTGTCAGTCATGCACTCCGTAACCTCAACAGTATCTGACATATCGAAAATAAAAACACATAAGCTTATAAAAACTACACGCACTGACACAGCATGTCACTGAATGTATTCAGCCCCTTTGAAAACGCAGGGAGATCTTTATCAACTACATTGATGTAGTATATCCTGGTATCGCTGTGTAAACAGCTCACAAAAGATATCTCATCTCAATAACAACCCTCCATTCAAACACACAATATGCCGGCGGTGTCGTCCATCCCTCTCCACGGCCTCCTCCTTGCTAGTAGCCATGTTTCTACAGTTTAGCCCATGCTTGGATGGCTGAGTCGACCTGGGAGATGGGAGCTCTATGTATGTACTGTACCCACTGCCCACCAGCAGGAGATCACAGCCGTGCTCAGTCTGCATGTGGTACTGTGGGTGTGTGTATATAGGTACCTATACAAAGGTATATGAATATACCTATACAAAGGTATATGAATATATATGCATAATATCATCAAATCTTTAATAGTGATATTTTCTTTAAATGACTTCTTTGTTTACATGAATGTATGTATGTTTTGTCATTTAAAAGATCGCACCTGTTCCATAATGGAATGCTTCCTGCAATATATACTATCTTATCTTATCCTATAGATAATACAACATTGTGTTCTTTAACTTGTTTTGTGTGTGTATGATGTATATATAGAGATTATAAACTACACAAGGCAAGTCAAAGAACACCCAATGTTTTCATAAGATAAGACAAGATAATAATCATTGCAGAAAACATTCCATTACGGAACAGATGCAATATTTAAATGAAAAACCATGACTTTACACATACACATATACAGACAAACATATCTGTATACAAAGAAATCATTTAAAGAAAATATCAACAGATTTGATGATATTATACATGGAATGTCATAGGTTGATTAAAATCAATAGGTAGTTATTGCTGCAAATTACAGATATGTAATTGATGTTGATGGCTTCCTTATTTGAGAAGATGTTGCAAAATAATTTGTTTTCTTTATTGTGGACATTTACATCTTGTGTAGATAACTTTCCAAAGAGTATATTTCTTTCTTGAAGTGGTTTGGTACAGTGACGTAGGTAGTGTTTTTCATCATCAATGGGTGAACATTTATAGCATAGTCTCTGATGTAGTGGGGTCAGTGGCTTTGTATGTCTTACAAGTACTATAGTTAATTTATGGTTACTTAATCTTAGTTTAGAAAAGTGCAATCGATATGTTCTTGTTTTTCATGGCAGAAAAAATCTGGTATTCTTTAACACACACACACACACACACACACACACACACACACACTCACACACACACACACACACACACACACACACACACACACACACACAACACACACACACACACACACACACACACACACACACACACAACACACACACACACACACAACACACACACACACACACACACACACACACACACACACACACACACAACACACACACACACACAACACACACACACACACACACACACACAACACACACACACACACACACACACACACACACACACACACACACCTTGAATGAACGCGAGACTATGTCTAACTTCAAGTTGCAGACACACGAGGGTTTGTTGCCAATATGGCAGAACTTATTCAGCCGTAGAGGCAGAAATTCTTGGAAACATCACTTTTCTTGGGTTTCTTAATGTAGCTTTGTTAATTTCTGTTAAAGAATTGCAGTTTGTTTAGTCTCGGCGCAGGCCGCTAAGATAAAACTGAGTCGAATGCCTTCATTAGATATACACTATGATGAAAAAGAAGGTAATGGGGTGACTACCAATTATTTTCTTCTAAATTTTTGTAAAGAAATCAGAACACCGCTTCAAGGCCATGTTTCTACTGTGAATACAAAGAAGGAACCTGTTTTAGCTTAGGTTTGAAATAATTTGACATGATCTTGCTGACACATATGGCATATATGTTACTCAAATCTTGATTGGGACATTCAGATCTTCAATACTATTTACACACATTACAAGTAATCAGTTTGGGGAATAGAATTATTCCAATCAAACTTAAGCAGTATATCTACAGTGAGAATGTCAACACCAGCTTGTTAGAAAACGAATTAACACACAGTAATTGTTAAAACATACTTGTCCATGAAAAGAAATGTAAACCTGTCACAACCGACTGTATTCATTACATGATTTTGAATATCATATTTCATTTTCCAATATTGCATTTCAGTTGTTCATTTCAGGCAATTGTAAACCCCAGGTGACTCTGTAATATTCTTCAATCGCTGACTGAGAGTTAGATTGGGATCATGGAAAGTAAACATCCTTATTAATTGCACAATAGTCATCAAAATATTACCACAATCATTCTCAATACAATGTACCTGATATCAGGTCAATCTTATTGCTGCAAACATTTTCTTGCCAACCATAGTCGCATGATGGGCTTGGACAGGTCATGTTAGACTTTTAGTTTTAGTCAACTACAGACTTGTGAGATAAAATAGCTTGCTCAAACGACCACATGGGTATCACATGAACTTGTGCTCCAAATAGCTGCACCCCGTAAACATATGTTCGATTAATGACAATATTCTCAATAGACCTGCATCATCACAAAGCCAAATGCTTCCTACAATGGCAACATTTCTCAATGGAATTGCCTCCTCACATAAGAGTATGTGCTTCCTGAACCGAGGATGTTTCACTACAGAGACAGCGCCTCACATAACGGAATGCTCACAGCGCTAATGTACTAAATGTAGAAGTCACTTCATCGGTAAATTCAAATTTCACCCCAAAATATCACTAGATACAACACAGTGCCATGGAAAAACAATATTTCATTATCATTCGGCAATAACAGGATAATAAGTTGTGTTCCAAAGGCAAACAATGTATGCTGTGTCAACATAAAGCACTTCAATATGTTTTCCACGAACTAACACAAGAATACCTTTTATGTGAAACTGTGCCATCTCGGATCAAGTTGTCAACTACGTCACAAATATCGAAACAAACATGTCTCCCCAACTTCCCCCTCAGATCCAAAAAAAGCTAACATTGAAATGTCTCTATGTAAGTGCTGTGATGACATGACTGTTGCCTTGGTGCTGGTGGCGACCCCTCGTTCCTCCCCCACTCACCTCAATGATGTCCTTGTTTGTGCGGCTCTCGTGGGGTTCATTATACTCGGTGTATTTCAGAAGGACCTTGTCCATGTCGGTGCTGGCATACTGGAACAGCTTGTTAGAGCCATTGAAGATGATGAGAGCAATCTCGCAGTCGCATAACACGCTTAGCTCGTAAGCTTTCTTCATCAATCCAAACTTTCGTTTGGTGAATGTAACCTGTGAAAAAAGATTCAAAATATGAATATCATAAACTTAAAATGATGATGATAATGGTGCTTGTTTATCAAGGTGGCAGTAAATATTCATGTCAGAACCAGACAAACCAGTGATTGATGTTACAAGTGAAGTCGCACGTGTTGGGGTTAAGGTCAAGCCTGACTACCCAATCCATCTTGTTACCTCACATCAAACATGTGAGGATGATGTTTCAAACACATGAAATAGATAATTGTCTGAACTCAACTAATTCCAGGAGAAAAAGACACTGAAGGACACTTAAATATAAAACTGTTTAACGTTTCAGCCAACAAGGTCATCCGTCATCTAGCACTGTAAGCAGGCACATGAAATGAAGAACTACATCGGCAGCACCAGGTGTCATAGCTTCACCAAGCCTCAGCTAGTGAAACCATCACACCTATGAAGACTCTTACTAAATGCAGACAAACTAACATTTAGTTTAAATTGTTACCTACAAATCTCAAACTGCCATGACATGGTTGGAACAAAATGCCATCTATCCAGAAATTCCAGGTATTCTGATTTTATAGGGCTAACAAAAAGGGAGCTGTTTCTCTGGCACTGACACCTCACTTTAATCCTACTTGTCAGTCATTCTATTGCCAGTACATATATATTTCTCAGATATCCTGTGTCATATCAAGCAGAATCTATTATCCATGAGTGAATGAGTTAACATTTAATATCACATCAGCATTATTTCAGCCATATAGGGACTATTATCCATGAACATAAAACGTGTGTATTAAAGAGCCATGTCCAACATGTGCCCGGCTGAGTTTGTTGGTTGCATTAGGGGAGTGTTCTCGCCTCATCATGGTTTTCGATATCACATAAAGCAGGCTCTACTCCCTTCTCACTTTTGAGAAAAATCCTTGGAAACATTTAAGTTTTGCTATGACCTAAGACTAACATTCACAGACTTGTTTGTAAATCTCTGCACAAGTTCTGAGCCAGATGCGTTACACAATGACACAGATTAAACACCAACAATCATGTTTAATTCTCTGCACTTCTGATGAGGCCGCTATCAAGAAGTATTAACGGAATCACTTGAATAGCCATTGTCTGCCTAAGTAGCACTTCTTCAAACTATTGCATAATACCCGACAATTCCGACAGATGCACCTCTCAAAATACCCCAGCCAATCAAATCCCACATTTCACATTGTCTCCCTTTTCATTGGCTGTAATAAGGCCAGGTGACCAATAACAACAAACATTACAAAAGATGGGGCAAGGAGTATTGTTTGGGCCATCACTAATGACATCCAATCAGTGTTTAATCAGACAACTTAAATCAAGAAGCCAATTTTGAGGAATCATTTTGATTAAAGGCAATGCCATCAAAACATATTCTCTTGTGAAAGACAGGTGTGTCCATGTTTCATTGTATTCAACACCATCTGTCTAGACGATTGCATATCCTAGGTCAAAGGTCACATTCTATGAACCATCATGGAATAAGACCTTTCTTCCTTGTGAGGATATTAGTAATTAATTGTCAGGACATTGGAACATTGTAACAATCCTGAAGCCTCTTGCACAGTTATTTTTTCAATATACATTTGTAATGATCTTTCATTAATGAATCATGACCCTATCATGTTTTTTGCATGATGTTCTATTCTTAATGTCATTTTCAACCTTGAAAGATAAAAATTCCAAACATTACCTGAAAAATAGGTTTGTTGATATCTTTTCTCAAGCATTAAACACAGTAACTATCTCACATTCAATGTTTCACCTGTATAAATATTTGTGTGGTAGGTAACTAGAACTCTTTACTCACAGACCAAGCCAAACTAGGATGTTTTTCTACTGGTTTCAACAGAATACCTCCCAGTTTAACTACAATGTTTCAGAAATCTGGTCATCTTCGAACAAAGCCTTTCTTCCCAGAACAACCCTTATATAACCCCACTCTCCTCATCCCCATCGAGGGGAAGAACCAGAGACACAACAGGTATGGTTCGGCAGCTACTGACAAAACACTACCTCTCGGGCATGTCCTGGTAAGGTTAACTGGACAGGACGACTAGGGGTCAATATACTCCAGTTTCAATTACAATAAATTGCCAATATATCCTTAACGATGTGTGTTTTCTTCGAAAACTCCCCGAGGTTGGACAAAACGGCCGAGGAGAAGGAACCTGGATTCATACAGTCCACTTAACCTATTATGAGATTTCTGCTGCGGTGAGTGACAAATCGCATAGGTATCAGTGCCCAAGGAGGCCGAACTAATCACAATACTCGGGGCCATCATGACGCACGCTGGACACCACCACAGACAAAAACCTCTTGACAAAAGAGAACATGTTACACCATGGCTACATGCAATGAAATCTGTCTGGCTGTATTGCACCATTGGAGAAGGATTATAGAGATTTATTCCCGCTGTGGGGAGGTCCCAGCCACACTACAGTCATCTGTGATATGGTGGGCAGATGTGCCTGTGGGGAAGACCGGTCATCCCAGGCCACCAAAGAGTCGTATTACATGCCTACATGGATCATTAACGTAGATAATCCAGCAATTGGATTCTGTCTAAACAAACACTTAGCATGGGTGGCATTTTCCCATATAATCCTTCAAATTAAGACATTCTTCAATTTCAGAAAATCTTTTCAAACATATTTGAGAGTAATCGGTTTGTTTTTTCCATCGGAATGACATCACGGTTGTACTTGATATGTCACTGATCTACAGCCATAGCTAACTCTCTGTACAACCGACATATTCCTCACAGCAGGGACTAAGCTACAACTTATCTCAAGGAAGCCATTAATCGTCTGATATGTAATATTGTTACACAATACCTATACTATTAATTTCCTTTTCATCATTATGGAAAACGATCATAAAGTTTTAAGAATAATTAGATGTAAAATGACACCTACATATTGATAAAAGCATTACTGTGTATCAATCTGTCAGTACTGAGTGTGGAGAGTTCTAGCACACTGTGCTATTATTGTCTATACTGTCGCCTCTGTGGTGATTCAAACATCCTACCTTCCCCTCATTGATAACTATGACCAGTAGGAGGTATGTGTCACTTTATCTAACAATGTAATATTAGAGGCATTATATTCTATTTATACCCTTTCAGTTTTAATAATCTGCAAGTTTGCTGGTGTGTAATGGCCACCTCACTGTGCGCCGGCTCCAATGTAGACTTGCACAAGTCACTAAGGCATAATTATTAGTTTTAATCATACTTTCTAGATTTTGTAAATAATAAGAACAAGTTGTTCTTATGAGAGACTGGTCCATAGATCTAGACTTGCCTATTAGGAGGGTAGAATTACTGCACATCCATGCACTTTTCTTTCAGTACAGCCTTGGAGCAATGCTAGCTCCGAGGTTACTCCAAAGGTACACGACTAAATGTGACTCATTCCAGTCTCACACCCAAACAACCATGGCTAGGGGCGGTTTGCCACAATTCCAACCACACAATGTAGAGCATGTCAGAGATTTTCACCTGTTTGTCAGGTAAATACAGATCGTTACATCCAGGTGGAGCCTGACGAGTACAATGGCTGGACACAACTGACCACTGGGCAATTTGTAAACGTCCTGAGAAAAAAAGGTTAATGTTGCGAGTTCAAGACCTTCTTGTTTGTTGGAATGGATTCACTGTCAACAAGACCGCTGGGCCCTCTATTTGCTATTTACCTACTTAATATCTGTAATTTTGATGTCAATGCTTTGTCTACTCCTGGAGGGAGGAAGATGACTTGAATTCAGGGAGACAAACGACCACTGGCGAACAGAATGCTGTTGTCTCAGGTTGAAAGAAAACAGAAATCGTAGCGATTATCTCCTAGGAAATGGTAAACATGGGAACTAGCTACCTCAGCAACTAATGTTCTCCACACGGAATATTGATAATGTCTGTTAGTAGCTAACTTTTACAAAGGAACCTACGTTTCTAACTAAAAACGTGAAATAACGTGTGTTCTAAGACAAAACAAGTATATTTTCCTGACTCACCTAAATTCTGTTCAAGAGAATTTCACATGAATCTTAATATTTTATAAGCAGACACATGCAAATTTCTGTAAACAATCTTAATTTAAATTTTAATTTAAAGTTGTGGGAAATACATTTCAAACATTTCAGTTTACTTACATAAAGTTGTCAATCTACACATAAAAAATCAAACATCCTTCATTTTCAGTTCAAAAATAATTTTGTTAACTTCGGTGTTGAATGCCTCGCGGTCTTGGCAAGTAACAATGTTATTTTGGAGCAAGTCTATAGACGTCTGGGTGTGGGTAGGGGTTATTCATAAGCCCCCGTCCCTCCAACAGCTCGCAGCCTGGCCTATGTATCCCCACAACGTACCTCCACTAATTAGAAACTATCAATCTTGCCCCAGTCAGTTCTACTCCATTTCCCACCAATATGATTGGCACAAAATCAAACCAGTGGCTCCATGCCGGTGCAGGGTATTTATTCCCAGTCCTCCACAACAGTGTTACCGTGTTCAACCACTGGGAACTTGCCGGGCCAGTCGTTCACCAGATTAGATCTATCCCTCAACCACCATTCTAGCATTGATCTACATGAACTTCACTTCTTATACAACAAGGTTCCTAGTTGGATTTCATTCCAATTCCAAACTTTCCAAGACACAATTTTCCTATCACACACGTTTATATTTACAGTACAAAAAAAATCAGAAAAATTAATGCATACCAACCTAACATAAGATAGTGAACTAAATACTTACATCCACCCTCCTCATATTTACTTATTGACCTTAACAAACCCCAGTTGTCCCAGCTACAACTACTACAAGCCGGAACTAGTCTTACAATTCCGTTACTAATGTTAACACACTGGTGATTGTTCCTCCTAAACTGTTAAGTCACCTCGTTTGTTTGAACATCAACCCGTTTCGGGTTTAGAAGAACATCATCAAACCAAACAGCCCAATGCCGGAGATTTAAGTGGCTCACA
The DNA here is from genome assembly GCF_023055435.1 of Haliotis rufescens. Lineage (NCBI taxonomy): Eukaryota > Metazoa > Mollusca > Gastropoda > Lepetellida > Haliotidae > Haliotis > Haliotis rufescens. The sequence goes on along the minus strand of NW_025963779.1, from coordinate 90,907,065 downwards.
AATTGTCAGTATGTAGCTGTACAAACGTCCCTATACCAGCATCTGTAAAACACTTCATATATTGACTCAGAGGCCTAGAATCACCCATAATATTGTTTTCTCTTGGCTAGTTCCCACTGGGTTAGAGGGGTTTGTTCAAACAGACTGTGAGACAATCTCTTGTGAACCAGCCAGTTGGTCACAGTTATCAACAACAGCCAGTAATACCTTATCGTGGGTTTTAATCATTTTCGACATGTAGTACAACAATTGGCCTCTCTCTTCTACCTCTGCTTCTGTTAAGCAGTGCCAAGTACTGTGTTTATACCCTTCATCATGGGCTATTTACATATGGCGTATAGTCACAGCGCCATAACTATCCCTGGTAACATTGCATCAGTGTTACCTAATCCACACTCTCCATCATAACGTGTGTGCATGTGCCTTGAATCATAACCTTTTTGACATGTTATGCCCACAAACATAATAGACCCATTGCCATGAGCTGCCGTCTCATTACAGCCGTTTAATCTTTCCTAATGTTAACACACAGGCCATGTGGGTGTATGTCTGCACTAAATGTACACTACATCACATAACACTGAGTGTGTGAGTGAGTGAGTGAGTGAGCTGAGTTTAACACTGCCTTCACTATTACTTCAGCTATATGTGTCAGCTCAATGTGTGAGTGAGTGAGTGAGCTGAGTTTAACACTGCCTTCACTATTACTTCAGCTATATGTGTCAGCTCAATGTGTGAGTGAGTGAGTGAGTGAGTGAGCTGAGTTTAACACTGCCTTCAACATTACTTCAGCTATATGTGTCAGCTCAATGTGTGAGTGAGTGAGTGAGTGAGTGAGCTGGGTTTAACACTGCCTTCAACATTACTTCAGCTATATGTGTCAGCTCAATGTGTGAGGAGAGCCTAGTGATGCCAGTCATGAACATTTAACACCCTGTTGAACTCACACAACCAGACATGCACATATAACTAGTCTGGAAGCAATAACTTAAGTCTAATGATCACTACTGACATGGCAAGCTAGTACCATTCAACATGAAGCCATTTATTCCTGTTAACAAAAACATTATATTATTTAATTCCGCTATATAATCAATGAACTAAGTAGTGGTATGCTGTCTGTGTTGAATCTCTCCGAGAGAATAATGTATTACATTTTAGCGAAGATTAATAAAGTAGTTTTTCGACATCGCAACAGGAATGTAAACAGGACACAGAATGGATGGACTCGGCCTAACACATGAACTTGTATTGTGGCAGGACCACTTGTGCTGTTAACTACCTACAGTTTAAACAAATCCTGCTTGTTTTAATCATATGTGCATGTGTAAATGTTATGAGTTTTTTACACAGATGTGAGCTTGGATCGGCAACATCACATACATAATGGAGGCATGTATGTTTTTTAACCGACAAGCAAATGCCTTGCTCACATATTCCGAGTGTCATGCACTTCTAGGCCCATACTCGCTGAAGGGAGCCATTTAATATTCTTTGCCACGATGCATCAGCTTTGAGATGACACGTTGTTCTCTTTCTTATACTCTTCGAAGACTATTCAGGTAGAATCTTTATAAATAATAAGTCACCGACAAAAAGAGGATGAAGAACATAAAAATCAAATGACACATACCTGACGATTGCGTTCATCGCCTATTCGCGAGATCTGGATTTTTTTGCGCCCCATGCTGGAAGTAGGAGATTTGGTTGATTGAGCCAATATTATGCCGTACGTGGAACCGGGAAGGAGAAAAAAGTGATGGACTTGGCACTGGTACCTCAGTCGAGTCTGCTGTCAACTCTGAAACCAAGAGAGAGGTGTGAACAACAGGGTCACATTCAGATGCCAGCACCTCCATGAGGAGCAGGTGCCTCTCAAACAACACTCAGCACCTGAAAACAAACTCACAACTCAACCCAAGGTCGTATTCTTCACACTATCTTAGAAGAAATGAAGAAAACACTTTTGATCACTTTTGTAAGTTAGCAGGGTTAAAACATTACAAGAACTATGATTAAAGAAAACACCATGGATTACTCAGAGCTGTCGGCTTAAAGTCAGAGTTTAATCGTTTTGGAGGATGCATCTTCAATGAAGAAATTAGTGATTAGCAATTGGCTTTAATTATTTTCCAGTTACATGAGCTAATTGCGAGGATATTCAAGTCGGCTTAAATCATACAAATCCTGCACTGGTTTTAAAACTGCTCCTGTGGTTTTTTTCCAAATAGAGTTTTGTATTTGCAGAGTATCATAAAATATCATTGGAAACTTTGTTATTTCATTTATAGCCCTAAACATAAAATATCTAAAGAATGCCCTTAATGTCAAATTGTTTATTTTCTCATTTATGAGCGATCAATAATTAATCATGAATTATTTCTTCAAATCAATGATGAATGTTGAAATTTTAAATTCCCAATACAACCTACAATACAGCCACTACAACTATTTCTGAACGTGAAGTAGTCATGTGGAGATTTTCAAATCAAGTCAGGGAAACAATAAGAATAAGATAATGAATGCACACAGCATACCAAAATACAACACTCAACATAAACTACACCATATCAAATGCCACAACTGACATGAGACTAATGGCTACCTCAAGTACCCTGTCACAAAGGGACTGCCATCAACTGAGTGTGAACACACTGACACCCGCGAACCCTCTACCTTCACTATATATTACAAATGCCTGCTGAACATAATTATTTCATCAGAGAAATACCCCATTGACAGACAGTCTATGGATACAGGTAAAGCTGACAATCACAAATCACCTGTATGTGTGACATCAACACCTGAACATACCGATATTGACACATCACATTGTCTAGAACAGTTGTCAGCTGTAAGTAATGGCTGATCGTCTGACCCTTGAAATCAGAACTACCCAAGTGCATCGCCAACCAATAAGCATTTATTGTGTAGTGAGGGATTCCCCTAGATTCCACAGAAACTCATTCATAATTCAGCTATAATTAGCAAGGTTGTGTTCGCTAGAAGGTCTGATGCAAGTCCATAGATAGAAACAGTAGTTAGGGAACAAATACCCCTTGAAAATAATTGATCCAAATAATCTATATTTGCTGAGACTGACGCTGAATGACGCAGATGAAGTAATAGTCCGTGTCAAGAGGCTGGTTGTAGACAATAGTAAATATCAATACTACGAGTACTCCATTTCACCTGTCATACAGAGTGAATGACGACAGTCTAAGGTCACTGATTACAGTGGAGGTCTGCACAAATATAGCACACAATGTCGTCATTACACTCCCAAACCCCCATGTAAATTGTAAATATAAAACGTCAATGCCAGAGAATAATCGGTCTCGATAATTCTCCAAAACAGATTCCATTGGGTGTAAAAAGAAATATTGTGATGATAATAATATAAATGGATCACTTAAAATCAGTGACGACACCAGGTGTTTGTGAAAAGAGTAAGCATGTCCTGTCTAAACCCTCTTGTTTATTACATGTGCGTGTGAGACACAATATTTTTTCTTTGAACATTTATGTGAAGGTACAAGTCTGTGAGTTCTGTATCCACTGACTATCTATTATCCATATGGCAGATGAGTGTTATAAGGCTGATAGAAACAGAAACCGTAGCTATTATCTTCTAAGAAATAGTAAACATGGAAACCAGCTATCTCAGCAACCTAAGTTCTCCACATGGAATACAGATAACGTCTGTTAGTAGCTAATTTTTACACCAACATATTTTGAAAATGTGAAACAGACTAATTTCAAACTGCTGCTTTTGACATTTTTGTTTGAACTTTAATTCAAGATAAATATTTAGAAAAATATTATTGAAGTGAATCAAATTCATAGTTTATAAACAAATTTTCCTGCCATGCATCAGTTTTGTTTGTGTTGTAGGTGTACGTCGCCTGCCCCTATCGTCAACGGTCTAACGTGATCTTTAATAAGCTCCCATTTCCTATTTGAGATGATTCTTAATCTTGTAACAATTCACATTTTTACGTGGACATATTTGTGGCCTACCCCATGGAGGCACATCGGTCTAGAAAATTGCTAAAACGGGAAACCAAATTGGACTGGCCTACTTTAATTTCTCTATGCCCAATCCTACACTATGGGGGAGGTGGAGGCACTGTAAATATGATGTTGATGTGAGTTGTCAGAACAGCAGAGCTCTTGGATAAGGTCACAGTGTATAACATTGCCCATTAATACGAGTCTGGGAGGAAGCAGCCCTGCCTAAAATATCTCAGTTAAAAATAAACTGTAGTTATAAACAACACTAATAACTGCAGGGCTATGGCAGGGAGACACAGATTGTCTGCATAGCTCGTGTGAAGACAAGGTGGTTTGTGACCAACTTCACCATCAATCATACATCATCCAAACACATGATCACATCAGACAAGTGGCCAGCAATATACAGAACAATCAACACACAGTGCCATTTAGAAAGTGGTTAAATGTAACAACTGTTATATTTAATAAAGTATTATTCAAAATATAATATTTGTTACAATGAACACACTAGATAAATTCATCACAACGTCAAAAGGATATAACCTAGTCTACTAAAATATCTCCAGATATTAACAAGTATTAGTCACAAGCCAAATAAATATCAGTGAATTAAACCACTTGATGTCGAAAAAAACTCTAAAACTGGCCTACAGCGCGTACATGACGTGTTATGCAAGAAGCTGTGTATATAAACTTGCCTGTTTGCACACTTCACATTCCGACACACCAACGAGATTCACCTGTCCTACCTGAGATGGTGGTAAAATTAACAAGCCTGTCTATTACATTAGCCTACCTGTCACCACGAACACACAGCTGACATCTTCATCACCGACTCACGAGAAAACGCTGGTCAAATGGATGTCTTTTTCAACTGACCTCCCTTCCAAATCCTCACCTAATTCCCGATTTGATCACACAATTATGCCGGAGTCTAGCTACCAAGGAACTCATTCAATATTCTCCTCACTGGTTCAGCATGTTCACTCCGACCTCATTAAAACTATCCCGAAACGCCCCCGTGCCAAGCGCGCAATCAAAACAACATGCTACTTCAGCACTAGGTATGACCACAATAGGATTTCCCATTGCTTGATAGGTAAATGACCAGAAGCATCCTAACACACCTTTCCCCTTCGTCTCCTCGCGGACCGTCATTACCTCGCCACAGCAGCCAATCAATATAGCGATATGGAGTCATGGGTATTTCATACTCCATTACTTGAGTCTAATTACTCCTACCCCAGGGGCCAAATGACCCGCTTAGCGTCCAACCAAGACTCTCCCCATCTCTAAAAGAACACGACAGATTTCAGCTAGAGAAACAGCCTAACTGTGATCGATAATGTCTGCATCATACAAATTACTTTTTTCACCCTACATGAAAATACATTTTTAGCACAGTGGATCTCAAGCCTCTCTCAACCTCTGACTTCATGGTGAGACATAGCACCCATTAATTTGTCAAAGTGACAATCCAGTCTCAAAATGTGCATTTTAATCAACAATTCAACAATTCAAAAAACATCTCCCATTGATTCTGCAACTTAAAGCCTTAATATGGTGGAAGCCAGTCTGGAACCCCATTCAATAATTTTTTTAAGAAGAATATCTTCCCATAAATTATTTTTTCATATCAATGTTTTTTCAATAACATCTCATTGTGCATGATCTAAAGATATATTTATTTCCAAAAATGTCAAATAATACTTGTAAAATGTCAAATAATATTGTAAAATATGAAATAATACTGGAAAACAGTCAAATCATACTAAGTCTTGTAAAATGTAAAATAATACTTGCAAAATGTCAAATAATACTTGTAAAATATAAAATAATACTGGAAAACAGTCAAATCATACTCGTAAAATGTCAAATAATACTTGCAAAATGTCAAATAATACTTGTAAAATGTCAAATAATACTTGTAAAATATATAATAATACTGGAAAACAGTCAAATAATACTTGGAAAATGTCAAATAATACGTGTAAAATGTCAAATAATATTTGTAAAATATAAAATAATACAGGGAAAACATCAAATAATACTGGAAAAATCTAAAATTATTATACAAGTGAAAGTAGAAAATATACCAGCAAATGTAAAATAATAAAATGTAAATAGCACAAATCACAACTAATACCAACAAAAATGGAAAACATATTGCCAATCACAGTCTTAAACACCAATCACCATTCTGCATACACAAGTCTTACCCAATATATATTCCAAGAGGGGTTCTACTACCTCCCATACCTTCTAGGTAGATCATTTATTCTCCCAACACGATATTTCTAGTAACGTATGTTACAGCCAGAGATCAGCTACTGGTGTCCTGAAACTTGGGTGTGTCTAGTACAATGGCCACTTACATGCAGGGAGATATATGACAGCTATGTACTAAAGACTATATACCACGGCTGCAATGTTAACAGCAATACATATAAATGTTATAGGAATGTCCTCCTCATGATTGGGTCAGTAAAGAGCAGAAATTGAGATGACAGGTTTTATGACTAACATTCTGATCATGAAACAAACATTATGACTTCATTTCTAATAAGATAATCTCTCATGATGCCAACAGATCAATGACAAGTAATATCTTATAACATAATAAAATAATATTACAACAGTGCCATGAAATGAAACATAACTTGTAACATTAAGTAAGTGTTGACTGCAGACAATGTCGCTAATAGCCCCAAGTTACATTTTTAACATAACAAGAAAAAAGCTGAAATATATCTAAAACAAGTTGATAACCCTTACATCACGTGTCAAACAAGTTCAATACCAGTACATCACTATCTACATCAGGAGAACAGTACTCATTGTACATATCAGAATAATATGGATATTGTGACAACTCTACCTTAAATGTCTGTGTGACGTGTATGACCCATATGGGTGTGATGTAAGTATAGAGCTCCCACTAGCTGTGTCCATCAGGAGATTCGGTCACTGACAGGAAGTGTGAGCTGTGACAGTGATATACAAAAGTGGGTGCATCTGGACAATAGTAGGACACTTGGTGGCGGGGAGTAGTGGTGTAGGAAGCAGGAAACAGCCCAAAACCAGGCAACAAATCACAACAACGTAGGACCTGGGGGAATTCCCTGCATCACACACAGTTCAACTCACTGCCACTTGTTTCCATGGAACATCAGACTAAATGAAGAGAATTTAAACACTCTCGTCCACACAGGATATTCATTGTAAGGATCCTTCCTCAGAAATCTAAAGTTACTTACATCCAGTATGACTAATATACTGTACATAACTAATAACTTCTCATCAGAAATATTCCTCTAACAGGCAATCATGTATTCAGTGAACAAAAGAAAAACAAGTTCATCATTAGGAAGAGAATTTATGGATGTCAACCTCTTCTTTATTCTTTATTTACCTGATGAAGGAGTAAGTATATACTCCTAAACATTGTTTCCTCATAATAAAGAAATTGACATCCATTAATTCACTTCCTTGTGTGTATCACTTCTAAATGCCTTTCAAAGACTTTAAGTTTATCATTCTCATGTCAAAATTCATAATTTATTTATTTTGTCAAGTCATCAAAATACAACATCTATTTAAAAATACACTTGAAAAACTATGATTGTGATGAAGACAAGTTTTATGGATAATAACATCTTTATTGTTTATAACTTTTCAGGGCTACTTTTTGCCCCTTCAGGGAAGTGATGTAGCCCTGAAACATTGTTACCATAAAGAAGTTGTTAGTGGTATCCAGTTTCAATGTCTCCATGTTTTTCCAAATTCTAAATGCCTATCAAAAAATGATTGCGATATAAACACATATTCACATTCCTATCCAAAACTCTATTTCACTCCCTTCATTATGTTTAAGAGACTGGCTCATTCTTGACACCAAGACCACATATAGAAGCTTAACACATTAACATTTTCTGTACCAGTGTGGAGGGAGAGGCAGCTAGATATACCCCATAGATGCTAGCCTCTTCACACTAGCTAGTGTTTTAGTAGTATACACACAAACACGGCACTAAAACAGCACCACACACAGCTTATGCATCTGGAAGGTAACTTCTACAAACAAATAGTCAGCCCTGGAAGACAGTGAGTAGCACTTACACGTGGTAGCTAACCCAGATTTGAAGTTGTCCATCAGCGCTATAGAATGGATGAACCATGGTGTAACGATGCCAAGTTACCATGTCTAGGTTGTACTCTCAACATGTAGGTCAGATATGCCTGAGGGTAATTTTTAAAAGGCCAACACTATCATGTGGTAGACTTGACTGGCGAGTGAATGTATTACAGATTCTTTCATGTACAGCATAGAAATTTCATTTCTATTAAAGGATCGTTCTTTATTTAATACATGTAGGGGATAGCATATAGTAGGTAATTGCGTTTTAGTCATTTCAAGAATAATTCCCGGGCTTGATGAGAATTGTTTAACGAATTGGTGTCATTTGAGACATTAACGTCCTTACATGATATACCAATACTTTTCATTTTAATTAATTTGATATATATCTTCTATCAAAATTGTTGAATCACATTTAATTAAATTTTATAGCTTACAGAAATATGCTCTCATATACTTTAAAACATCATGAAAGGAAGACAGAACTATTCACGTTTGTAAACAAAAGTAAAATCAATCTGAATAATGACAGCTTCAAAATCTCTACATCTAAAAATATATTGCTTCTGAAAACAAAAAATGATTCCATTCATTAAACGGTCAGAATTGGGAAAAGCCACTTGCATCTACAACTTGAAATAGCTGTACAAGAGCAAGATGGTGTCTTATTCCTTGACGTCATGAAAGGAACGCGAACGTCTCTCGCCTGTGAAACCGTACACTACTACAACTGTCATTCTCACAACATCAGAAATCAACACGAGCCAACTCACCAATTAAAATCATACAGTCAGTTTTCCAACTCCAGGAAGTCACAACACTGGTAATTGATGAAGTAAAATGTTCCTAAATCCACAGCTAGTACAACACAAAATCCCAGATAAAAACAGTCGCTCCCAGCCCTTGTATAGGAAAAATATCACAAACAATCTACTAGGTATCTCCAACACTTGTCTATCCTCAGGCTGTTGTTTGTGCCTGAGACGCTGCAAGCTACAGTCACCTGTACAGGTAGATTAATCTAGCTGTGTGGAGATAGGTGGCCATGTTAGCGCGCGAAGGTAAGGCCACAGCCACAGGATAAACCAGCTGACCTTTCCTGCCCTAGGGGGCAGCAGAGTGCCGATAGCATCACTCATAAGTTACGGTCACAATTACCCTCTACATCTAATGATGAGAACATCCACATGAACACACATTCAGTATTTCATTAAGGCCCATATACTATGAACACATGTTTAGTACATCCATATTTTTTTCACTACATTATAACTATATTTTTATCACTACATTAAAATCTATATTTTTATCACTACATTAAAACCTATATTTTTATCACTACATTAAAACCTATATTTTTATCACTACATTAAAGCCCATATTTCATCATTTCATTAAAACCCATATTTTTATCACTACATTAAAATCTATATTTTTATCACTACATTAAAGCCCATATTTTATCATTTCATTAAAACCCATATTTTAATCACTACACTAAAACCCATATTCTTAATAAAACCCATAATCTCATCACTTCAACTCATGAGATGTGATAACTGGGACACAGCACAAATGGGATTAACAAAAACACAAAATTTGAAATCTGTAAATATTATCATTATTTTTTCCTTAATATTTTGCAGCATGAAGTTCATGTTCCACAATTTCTGTCTCAATCAAGTCACCATACATCCATAGCAGGAAGAATATTCTGAGAGTGAACTAACATACCCACATGCTCCATACCCTGAGACAGCCGCCATCCTTCCAAGTGATTGAGATGAATGCACAAATGTTTAACACACTCCTCACTGCTTTCCTTTAAATGTATTGCCATGGCAACAAGGTATGATCTTAACACCTATTGCAAGCTGTTTTTTGTCTGTCACCTAACACCGGTGAGGAGCTTTCAACCAAAATGGATGCCAGTCCTAACACATGAAAGTGAAACTAACTCACAAAACAACGTTAGGTTACAGCTGTCAACGAATTTCATACATAGAATATTTGTATATTGCATATTCATTGTTGAATGGATGGGGAAAATAGCTGTGACATCCTCATGACATCTCCCCATTCATGTTCTATCACTGAGATTTTTCCTTCACTGCACGCACCTCTAAACTTGTGATCAACATTATGCATATACACCTAGCAATGCTCATTTCTACAAAATATCTGCTTTGTTACTAATTAAGATACACTTGATCCATCACAATTAGGAAATAATTTCAGCGATAATCAAACAAACTAAATATGTGATATGCTTCATTCATGAAACATCCACACTAATCAATCTATTATACAAGGTAAAAAAACAATTATCACAAAAAAGATGGAAATATATTTTCCACTTCTTCTCCCTTGCTAAATGTGGAATGGCGACCTGGTTGGTGTGTTATGATGAAATGCATGAGGGTCTGGTGGAGGTTTATTGTGCAAGTGTGGCTACTGCTGATCTCCTGGCGTGACCACCAGCTTTACCAGGCGACTGAAGCAAGCCATAGAGGGAATAATTATGCACCAGCAACAACTCAGGCTAGTAAGACTTCCTTTGTCGCTATTAGTCCTCTCTCCAGCTCCTTTCCTATTGACGTCAGCGTTTCGAGTTTCGCAAAGGTGCGCTACTCGCAAGAGCAGGGCTACGAGAACTCTGCAATGTTGAGACAGAGGTCTCTCATTTAGATTTAAATGACAGGCTTAATATAAGGATGGGCAGATGAAAATATGTTGCGTTCGTAGACAGCTCATGTTGCCGCTATTTTCAGTGTCTCAAAACCCTGTTTTTTGTCTAAATATGGAATAAACAGATTTTTCTATTTATTTCCCAACCATGCCACATAATCACATGTGTGGTAACAGTACCAAGAGAAAAGAAGCGCTAAATAGTCCAAATGTCAACAGATGACCAGAGGCTAAAAATATATTATATTGTTATAACATAAACATATGAATTGTACTCGTAATCTGAACGGTCATATTTCCCCTATTTAACGTTTAGATTCAGATTAGAAATATTTTAGATAAAATATCCAAAATACCAAACACGATGAACAGGACCTCCCCAGTGTGCCATCCAACATGAGGATGTCATCTGCAGGTAAAATAATATTGCCAGAACAAAGACCTCCTTCACAAGAAAATACCTTTTTCCCCAGAAACATTCAAACCACAAGACATCATTAAAACCTATAATTCTTCAAAGACAATGATATTCCATGTAGAGGAGACAAAGACAACTAAAATCCTATTTCCTCTGTAAAAACATGCTGTCTGATCAACCTACTCATGGCAATTCATTGCTGCCATACAAAATCTTAGACAAATGAAGCAAAAAAATTTCGACAAGTTTCATCCTCAAAGGATTTTATAGGAGATTGCGGCAAGCGGTGAACACCTGACCTATATCGTGGGGGCTGAACAGGATACAGCAGAGGAACATGGGACGATCAATTATCGAACCAATCCTCGCACATACATCAACAAGCAAGGGGCCTACCAACAGGAACCAGAGCAGACTCCTCCTTCAATCACAGTCAACTTCTAGCATTGTGCCTGTCAGAATACAAATGAAAACTTTCCTGTGACTTCCAAACAGTTTTATATGTCCCTTAAAGGTATCTATGTATCTATGTCTAGTCAGCTGATAAACACAGGCAGTTACAATTTTACAATGAAGTTGAGGCTGTGTTGGTTTTTTTCCTTGATACCCGGATATGCAGTGTGAGCCCTCCTTCCTTCAAAGTAAGGAAGTCTAAACTTGGTAGCAAAACAAAGCACCACCAGGATGCAGCCCATGCAGTAGTGAAGAGAATGTCGATGGGAGTTACAAACAACATTGTTTTTTGAAGGTGCATTACAAAGATGTGGGGCCGTTCACCCACTGTAGTGACAGTTTTCTGGTTCCTCACAGCGACGATCAGAAATACGCAGATGAAACACAAAATGGAAGCTGAAAGAGGGACAGGCAGAGGAAGCATCCAGTCACACGCTAAGTTTGGCTGGAGCTCCATTTCAGAGAGCAACATATTGTGACATAGTTCTCTCTAAGAAATTAAGAAACTAGGGCACAAACTGGAACAGTTTGAGGGAAATAGTATGTAATAGACCAGTAAGTCAATCTGTAGTCTGCTCTACCTTAAACAACATTAGCTGTCAGCGAACATTCCTACACTAGCAGGAATATACAGGGTAGCGCAAGCCTGATTAAATCAACCTTGATTAACTCAGCATATCACTAAATACTATGACAGAATCCCTATTGTCACAATAGTTTACTGTTATAACACAACTTTTCTTGAACCATTTTGTCCTAAAATCCCATGGACTTGACAAGGTTTCACTGTAAAATGAACAGGAAGTGAGATCACTGAAAACATACCTGTGCTATCAACTGGATATATGTACACCTTATAAGCAGATGCAGGGGTCAATATGAACAGCAAGATTCCCACATCCTTACTCCGTCCTCACAACTGAGATACTGACACCCCACGTCCCCATCTACCCCTCCAATCCCCCCTCCTTGCCCCCCTGCCCCTGCCCCTCCCCCTCAAACAGCTGTTCCACAACAACATCCTAACATGCAACCAGGGCACATCATTACAGCGATTGGTCAAATTTGGGGGGAAGCCCACACGACTGAGGGTTTGCGGCAGGTGTCCCGTGGCCTTGCTCTTCACAATAATGGACAGTGGTCAGCTAATGCAACTGTCCCGGCAGATGACCAGAACAGTGCCCATCATCACACACTCACAATGGTGGGGGCTAATGTAATCGTACCAGGAGTCGGCACAAATAAAGCCACGTGCCGACCTCCACTGTCCTGCGGTGAGTTCACAGGGAGTCTCAAGGGGGGCCTGAAAGGAGGGATGCCCCCCTCATTTCTCACAACTTTTCATCTTAAGGTTTGGTAGTTTAAGGACAGTGGTCATTTGAGGGAGACCATCATGGGTCCCATACATCATGACTTCTAATCTGATGACAATGGTGGCCTCTGGACCGTTCCCCTTGAAACAAGGGGTCAGCGCTGTTCAATGGGAGGGTTAAATTAGCTGACAGGTTCAAATGAGGGGAGGCATGTAAAGACTTGTACAATTCCCCTCTGAGCATCTGCACCCTACTAGCCCTCTGATTACATCAAGTAATCTCATCTCAAGGAATTTGTTGACTTTTCCATAAATTATCTTGAAACCCCAGAAACATATATACTGTAATGATGGTAATCTTTTTCACAAACTATTGAGATATAAATCAATTTGGCTATTAAAGTAAACAACACTAAAGATGACTGGTTAAGACAACACTGATATACAAATGTTGTCAATTTGATAAATATAATCATCAACATTGTTAATATGATGAACATAATCATCAACATTGTCAATATGATGAATATAATCATCAATATTGTCAATATCATAAAAACAATCATCAACATTGTCAAAATGATGAAAATAATCATCAACATATTGTCAAAATGATGAACATAATCATCAACATATTGTCAAAATGATGAACATAATCATCAACATTGTCTTTTCTTTCCCCATCAAATTACATCTACACACAAGCTATTTTTGAGAATTCTTGAATTTCTGCATTTGAACATCTAAATAAACCTAAATATTATTTGAAAATAATTCCAATTTTAATATGACATTGTTAGACTGGGATATTCATCTTCTTCCTATTTTCAGTGCAAAATAAAACAATCATATTTGCACCCATCAAACAGTCACAAGAGTGGCAGTCTTTGAAAGACATTTTGAGTAATATTGGCACTTAATAGACAAAACATTTGTGTTCAATTTCAGATCCATTTCAATCCAACCTCTGAATCTGTTAATCCAAATCTAGATCAAATTCATATAAAGCAGATAAACGTCCATTCAAAATGGTTGCTACATGCGTCCGCCTCACAGGTGTGAGGAACACATTGTCATGGACGGGAGTCAGTGACAAGACAATTGTCCATGGCACGTGGCGGTCAGTCGTGCGCCCATCTGTTCAGTGGAGCGGTCAGTCACGGTCACACTCCGGACAGAGGACAGGTGATTTAGTGGCTGGGCGGACACATGGTTCTATGTGAATCTTCAATGTTAGAGAGGGGAATCTTCCCATCACGGCAACAATAATCAAAGAGACTTCAGACAACAATTAGCTGCACACTCTGTGATTAAATTCAAATAAATAAAATGACCACGGGTCAAGCTGTCAAAATCAGTGGATATTAAGGAGATCAATGTCAACATATTTTTCTGCATGTCCAAAGAATATTTATAAAAAGAGTAAAGTGCATATGCCCAGTCAAAAGTTCATGTCTGGAGATAAACATAGCAGTATTGATAGCTAGTTCTTTAAAAGAAGCTATCATTTTCTCACCAAATTTGGAAATAGGATATTGATATGGTGCTAGGACCTTCAGGAAAAAAGTAAACATATGGCACTGTATTTCAAACCTAAAACATGAATTAGAAAAAGTAAACGAAAGACAATTATAGAATCAATACAGATTGAATACATGACAAGTGGATACAAAATAGTTACAAATCAAAACATTCTTGTTATTTGAATCTAGTAAACTTATCTTTTCTATTTTCCCCACTTAAAAAATCCATTAAATACTAAAAATGATGCTTGTAGTGATGCCTTTTAAGAGATTCAAACTTTTTTACAAGAAAGATAAAAAGATAAAATGATAAATGTCAAGCACAGAATGTTGGCAGGAACAATAATGATCAATTTTTCAAGGTGCTTTTGCAAAAACACATCTATTTTCAAAGTAAACTCAGTGAAGCCAAAAAGTCCCTGAAGTGAGCCTGAATAAAAGGAAATGTTTAGTCAACCAGATCTGTAATTCTGAAGGACACAATTCCGATAAGGATAATGAGAGAGAAAGTTGCTATAGAGACCAAGATTAAAACAAGAAGCGTGGAAAACCCAGCGATGTAAACAAAACCTGTCTGTCAATCTAACAGCATCCTGACATCGTCTCATGCAATCATTTCACCTAGAAACAGTACCGTTATTTTTACTCAAAGACTAAAGCCAAACAGACTACCGATATAGCTCACCAAGGAGTTGGTTTCTAAATTCGACAGAAGCCGTCTAAATATACCCAGAGAGAAGAGGTACCGAAATAAATTAACCACACATTCAACCAAAATAGCAATACGAGGGCAATAGGAATGAGTGTATCAAATATGATAGGAACGGCACCAGGGCAGTAAGTCTCCTACCTGAGATCAATAGTCATCACCTGTAAATCAGCCCCACAATCAGGAGGATTGTCCGTGCAAATCCTAGCCAACACTCAAATGGAAAGAAAATCAAACTGTATGTGGAGTATGAAAGTTGTTGAAGCTGTAGGCAGCAGAGGAAGAGAGGCGGAGTGTTCACTGTCAGGTATGTGCTAGTCTTCTTCCCGTGCAATACGACACTCAGCTTATCGTAGAGGTGTATGACGTCAGACCCACATTCTTCAGCCGTAGCACACCACGGAGGCACCAGTCTACTGGCAGAGGAATTGGTCTTTCCTTCTCTCCCATGGATCCCCCCACTAGCCCCTCACTCTCACCAGATGCTGGGGAACACGTCTATACCCAACAGACCCTCCTTAGGAACCCTGCCTCCTGCCAGTCCTTCAGACCGCTCTTACTTCCTATTATATCAATTAGTTTCCATATCATCCATCTAAACGCAGTGCCAGCTTCACATCCAACCTTGCTGGGATCATGACTTGACTCAAGATGTGCTTCTTACACTGTCTCAGCTTATTAAGGAGATCCATTATTAATATGTGATCAGATGATCAGATTTTTATGTCCATGTGTGATCTTCCCAACGTTTGATAAATCATTAGTGACCTCAGTACAATGACACCACAACTTCCAAACAAGACGGATATAGATATGGGCAATACAGAATATATGTCATGTCAAGGATTTAATATGTTGAGATATTGACATATTTAGAATATTTGGAATATTTAGTATAAAATGTCAGATATAGAATAATGTATAACAATGTGACATGTGGAATAATCAGTATATATCATGTCAGATGTGTAGTATTGTGTCACTATGTGGTATATGGAATATTGAGCTTATATCGTGCCAGATATATATTTAGCTCATCACATGTGGCACATAAATCAAGAAGGAACTGGTTAAACTAAAACAAAACTGTGAGTACTTGTTTAATCAATACAAATTCACTTCCCTTACATAAAGTCGGAAAACACAAGGCCTCGTTTCTATTCAAGTCAATAATGCCTTGATCAGGCTCATCTTGATTACTTATAAATTATTTTCTTCCCTTCATAAATATTTCATGTAAAGCCAGTACATTCTGAAACTAAATCCGTCCTACAAAAACCTTGTTAGAACTTGTACCCAAAGCTTTAAATCATGGAAATCATTCTTCATGTTCACAACGATTGTGTCATACGTCATTAGTAACAAACGTCAGATTCGGAGAGAAACACATCAATATATTAAATAAATAAGCACACAATGACTTTGTATAACATCCCACTCTTTTCCTGCAATAACTGACTACAGTAAACTACGTTTATAACAAACACGCTTATAACGAACTGACAGATATAGCAAACATATGTTTTGGCCCTGACCTTTAGCTGTATATATGCTGTATATATGCTTATAACGAACTACGGTCATAACGAACTAAAGCTAGTGGTCCTTTAGAGTCCGTTATAACCATATTTTTATTTCTATTACTTTAATATCAGAGTTTGCATTCCACCGAAACGCCAACCCTCCCCTTCCCCCTCCCCTCCCTTCCCCATATTTTCATCATCTTTGGTCGGTCAGCGTCATACCTGAGAATCTTTGGTCGGTCAGCATCATACCTGTGAATCTTTGGCCTGTCAGCGTCATACCTGCGAATCTGTGGTCTGTCAACGTCATACCTGTGAATCTTTTTTCGGACTGCGTCATACCTGCAAATCTTTGGTCGGTCTGCATCATACCTGTGTCCTAGGAGTTCATCAATGTGCTACATGTCCAAGACCTTACTCTGAGGTCTCCTCCTGTAATAAACAGACTTCAACTCACTCACCCACCTTGCCCCCCATCCACCCACTCACTCACTCACCGCACCTCACACCACTTTTTACACTCTCATCTCATTGTATGACACTATCTGTGCCCAGCTTTTCCCTCACCTTGTATAACATGAATAGAAACACAAAAGATTACCTTCCCTATCAAATATCAATACAACATTCATATTTCATAATTCAAAAAGCATTCAGATGACTTTTTTAAACTGATACATCAAAGATAAGTTTGAATTAAACTATCACATCATTAATAGAAATCTGTTTCTCCATTCTGCATCTAACCACATATTAACCTTTTACAAACAAGCATTTGTTCGGCAGATACTAGCAACACTCACCATCCACGCTAAAACTCTCAATCACAGCCAACACAATACTTAAAACACAAAAATTCTTTAGATATTTTCCTTTTTCTTTTTCAGTTATTTCAATATCATTTGTTGTATAATTTTCTTATTTTACTTAAAATATTGAAGGATGATATTCTACTTGTTGCACAACACATCATTATTATATCAATGTATCAATGTTGAGAGGCAGCAGGGAAGTCAGCTGTGTGATATAGGTTCATAACCCATATGAAAACACTGTAGCATACTGTACCTCCTACACTAGCCTTGTTCCAAGGCTGTACTGAAAGATAAGTCCACGGTTGTGTAGTAATTCTATCCTCCAAATAGGCAAATCTAAGGACTCTAGTCTTTTATAGACAATTTGTTCTTATTATTTACATAATCTAGAAATTATGATTTAAGCTAATAATTATTGCCTTGGAGACTTGTGCAAGTCTACTCCTACAGACACATTAACAGACCAAAAACAGTCCATGATAAAGATATATAACCCTGGGGAGCAAGGCACAAACACTTCTTTAATGCACCATGCTAGACTGACCAATCACATCGCTCCAGTACTCGCCCCATATGAACCTGTACTTTGTCAACAAACTCCAGTCCAGCTAACCTGCTGTAAGACTGCATGGACTGACCTACTCCTGACGACAGCCTGCATGTAGTCCCCCAGTCCATGTCCAAGATATCATGTCACACATACATGGTGAATACATAGACCACCTTTTTGTGCAGGAAGTGGGTAATCTGTCACATTAAACCAGCTTCACTGTGGCAGCTTAGTGTTGTATAAACCTCACAAACATATCTTGTTACAATCTGGACCATACTGATTACCATGCTACCATGGCCTGCTATTGCCCATGTACCTGTGATATCACTCCTACTACCCGTGTACCTGTATACCTGTGATATCACTCCTACTACCTGTGTACCTGTGATATCACTCCTACTACCAGTATACCTGTGATATCACTCCTACTACCAGTGTACCTGTGATATCACTCCTACTACCTGTGTACCTGTATACCTGTGATATCACTCCTACTACCCGTGTACCTGTGATATCACTCCTACTACCAGTATACCTGTGATATCACTCCTACTACCTGTGTACCTGTGATATCACTCCTACTACCTGCGTACCTGTGATATCACTCCTACTACCTGCGTACCTGTGATATCACTCCTACTACCTGCGTACCTGTGATATCACTCCTACTACCAGTGTACCTGTGATATCACTCCTACTACCTGTGTACCTGTGATATCACTCCTACTACCTGCGTACCTGTGATCAGTGATATCACTCCTACTACCTGTGTACCTGTGATATCACTCCTACTACCTGTGTGCCTGTGATATCACTCCTACTACCTGTGTACCTGTGATATCACTTCTACTACCTGTGTACCTGTGATATCACTCCTACTACCTGTGTACCTGTGATATCACTCCTACTACCTGTGTGCCTGTGATATCACTCCTACTACCTGTGTACCTGTATACCTGTGATATCACTCCTACTACCTGTGTGCCTGTGATATCACTCCTACTACCTGTGTACCTGTGATATCACTCCTACTACCTGTGTACCTGTGATATCACTCCTACTACCAGTGTACCTGTGATATCACTCCTACTACCCGTGTACCTGTGATATCCCTCCTACTACCTGTGTGCCTGTGATATCACTCCTACTACCAGTGAACCTGTGATATCACTCCTACTACCTGTGATATCACTCCTACTACCTGTGTACCTGTGATATCACTCCTACTACCTGTGTGCCTGTCATATCACTCCTACTACCAGTGTACCTGTGATATCACTCCTACTACCTGTGATATCACTCCTACTACCTGTGTTCCTGTGATATCACTCCTACTACCAGTGTACCTGTGATATCACTCCTACTACCTGTGTACTACCTGTGTACTACCTGTGTAGCTGCATACCTGTGATATCACTCCTACTACCTGTGTGCCTGCATACCTGTGATATCACTCCTACTACCTGTGAGCCTGTTTACCTGTGATATCACTCCTACTACCAGCGTACCTGTGATGTCACTCCTACTACCTGTGTACCCATGATCAGTGATCTCACTCCTACTACTTGTGTAGCTGCATACCTGTGATATCACTCCTACTACCTGTGAGCCTGTTTACCTGTGATATCACTCCTACTACCAGCGTACCTGTGATGTCACTCCTACTACCTGTGTACCCATGATCAGTGATATCACTCCTACTACCTGTGTAGCTGCATACCTGTATATCACTCCTACTACCAGTGTACCTGTGATATCACTCCTACTACCTTTGTACCTGTGATCAGTTGTATCACTCCTACTACCTGTGTACCTGTGATCAGTGGTATCACTCCTACTACCTGTGTACCTGTGATCAATGATATCACTCCTACTACCTGTGTAGCTGCATACCTGTGATATCACTCCTACTACCAGTGTACCTGTGATATCACTCCTACTACCTTTGTACCTGTGATCAGTGGTATCACTCCTACTACCTGTGTACCTGTGATCAATGATATCACTCCTACTACCTGTGTGTGACTTCACATAAAACATATTTTGACATCTGCTTCAAACGATATCTTCCTTACACTATGGAACATATGATATCTGCCTCACCATAAGAAACACATGAAGATTAATTATCCACATGAGCGAGTTAATAAAAATCTATACAAGGCACATGTGTGATAATGATTTTACTCATGCAACAACATTATTGATGTAATTCTGGTACCACTATGGACGTAATACAGGCATCATTACAGATGCTATGTTTAATGATGTCACATTATTAATAACGTCATTTCAACACGTTTAAGATGTTAAGTTTCAATATGTAAGGCACTAGTTCACTACGGTGTTCATGATTAGGATCTGGTCCTGTTTGTATCAAACTGATATGACAAACTTGTCATGTACACAAGGGCTTTTTACTCATTCCATCAAATCAGTGTGAGACACATGTGTACATGAAACATACTCCTGTATTTCTGACTCATAATATAAAACATGTTCTTAAATTTGACTGACTATACAAAACATGTTATGAAACGTGTGAAACATATCATATCTGACTCACAACATGAAACATATTATGATATCAACTCATGTCAAGGATTTAATACATTTAGATATCTGCATGGGGAATACAGAATATATGCCATGTCAAGGATTTAATACATTTAGATATATGCATGGGGAATACAGAATATATGTCATGTCAAGGATTTAATACATTTAGATATCTGAATGGGGAATACAGAATATATGTCATGTCAAGGATTTAATACATTTAGATATCTGAATGGGGAATACAGAATATATGTCATGTCAAGGATTTAATACATTTAGATATCTGCTTGGAGAATACAGAATATATGTCAATCATGTCAAGGATTTAATACATTTAGATATCTGCATGGGGAATACAGAATATATGTCATGTCAAGGATTTAATACACTTAGATATCTGCATGGGGAATACAGAATATATGTCATGTCAAGGATTTAATACACTTAGATATCTGCATGTAGAATACAGACTATATGTCATGTCAAAGATTTAATATGTTTAGATGACATGTCAAGGATCTAATACATTCAGATATCTTCATGGGGAATACAGAATATATGTCATGTCAAGGATTTAATAGATTTAGATATCTGCATGGGGAATACAATATATATATGTCATATCAAGGATTTAATAGGTTTAGATATCTGCATGGGGAATACAGCATATATGTGATGTCAAGCATTTAATACGTTTCGATATCTGCAGGAGGAATACAGAATATATGTCATGTGAAGGATTTGATAGATTTAGGTAACTGTATGAGAAATACTCAAATATAGTTGCCAAGGAAATGTCAACAGCTGTCTGGACTGGCAGAATATTGAAATTATATCCTGCCATATATGTAACAGATTATGAATGCCAACTCAAGACAAGAAGCATATACATATGACTCACGATATGAAACATATTATAATATCCAACTGACATCATAAAACATATTATAACATTTATAAACATCACTCATTTTTTTGCTAATAGATTTCTTCTTCTTACATATCTGATTATCATGTATTATAGCGTCACCTACATTCGTCACTGTGTAACAATATACTGTCTACATGAGACTACACCTGCCAGACATAATGTTTGAGGACCTAGAGTTTTTTGGCACTGTCGGAGATACATTTCAAAAGGAACAGTTGACAGACAACCTGACTGGTAGAGTTACAAGGGGAATACCACTTCAATGTCGTCTTTACCACAGAAGGAAGACGACACATAAACATCTGTAGCTGACACAATGAGCTAGACCTAGAGTGAGTGAGTGAGTCAGGTTTTATGCCGCTATTAGCACTATGCCAGCAACATCACAAATGAGTACACCAGATAGGGGCTTCACACATGTGGGAATCAAACCCCAGCCTTTTGCATGACAAGAGAACACTTCAACCACTAGCCTACTGTCCCTGCCCATCAAGAGGTGCTGACTTTAGCATCATGGGAGCAACACTAGTTATGACATCCTTAACACAAGCCCTGTCACACCGGAATTCAACCTAAAATATATTTCTCTTCCTTAGCATCCATTCAATGTTTATTCAGCAATCATATTATGCTGTTCTTTTCACCAAATATTATGGATGAATGTAAAGTTAATTTAATACCAAAGACAAATATGTGACAAGAGTATATTAAATCTGCTGCTTTAATACTCTAAACTAAAAACGATTCAGAATGTTCAACTGTAAACATGTGCCATTTTTACAACTCCGACAAAATTTGATAAGTTTTATAAATGTGTGGTATCTGCAGTTACTCCATTTGCTAAATAATGCAAATATTTAACTTTAATCATTTTACGCTATTTGAGGAAGCAGTTTACACTGCTGTAGAAATCAACAAATGCCAGTGTCAGTTACAGCCAGGCTGGAGTCCAGGTGAGTCCAAGCGCCTGTTTGAAGACTGGTGGACGTTGTATACAAAGACACCTCAGCATGTCCAGTCCAGATGCCACCTGTGCAGCTAGAGACATCACGACTCTGTTAGTTCAAGTTTGAGTATATTATTATTCACATAAGTGAAATGGTTTGGGAACAAGTTCTTACAGCTTAGAAAACCCCTTCTCCACAGACATACACATATAGTGATGTACATTTTTATATATCAGCTTATTTGCTTGTGGTTTGATCAGAATTGTCACATAGGACCATAAATAAAGTTATGACAACTCAGGATTAACAATATCGTGATTAGATGAGAAAAACATATTTCTTTGTTGGTTAAAACATAAACTATGTAATTAGTGGTACAAAATCTCACAAGAACTTCCACAAGCACTTGACCATTGAGTTTAAGGATTTACTCTGTATAGATCCTAATTTAGTCTACTAGAGGAATGTTACAATTGAGTGGTTGTTTAACACCGCAATCAGCACTATTTCAGCTATATGACGGCGGTCCGTAAATAATCGAGTCTGGACCAGACAATCCTGTGATTAATATCATGAGCATCGATCCATGCAGTTGGGATCGATGACAGGCATCAACCAAGTCAGTGAGTCTGACCACCCGATCCCATTAGTCGCCTCTTACGACAAGCATAGTCGCCTCTGAAGGCAAGCATGGGTTGTTGAAGACCTATTTACCCCGGATCGTCGCAGGTGAGTGTGAATGATACTTGATCTTCTTATCTCACAAGAGAAAACTTTAGGGGATGAATTGTATATGTTCTGTATATGTGATTCAAATCATTCTAATGAAACAGAGTTCCTTCAAATGTATATTATTCCACATTCTAATGGCTGATTGAAAACATTATTCACGAGAGTTCTATATTCTCATTTTAGGGATGAAATATTTTCCGAGTACATGACTCTATTAGCGATGTACACACCATTCCACACACTGGGCGCCAACAACACCAGGTAATCCTGTGTGATAACAGTTGATACTCCACCCGTCTCAAACAATTAGTCTTGATGTTGACAGAATGCATTTCATTTCATTTTCCATTACTTCAGAAGTCCTTAACCAATATGCATGCGCACGTCTAATGAGTTTTCAACACACTGCATCTTACGCATTTTACTTACATTGCTGTTCTGGGGTGTTTCTGCAAAGGATCCGACCTTAATGTGTGTAGTAATATACATATAGTAAGTCCCCGTATTGACATAGCCTTACCACTGCGAGGGTAATAGCACAGAGGTGTGCAGCAATACATGGGCATTACAGGAAGTCACCCATATCAAAATACAAATATCATTAATGAAGACCCTAGACATTAATATGCTACTCAAAAGAAGTTAGAACAAGCATGAAATACTGATATCCCCCACCAATATGACATGTCTGGTTGTGTGCAAGGCAAGAAATATAGTACGGTTTTCAAGATCTGCTCCAGAAACGAGCACTACCGCCATTTTCAGGCTAAGTCAAAGATGTTGCCATGGAAACTTGAAAAATAAATTTTGAATAAATCCCAAACTATCAAAAGGCACCAGTTCACCACTAGACCTATCTATGTGCCAAGTTTGGAAAAGATATCTCTCATTGTTTTTTAGTTCTGCTCCGGAAACTAAACGTGATGGACGGACAGACGGACAGACGGACAGACGGACGGACAGACAGCACCCATTCCTATATCCCCCTTCCACTTGGTGGTGTAGTACAGTGTAACGCTGAGTGGAGTATTGCTCAAGTTGGTAGATACGTCCCGTAATCCCCCAGTGTGAAGGAGGGAGACAGGGTCTTGATGAACACACTAAATGGTCTCTCACAGCTTTATCTCCCTTGATGCACTGCACTCTGGTTATCATAGGAAAACACTTCAGGGCCTTGGGTAAAAGGAGGGTGTTGTTACACAGATTCTATCAGCTAGATTGAGAGAGGTTTATCTTTAAACTGCTCTCATCAAGAATAAACAACAGGAAGTGGCATAAGACTTTCTTGTACCCGGTGATAGACACTTCACGGATTAAACTCTCTTTGAATCAAACATCAGGCAGGACCAATATTGGGTATTACAGATGAGCCTGTCCATAATTTTACAGTAGAGAAAAAAACAAATAAAAGCAACAAAATACTGTGCAAAACTCAGTATGCTTCTACTTGCTAAAGTACATTGTGTCATATTTTTATCTGGCTAACGGGGTTTTCCACTAATCTGATTCTCATAATCAACACCCATTCTCATAAGGACAATCCACACTCTTGAATTATTAACAAAATATTCTTTTATTTAAAACCAATTGTGTTCCCGTTTCTGTTTCTCTTCCTGATTCCTAACATAATAAAAAATGAAAATACTATAAAATGAAATATAAAAAAATGAAAATAGTACAAAAAAAAAAAAAGCATAAAACAAAACCACTTCAACTTTATGTAGGAATTAATTCAAGTATCCAAGGTAACACATTGAAACAAATATAAAAATCACTTTTACTAATAGGGGCATACTTGTTTCATTGCAGGTCTATCACCAACAAACACAAAGTTTTTATTTACCATGTAGATTCCATAGGTGTGAAAGGTCAAAAAGATAACTTTAATCTCCAAGTCATAAAGGGTCATTTCTATGCATGTTTGGTAAAGATCACCTCTCTTCAACCAACTCAGTCAGTGAAACCTGACACCATGCTGTAAAGGTTACAACATATCTTACTGTAAGTATAACTTCACACCACCCCTGTAGTGAGCATACAGGCATTCATATTTCAGCTGCAGTCATATCTATATGGCCATATCATGCTTGTAATTGGTGCCCTTACAAAGGCAACAAGTTTATCAAGTGTGAAATGCCACAACTCTGGGAAATCACTGATTTCAGGTAAACTGCTCTCTGCCACTGAGGAAAATAACTCTCCCTACTTTGTCGCTGTCATAGAGATAAATTATATATTTTATTTGGACCAAAGAGAGATTATCTGTGCACTCACGATGACATGGAATTAAGAATGTGTATCTTGTCACCTGGATCATATAAGATTTATCCCATGCCATGCCTCATCAGGTGATATTATCCCCCTGCTGTCTACTTGTCTATACAAAAACATTAGACTTACAACTCATTTCTGCATTAGAAAGTAGAAAAAAGGCCTTCAATGCATTCACACAAGCAAGTAGTGAGTAATGTTTAAAAGAGAATACATTGATAAACCTAAAAAACCTCATTTATCATTCATGTTGACAATGTGTGTGCCTCCACGAAACTATTGCAGTCTACCACCACTCTCTGAGAGCATTGTGAACCCTTTATCACCACCACTGATTACAATGAACTTCAACGCTGTGCGCTAGTGTACAAAACTGTACAGACCACCACACTGCTATACTCCATGGAAGACAATATTAGTACTTTGTGCTACTTACAAGCCTGTTTCAGTTGCCACCTTGACTAGTATTTATATAGTGTGTCAGCTGCTATTATGGGAGGAATGCCCAAAGCAAAATTTTGTGAAACCCATGAACACAATTTTGATAAAAATCAAATACCAATTCTAGGCATTTAATTACTCACTTACTACCATTTGAAACAATTTTCTTTGCCAACATTACATAAATACAAAACTTAACACTATAAAACATTTTGTTTTGATTTCTAGATTGAAATCCAATGGAAGTAAGAGATCGTTAGTATCAATGTCAAAGTGAAAAGTACATTTCCATTTTTACCCAGCAGATATATTAACTATTCAGTTGAAATAAACATATTTTACCTGTAAAACCTGATTGTATAATTCCTTGCTACAGTATACCACACTAAGGTATAACACAGCACTGTGCTGTATATATAAACCTGATTGTATTATTCCTTGCTACAGAATACCACCCCAAGGTATAACACAGCACTGTGCTGTATATATAAACCTGATTGTATTATTCCTTGCTACAGTATATCAGGCTATAACACAGCACTGTGCTGTATATATAAACCTGATTGTATTATTCCTTGCTACAGTATACCACACCAAGGTATAACACAGCACTGTGCTGTATATATAAACCTGATTGCATTATTCCTTGCTACAGAATACCACCCAAGGTATAACACAGCACTGTGCTGTATATATAAACCTGACTGTATTATTCCTTGCTACAGTATACCGAACTAAGGTATAACACAGCACTGTGCTGTATATATAAACCTGATTGTATAATTCCTTGCTACAGTATACCACACTAAGGTATAACACAGCACTGTGCTGTATATATAAACCTGATTGTATTATTCCTTGCTACAGAATACCACCCCAAGGTATAACACAGCACTGTGCTGTATATATAAACCTGATTGTATTATTCCTTGCTACAGTATATCAGGCTATAACACAGCACTGTGCTGTATATATAAACCTGATTGTATTATTCCTTGCTACAGTATACCACACCAAGGTATAACACAGTACTGTGCTGTATATATAAACCTGACTGTATTATTCCTTGCTACAGTATACCGAACTAAGGTATAACACAGCACTGTGCTGTATATATAAACCTGACTGTATTATTCCTTGCTACAGTATACCACCCCAAGGTATAACACAGCACTGTGCTGTATATATAAACCTGACTGTATTATTCCTTGCTATAGAATACACACTAAGGTATAACACAGCACGGTGCTGTATGTATTAACCTGACTGTATTATTCCTTGCTACAGTATACCACGCTAAGGTATAACACAGCACTGTGCTGTATATATAAACCTGACTGTATTATTCCTTGCTACAGTATATCAGGCTATAACACAGCACTGTGCTGTATATATAAACCTGATTGTATTATTCCTTGCTACAGTATATCAGGCTATAACACAGCACTGTGCTGTATATATAAACCTGACTGTATTATTCCTTGCTACAGTATATCAGGCTATAACACAGCACTGTGTTGTATGTATAAACCTGATTGTATTATTCCTTGCTACAGTATATCAGGCTATAACACAGCACCATCACTCTTCTTCAACAGTGGCTTCTCACTACAAACGACTGGACCTGATGGATGTGACCTCACACTGAGGTCATACATGAAGGAGCTTCTTCTCTACAATGACAACTATCATATAAATCCCATCTTCTTGAAGGAGGGTGTTATCAGTGTGGAGGCCCACATATATATTCCCAGGTATGGAGAACACAGGTTCACTCTCAACCACCATGGAGGCTATAATTAAACACTCTTATATCTGTTCCATCAGCTGGATAGGCTATATCTCTCAGGCTGGCAAAGGCACTTGAAGAACAGCATTCGCGATACTGTTGGAAATCGTAAGCTTATGGTCACGTCACCCAGTTCAGTGCCCTGTGGGTTTGTCAATGTGTTGAGGAAAGAGTCTGTTTTCTGGAATACAATCAGCCCCACCAAGGAAATAATGTGTGAACAAGCATGAAATACTCATCGCCCCCCACCAATATGTCAAGTTGCGTGCAAAGCAAGAACTCAAAAAATATTTTTTTCAAAAATCACAAACTATCAAAAGGCACCAGTTTACCACAAGACCTATCTGTGCCAAATTTGGTAAATAATTGTACGTTTTTCAAGATCTGCTTCGGAAACAAGCACTACCGCTTTCAGGCTAATTCAAAGTCGTTGCCCTGGAAACTCAAAAAATAAATTTTGAATAAATCCCAAACTATCAAAGTTCACCACTAGACCTATCTATGTGGCAAGTTTGTTTAAGATATCTTTCATGGTTTTGGAGTTCAGCTTCGGAAACGAAACGTGACGGATTGAAGGACAGACAGCACCCATTCCTATACCCACCTTCCACCTAGTGGTGGGGGATAATAAAATATTAGCAAAACATTTCACTCTAAAATATAGAAAATCTTCCTACCAGTACAAGAAAGTAATCTAGGAGGTTAACCTGGATGAGAACCTAACAGAAAGGAAGTAAAAGTCAGAATTTCAGGAAAGTTAAGAAAGTGTTCTAGGTACAAAACTCTTAATTCCTGTGATCCTCTTCATTCCATGTTAACGAGTTCTAAAACTTAATTCTACCTGTTAAACATTAAAACAGTATTAAGTAATAATTTAGATTTAATCTGATGACATTCTGTGGAGATTGCTGATGGTGGCCCCGGGACATCATGACGATGCAAGGTGGAGTGTTCTTCATAGCATACACTCATCGACACAATTCAATTTGGGCTCCATGTTTCAAGCCCTTAGTCCGGTAGTTTTCATGCCAGGGATCTCTTCAGAACCTGTCACTTAACATTAGCAGTATCTCCCAGAAAACAAGCGCTATATTGCATGCTCCGTCCCAGCCCGTGGACTGCTAGTTCCGGAAGATTGTGTTTCACATGTCTGGTGACTATACCCCACCTTCAACTCATTCAGAATTACAGCTCATTATTTACAACTGATTTTGTCCACAGTGAAGTACTGACTGGAAAATAGATTAGACATGTTTCAAAGCTGAAATATTATTTCGATAATGACCATATCTGACAGTAGTATTGGTTGATAATTCAACACTTTCTATCAAATTATCAGCAGAATATATGCTGAGAGGTAAAATTGTCAATCCTTTAATTTTAATGACCAACTTTATCATCATGAACACCCAGTTAAATATCAGACATACTCATAATAAATACATCAAATTATATCAACCTATTCTACATCAGCTACAACTCATACCTAAACCATTGCACAATTGTTGAACTTCATTGATGGAATTAAATCAAAAATTTTAAAAATTCACTCAGCAATTTTCTTATTTAAAAATGAAAAACTATTGAAAATTACAAACTATTTCCCTGGAAATCGACCTGAACCACATCGCCAATGGTTTATTGATGCAAGAATACTGAAGAGCAAGCAGTAAGTGAGACCTACCTTTCTTAGCATTAACAGTTCATGGTTTATGCTGGAGCTTATCTTCGTACAACACGGCTTCTTTGTCCATCTCACTAACTCTATTGTCCTGCCATTGTGCAAGTCGACATCATGGGGCGGAACACTTTGAAATCCGACATGTTTGGTTCGCATCGGCACAATGGTGCCATCACCTACGCTTTCTCCGCCATGCGTTTTTGTTTATTGACAACAAACACAAAGTTCTGTCTGTTTGTAGATGGTGACAAGAAGGCGATTCTAGGACCCTCGGTCGTTCCCGCGAGCCGGCTAAGCAAGGTAGAGCCGAGCTCAGTGCCGATCATGTGACCCTTCGGCATGCTGCGACCGCTTGTTCTGTCCACATAGTGACAAACAATCCCCCACAAAACAACTAAACAAACGCCATGTCCATTTACTTGTGAAATGCACAAAGAATTGTGGAATTCATACACAGTACAGCCCTCATCAGGCCTCGGCCCAGCCAGACTTTTTGCTGTTTGTGCGAGCAAACATTACGTTTGCGATAAAAGCGCCAACTATTTTGTTTATTCAGGATTACCGACCTGTTAAGTATTTAATCTGGTTAATCCACAAGACACCTTCAGGCGGAATCTTGGCGGTAGCCATAACACTTTAAGCGAAAACAAAGAGACTTCACTGATTTAAGGAATCAGAAGGTGAAAGAATTGACGACTTTGGCCGACCTTGAGAGACGGTAAATCTTAAGGTTAAACCAGGCTAGCATACACAAGCTTCTAACTCATTACCCCGATCAAACGAAACAAGATGTCTCCCCTCTGCGAGGCAGTTACACAATACTTGATGCCGATTTGTACCTCAATGCTAAGACCATCATGCAACGTTTTCGTAAAGTCCTCCCAAACAGAAACACGAATGTTCCAAGTTGGAATCCATCTTTGCGAGTGCAGTAATTAGCAGAAAAGCTAGGTTAAATCAACAAAGCATATACCTCAAAACATATTTGAAAAATTCCTTCTGCAGCAAATTTTTTTTTAAATATTACAATCAGGAATTACATAATCTCCTTTCAAGGTGTAACATTTCCATGACAGAGGCTTGTGAGGTAAAGGTGCTGAACTTGCCTACTAACGATCTTTCAAAAAAACACTAAACAAACTTGACTTAATCATGTCACTTCACTAAGTTACTCATTTCCCAGGACAAACTTGCTTTTGGTGCTTTATCTGTTTCCATGGAAACAACTGCCAGAAAAACGACTTGGACAACCTTGATAAATGTTCAAATTTTACACAGAATCTTTGTTCAACTGCGATAAAGGTCAGAAAATATTTAACTGGTGATAGCAAACTGGTGAATGAGGCAGCCAGGGGGAAGAAGGGGTTTAAGCTTCGGAGGATAAACAGTTTTTGTGTCATAATGTTTCCCTTCGAATTAAAGTAAATATTTATGTTTAATTGAAAAATTTACGAGATTTCCGTCAATATGATTATCAGATGGACTCAGAATGGGGTCAGTAATTTCATGTTGTATCCCATATTTATAGCCTGGCATCTGAAATGGACTTACTGTTATGATGTTGCTGGTAAATATACTGTTACTGTTTATGAGTCTGTGTGGATCTAATGACAGTTCAGCATCGCTTGTTCTGCTTCATCACAAGCATTCTCCCAGCATATTCCACACGTTGTTATTTTGTTTACTCAGCCTACCTGACAATTAAACTGTTTTCTTATCTAGTACATGAAAACTACCGTTCACCCGCTGCGGACTATAAAACAAAACAGCAAAACAAACATGAGCACAGTGCTAAAGTACCCTAAGAGTAATATTTCTCTGCTTCTATAAAACATCTGTATATGTTTGACAATTCATGTGTGCCATGCTGGCCCGTTATCTTACCTTCAGTATCATATTGCCTAACCTATCATATGCAAAATTATGATGTGGTGAACATGTATTTGTTTGTTTGTTGTTTAACGCCGCACCCAGCAATATTACAACTATATGATGGCCGTTGGTGAACATGTAAGATTGCATTCCCTGAATAAACAAATATGAATACACCCACTTACAAAAAATATGAATAAATAAACTTACATAAAATATGAATACACATACTTACATAAAAATGATTACATAAACCAACATAAAATATGAATACAAAACTTACATAAAATATGAAAACATAAACTTACATAAAATATGAATACATGAACTTACATAAAATATGAATACATAAACTTACATAAAATAAGAATACATAAACTTACATAAAATATGAATACATAAACTTACATAAAATATGAATACTGAAATAAGAGTATGATTTTATGCTGATTTCATGAATATTCCAGTAATATCATACACGCCAGGAGTACACTTCACATATATAATATTATCTTAAAATATGATCTCATATAAATATTATCTTATAGCCTCCAAAGGGGGAAACGAACCTGGCTCTGTAGCCCGACAAGCCAACACTGCACCAAATGGGCTACACTACCGGTGAGGAAGAAGAGCATGGCACTGTTTCACCAGCACTAAATCATGCCACGTAATGTCCTGCTTGAATGACGGAGAACATCATATCCATGTAATATTCAAGCAAACTCTAAAGAAACAGTGTAAATAAATGCCAACCTTAAAAAAACAAAATCAATTATAAATGTTCCTAAATTCTACCCAGTGAAATGTTTGGGACACAATATGATGCTACGTTTCAGCTCAGTTTAGGGATTCTCGGATGGAGATCCCCATACATTTTCATAATCGGAATTTATTTTTAATATTTTTATCTTGATGCCATGAACAGCTCAAGTGCCTGGACGAACCCAGCATAATTTCCTCACTGCAACTTTGAAGAAAACGAATTGATGGACAGACAGACAGACAGGTGACAGACAACAGACAACGCCCAAAGCAAAAACCTCACCAAATCCTTCCATCTATGAGTTAAGCTCAGTTTCCAGCTAACACTAATTTTAAGCATCATCTAAACCACAAAATTATTATGTCAGAAAAATTCATAATATTTCATTTTTTCAAAAGCTAAAATGAAAACCAATTCAGTTGAGCTTATGTTTTAACATCCAAAGAACGAATGAATGAGTGTATATGTGTTGAAACTTTATATACAATTATCAGCTGATTACATGAAAATGGCAAAACTTCACATCGACTGTCACAGACAATTAACAGTCTCATGAAAGAAAGGGTAGACTACAGGTTGTGTGTCCTAACTACTATAAACATCCTGGTGAACCTGTTACACGGATGTGCAGCACACACCATCTACCCCTGGTTTACCAGAAGGCCTTCGCAACACAATGTCACAATGTTCTCTCGCACCTTCATCCTGCCGTAAATCCCCCTTACATGCCTCGGAGACCTGCAACAAGCCCCCTACCAGTGTCAAAGGAGGGGCTGCTTGGTAGTCTTAACTTTTGGCAATCTCTCAAGCCGATCTGATCGTGTGCTTTATGGATGGGCAGTTGTAAACTTGTCAGTCTTGTCAGTAACATGTACACTGGGTGAAATAAGGGAGAGAGGTCTTACCTGACAACTCACGACCATCCGGAGTTTGACTGACGGGTATTATGTCACCCACTGACAGTTCCTATAGCCATGTCAGGCTGCCATGTCAACTAGAAACGTTGTACATTTCATACGAAGATTCCTGAAGCCAGCAAAACAGCCTCCAGCTAAACGTAGCGATATGCTACGAACATGACAGCTAGTGACATCATTTGTCGTCTGACGGGGAGGAGGGGCTAGGCACTTACGCAGGTGATTGTCAATTGTGTTAGATTACACAGTGGCAAAAACCATTGCCACACAGTATACTTACTGACATATCCCCATATAGAGGTGTCAAAACAAAGCGTCTATTTCCTTTTTAGTAAGGACCTGAATACTATATTTAATCCTATTACATGTATTTATATAGACACAAATATCAATTAAAGACATGTGTAGATAGGGGATGTCAGTCAAGCAAACAACAATTCATTTCACCACCGACAGATTCAATTTACATGCAGTCAAGAGATACTTACAGAACTATATGATAATGAGCCCTGTATTTGTCAATTAGCGACTTGATCTATTGTAATAGCACATGCATCAACACTGATCAGCGGAAACTCAAACATTAACATGTAGATAATTGTAATAATTCATGGGATGCACATGCACCAGTACAAATCCTTCAAAGTGACAACTGCTTATCATACAAACTTGACAATATTGAAACAACCTATGCAAATATTAAACAACATGAACAGATTACAACAAGTGGATTTAAACAACACATGAAAAACATTTTCAGAATATTGGTGTCCAAGTTTCCAGAAATTGGCCAGAAGTGATTGATGAACTCACAGTTATCAAACTCCGAAACCCCAAACGGAGCCAAAGAAAAAAACTAATAATTTTCCAGAAAATCTTTCTCACATGCAATCCATCCTGCCTGCAGACAAAACAAACAGTCCCAGCATTTAGTTTGTGTACTGCAAATGGATCATAGACGCTACTCATAGGTGACGGCAGACATCATTCTTGAAAAATATGAACAATTCTGTTTTCTTTGCTCCCTGGGCGTGTTATTTGGAAGCACATCAAACACAAAGTGGGGGAGTTTAGCACTTGAGAATTGGAAAATTTTACACTGATAAAGAAACTGATTTAACAGGACAGTGTATTTCTGCAGACTTGCGAGGCGGCTGCCTGATTTAGGTAGATAGGCAAGTCGACTGCCGATCATCATGCAACACAGGACAGGTGGAAACAATATGGCAACACAGGGAAACTAATCCCAAAAATCTACTTATTTTATTGTTCTTGTTTACACCTGTTTACACCTGTTTACACCTGTACCCCAGAACACAGTACCCAAGAAATGTGGGGCTAATGAAAAGCTAAAAAATTGCAATACTCAATAAGATTACTTTTGCAATGATCCTTTATCTCACAAACTCTTTCTAATGAAATATGCAAATATATTTCCATATCAAGATCGTACCTGGTACTATGATAGTGAACAGTGCTATTTACGTACCACTCTGAGAGATAACCACTTGGACTGAGAGCTTACACCAGTAAACAAAGCACAAGACTAAATGAAGCATTTATGTTGCACAAAGTTTCTATCACCCTATACCACCCTACAGAGTATGAATAGTGCCCAATGCCACATCAGAAATATTACAGCTAATGTAGGCGAGCATATGTGCCTGACAACACCTTCTAATAACGTTATATTTATGGCATCCCAAAGCAAAGATAATTTGAATCTGTTGAAAATAATCACTTATGTTTGAAATGATAAAATCCCCTGTTTTTTTCATTATTCAAGTCTGATTGAAATCATTCTTAAAGTCTTGTAAACATGCATGAAAATATTCTCTCCAACCATCAGCCATCATAAGTGTTAAGGAAAAAATGTCACAAACACTTTCCTAAGTAGAAATCAAATCTATAGACACATCGTCTAAAAAAATACTTTGTGATTATACCAGAACAGATTGACCTAGATCACCCATGATTACTCCCTAGAAATTTCCAACCTCGTTGATTTGTGAGATTGTCAGGCACGTCCAATCAACTTGTCTTTTACAAGAGCAGCTACACAATAAGATTTCGGCCTAAAAATCCCCAACTGACGTCATAGGCTTCGTCAAATAATTTGCCGCACACACTCGGGAGAAGATGAGCGCTGGCCACCAGGTGGCCACAGAATCTTGTACAGTTCCCGCTAATTAGGGAGCGCTGATCAGTCTCAGCTTATTATAATGGTCCATGAAAACCACAGTGACCGATGGATGTTTTCCAAGATTTCCCAGAAGACATTCCTTCACTCCGTTGCATTGATTGGTAAATTTATTGGATTTTTTTCAGGTTTTGTGAGAAAGTCATATAATTTCTTGATAAAAAAGCTCTTTGAACACATAAACATCGTGCTCTTTGAGAAAAAAATATTTTTCACATGTGGAAAAATGTAACAAGAAGGAAATTATGAAAATTGATACTGCTTTTGATTGAAATTATCTTTTTTCACACGTAACAGATTCAGATTTTTTAGTAATTTGGGAATATTTTAGAATTAATACACAAACAAAATTGATTTATTTTGTGACTTTAAATTTGTAAATATTGCGAAACAAAATAGAGCGATATTGCTCCATTTCATATCAATACAAATGAAAAAACAAATGATAGCATTTGGCTCTCTCCAGGACAACAATGACAGAAAACATATCTCCAAAATGAGGGTTCACAAAAAAACACCCTCAATCAATTCCACTAAACTCACTCTCTTGTCTGCCCTAATTAAGTCACATGGGTTCAAAGCGTATTTCTTCTGCTCAGTCATCACCATCGATTCCACACGTGAACAATGTTTTTTATCTCATTTGGCACGGTAACCTCAATCAGGTGTGAGAATTGGCAGGCACTGTAGAACAGGTACGTGTAACGCAACTGGAAAAACTCAAGAACGTTTCTGGAACTGGTCTGTTCTGAATTTAGCTACTCCCAGAGAGGAAAGACTAAAAATATTTCATCATAAGTGTACTATTTTCTGCCATCTAAATAAAAGACTATTCCACACTTGTTGATACCAGCCCAACCTCATGTTTATATTTATCCCGTATTCACCGACATCACATAGTGTTGGATGCTGGCGCCGGCGCCTGTTCTCCACATTGATGGAGGATATACACGTATCTACACCCCAGTCTGGAGGATTTTGCCCTGGGCTCCACAGATTTCTTATAGTTGCCATACAAAACCGGATTTTTTGCATATCTTAGGAGTTCAGCTTACAAACAGGTAAATATGACCTTATACAATATATCTTTTGTGATGATTCATGTTCAGCAGGTTTAGTTTATGCAGGTTCAACATTCTCTGAACCATCGCACTCGGGATGTCGCCTTACTTCAACTGTTCATTACAAATAGGGCTAACACGATGGCAGTTGCAGTTCCCTGACAAATTCTGTACCAAGAAACTCAAAGTGAAAGTAGAACTCGATGAGCCAAGGTAGGGACAATGAATGACTTCAGACCATTATAATGTACTGTGTCGTTAATCAAGACTGCATGCAAGGTGGCACCTGACTTCTAGCTGGTCAGTCTCTCATATTGACACCACCATATAT
Source organism: Haliotis rufescens (assembly GCF_023055435.1). Taxonomy (NCBI): domain Eukaryota; kingdom Metazoa; phylum Mollusca; class Gastropoda; order Lepetellida; family Haliotidae; genus Haliotis; species Haliotis rufescens. Next base: position 90,870,418 of record NW_025963779.1, on the reverse strand, counting down.
TTCATAAACATCCCTATATCATTCTCATCCCTTCTCAGTTCCAGCAGCCAATCCTCATCCCCTTTTCAGCTCTGAAGTTAAGAGACTCAAGTTCCATAATACTCGAGGGATTCCTGTATAGAACTATTTCATAGACTGGTGAATGCGATTGATACTTGACTTCGAGGAGTATGTCTTAATCCGACTGTTGAATACGACTCATACTTCATTTCAGGGACGATGATTAATCTAAATATGTTACTCTGCATATGGTGTATACTAAGTGACCAACTCACCATGTCTGCCCGGACACTCCAGCATATATCTTAACTTTCTTATCACCATGTTAAAACCATGATAAGATACACTGTTCTACCTGGTGAATAATGAGAACACTAGTGACATGTCATGTTATTCCAGCTCAGTGCAAAGAAGTGTGAGTGTATGTTGACACAGAAACATTTCACCTATGACAAATAATGTGAAATCCAATTACAAGAACCATAAATTCCATTGAAAATTCTGACATGTATAATGGCATAGAATTGTGAAGGGGAAGAATGGCAGTGCCTCCTACAAGACCCACATCAATGTGATACCGAGATATGTTACCATTAAAAACCTGACAAAGTAGACACAACTTATGGATAACAACTTCTTTAATACTGTAAAGGCGACGTTTCGGTATAGATCCTTATACCGCCATCTGTCAACTTCTAAGTAATGCCTATCAAACAATTCAATAACAACCTGTGCTACACTTGACCCTATATATATTATTAATTTGCTATGATGATTGCACGATGCCCAATGAACAAGGAAGCCAGGGGAATCAATGAATGGCCTTAAATGGCCTTAAGCCCAATCCCTAAGTAGCAATGTTCATATAAGGACAATTGTCTTCCATCGCCATAGCTCCAGTGGACAGCCTCCTCTCATTACCAACTACAGCAGCAACAATTTCATCCACGCCTGGACACATTGAAACGTTAAATTAGATCTTTCAATAATAGCTAAAAACGATAGTGTGTGTGCATTATATAAATGTCATACATGTAATATAAAACATATATATCACATAAATAATAACTGTATTTCATGTTTGACTTTGTATCACCGTCACTCGATGCAACACAGGGGGAATATGACACATAAACCACATCTTGTCTTCTGTTTAGCTCACAAAGTTGTCACTAACTATACTGCACCAGAGAAATGTATGTAAAAGGTTAACCATAGTGATTCTTAAGGAAGTGTTAGGAAAATGTGTCATATCTGTGTCAAGTGGAGCTACAGGCTTTGCCATGCATGAAGGATGTACCCAATACCCTGCACGGATCAGTCAGAGTCAGTCAGGAAACACAACAAAGCCGATCAGCATGCTAAGAACTCCTGTATTCCCAGAAATAGTTGTATGTGTACATCTCATTAGCTTCCACGTGGGACAGCAGAGTGAGTGAGTGATTTGTCATTAATGCATTTCTTTTGGTTGACTAAAATCAATACCATCTCGATATGTGTTTGTCTAAAGAGTTTGGTGTTATGCAATGCCTCTATTCTCAATATTTATAATCACCAAAAAAATATTTTTCAGATTAAAAAGAATCTGCTTTTCTGAAGTTGATTCTTTCAAAGTATTAAGTCTGACCTTTGAATAAAGTAAATAAAAGCAGTATATGATATGACTTGCTGCCACTTGCATCCCCAAGTACTCAGCCTTCCACCAGAGAACACTACCAATACCTCCTTTCTCTGATTTCCCTAATTCCACTGCTATATTTCCCCCTTATTCCAATGCATTATTTCCCCCATTTTCCACAGTAATGTTTCCGAAATATTCCTCTGTAATATCCCCCCCTTATTCTACTGTCATGTTTGCCCTGTATTCCACAGTAAAATTTCCCCACATTCCACTGCAAAATTCCTCCCTTATTCAACAGCTATATTTCTCCATATGTCACCGCTGTATTTGTCCATTATTCCATTCCTGTATTTCCCCTTACCTCACTGCTGTAGTTGTCTTTTATTCTGCTGATATATATCTCTCCTTCTCTCACTGCTGTAGTTCTCCATTTTTCGACCCCTGTATTTCCCCAAATCTCACTGCTGTAGTTCTCCATTATTCCACCCCTATATTTCTCCTTATCTCACGGCTGTAGTTCTCCATTATTCCACCCCTGTATTTCCCCTCATCTCACTGCTGTAGTTCTCCATTATTCCACCCCTGTATTTCTCCTTATCTCACTGCTGTAGTTCTCCACTATTCCACCCCTGTATTTCTCCTTAACTCACTGCTGTAGTTCTCCATTATTCCACCCCTGTATTTCTCTTTATCTCACGGCTGTAGTTCTCCATTATTCCACCCCTGTATTTCCCCTCATCTCACTGCTGTAGTTCTCCAATATTCCACCCCTGTATTTCTCCTTATCTCACTGCTGTAGTTCTCCATTATTCCACCCCTGTATTTCTCCTTATCTCACGGCTGTAGTTCTCCATTTTTCGACCCCTGTATTTCCCCTTATCTAACTGCTGTAGTTCTCCATTATTCCACCCCTATATTTCCCCTTATCTCACTACTGTAGTTCTCCATTTTTCCACTCCTCTATTTCTCCTTATCTCACTGCTGTAGTTCTCCATTATTCCACTCCTGTATTTCCCCTTATCTCATGCTGTAGTTCTCCATTATTCCACCCCTGTATTTCTCCTTATCTCACTGCTGTAGTTCGCCATTATTCCACCCCTGTATTTCCCCTTATCTCATGCTGTAGTTCTCCATTATTCCACCCCTGTATTTCCCCTTATGTCACTGCTGTAGTTCTCCATTATTCCACCCCTGTATACCCCCAAATCTCACTGCTGTAGTTGTCCATTATTCCACCCCTGTATTTCCCCAAATTTCATTGCTGTAGGTCTCCATTATTCCACTGCCTTATTGATATTTCCCTTATATTCTATACCAACTCGGCTTGATATGTCTGTGCCTCATATCTTCTGATTTCATGATTAACCTGCAGGTTTCATCAGATAGAGTTTATCTTAGCAATGATATTTAAAAGTTAATACTTTTGAAATATTGTAGTATCATATGTAGAACAACACTTTTAAAAAGGTTCTGTCAGTGTGTTTAAATGTTAAGTGATTAGATGCATTGTATAGTGTCTGGGCTAACAATTAATAATAAAAACCTTTCACTGATAGAAGTGAATATGTGCTTCTGTGAATATTAAGTGAACAATTGGCACTGTAAAGAGATGATTCTGTAGCTTAGAATCCAACCCCAAAAACCTCATACCAAAGAAAATACATCAGCTCATTTCAGTCTCATTTGTCTGTATGAGACAGCGCAATATGCTACTTCCCTAACACACGCAATGATTTAATGATAATTGTCTAACATGAATACATACATAGAGCATACACTCAGACTCCATCTTTAAAAAGGAGACAAACTAAACTGGGCATTCAATCAAACCAATCTGTGATTTTTTTTTACGGATTTTACAGATTTGTGAAAGTACAAAATATTATTTTCAATTAAAAGTAGAGTCATTTCAAATTGTCACTTACAACCAGTTTGTTTTTATCCTCTTTACAAGGAAAAGTATTAAAAAAAAAAAAACAGGCTTAAAAAATAACAGGCATTTTGAAAATGATATCTTGCAACGTCTTAATTACAAGTAGAACTTCACCCATAATATTTTTTCCTAAAATTCAGTTTAGACTACTGCATATGGGCTTACAGCAAGAAACATAATTGGATCGGCTATTCATTCATGTAAACAAGTGCACCTACCAGGAGACGAAGTTAGTTAGACAGAAACAGTAGATTCTGACAGCATACAGCAGGCATCAAACATGGGAGGTAACTCGACTGTATGGGCGATCTGAAATAAAGGATTCAAACATTAGCAGGAATTCATTGGTTCCTACTTTAGTCATACACACCGACATACAGACCGACGTAACAGGTGAGAGTGCAAACAGCTACAGCATCTTATTGGACATGATTACATGTTTCAAAAACACTTTTGGGATGTCATGCCCTACTTCCGAAGTTCAACCCCCCTATGAACATACAGCTACCTTGACAACTATCTTTGACATTCGAATCCTGGATGCCTGACAAGTACCCTGACAGTCCTTGATGCCTACTCTTGACAAGTACCCTGAGTCCTTGATGCCTACTCTTGACAAGTACCCTGACAGTCCTTGATGCCTACTCTTGACAAGTACCCTGAGTCCTTGATGCCTACTCTTGACAAGTACCCTGAGTCCTTGATGCCTACTCTTGATAAGTACCCTGAGTCCTTGATGCCTACTCTTGACACATACCCTGACAGTCATTGATGCCTACTCTTGACAAGTACCCTGACAGTCTTTGATGCCTACTCATGACAAGTACCCTGACAGTCCTTGATGCCTACTCTTGACAAGTACCCTGAGTCCTTGATGCCTACTCTTGATAAGTACCCTGAGTCCTTGATGCCTACTCTTGACAAGTACCCTGACAGTCCTTGATGCCTACTCTTGACAAGTACCCTGACAGTCCTTGATGCCTACTCTTGACAAGTACCCTGACAATTCTTGATGCCTACTCATGACAAGTACCCAGATATTCCTTGATGCCTACTCATGACAAGTACCCTGACAGTCCTTGATGCCTACTCTTGACAAGTACCCTGACAGTCCTTGATGTGTATTCTTGAATAGTACACTGGAAATCCTTGACGCCTACTCTTGACATCTTCTCTAATATACATATTCAAAGCCTAACAGGCAACAGCCAAGACAGCACCTACTGAAAGCACCTTCTACTCCAAACTTCTCCCAGTATCTGCTGCTTTGAATTAGTTAATTCCTCTGAAGTAAAAGCCAAGCAGCAGCAGCAGCAGCGGCAAAGACATCAACACCATAGCATAGTGTTATTTCTAGCATTATTTCTTCGTTGACTGTTGTACAAACATGTTGAGGTCTACCATGAACCCAGTCGGGCAGTAACCTTAGGTGGAACACAAGCTGGGTCTCACCAAGTACTCCGACAGATGTGAGTACGAGCAGTAGACAAGGCGTATCATCCCTGTGTTGCAGCCCAGTGCATTGCTCTGTACCTAGTCCTGCTTCAGTAACAGCAATGTACTCCAGCAGCAATGGTATGACTACTGCCACACAAGCATGTAACCTCCACAGCGTGTTGCTGCCTCTGTACACCCAGCACCTGTCAGTGTACGGCAAGCCCCAGGTCCCCATGATGTACAGTAAACTACGGTTATAACGAACTCAAAGGGATGACTAATTTAAGTTTGTTATAACCGTAGTTCATTATAAGCATACGTACTGCATATATACAGCAAATGGAGGGACCAGAAAACAGTGTGCTATATCCGTCAGTTTGTTATAAGTGTAGTATACTGTATATAGCAATCACATAATTCTACCTGTCCTGGTCACCAAGCACACTCTTTACATCTCACTAGTATATTAACCTTTGGTTAGAATTCTTATTTCCAAGACGAAATCCAACTTGTTATTTTTGTCCTTGCTGTCTAGTCAATATTGGTCCATTGTTTCAGATATATGAAATGCTTTCTCTCTTCTCATTTACTCATACTGCTGTTTTGGTAGTTCAAGAGACATTTCGGAATATGTTCATAAATCAACACAATCATTGTACTATGACCACCATGTGACGGAGTCAGTTGATACCGACAGCTAATGTGTACCATGATACATAACCTCCAGCTATCATATACGATACAAAATATTCCACATGCATCTGATATTGCATACTACTGTAATACGTACAGTATCCCACCCATGTATAATACATTGTATCACATACTGTTGGTATTGTTACACCTCAGACCAATGACTAAGGCTGCACCTCACACTATGTAATCAGATAATTGTAAAAGTGGGAAAAGTGAGGACATGATCTTCCCCCCACCAGCACAGTGGCCGCGATGCTGCTGTTGGAGCATCGTCTGCTGCAGTAACAGATGGGAACTAATTACAGAGGGAGATACCCCATCAATCTGGGGCTGGCAACGGCAGGAACGGCACACGCTACATCCAGGCCTCTGTTCAAGGGGAGACCTTGTTCTATAATCTGTTCCACACAACCAAGATTTGTCTTACAGGACTCCTCCAGATTCAATCCTCATTTACTGTCAAAATAATAGCATACTCTACAATGTTTCTCAAACTATGTAGAACTATAAAAAATATTTCAAAACACAAAAGGCTTATAAAATAGACAGAAACTAAAACATGTAAAAAAACAACAAATTGACCACATTCATATATAACAATTCACAGTGTGGAAAGTTTTGTTCAGGTGACCAGGTTTCAGGTGTCACAGCCAGTGAACCCATCCTCCCATTTCTCCAACCAGGGCAACAAAGATTGATACAACTTTGGGCCACCCATGTTCCCTGGGCAGCACAAAACAATTACTTAAATCCCAGATCAATGCTCAACAGTAATATTCACTCAGATCTTCCACATCTTCAACATAACTCAAAACCCCAACACATCACACTTTGTCATGATTTGCATTTGTGACCAACTTTTCATAACCATTTGAACAGCATTGATTTATCATCAGCCTCAAACTTTCTACGGAGGTTTCTTCCGAGTTCCGATCTTTGGAGAATGTGACCTCTGTGAAGTGATGTTCTTTTTCAAGGGCCATTAAAAACAATAACTTGAAGAATTAGTTCTGTCTGTGGCGGGGTGCCTGCAGCGTATTACCATTCATAATGAATTTATCTCTCACAGGAAGTGAGAAGAGGATCACATTGTTTAACAAAGTTTTACAGACTAACTTTACTGGGTCATTCTGAGCAAGAGTAGTGGGCTTTCATGCCACTGAATAGGGAGCTGAACACATCCATCTGTATTTAAACTGTTATCCTGTTGAAATGTGTTCGTCATTTCTTGATTCATAGAATGTTTTGGCTTTCATATATATATTGTCAGATTGATTTAACATTATCATAGCAGCTCTTGAAATAATATTTTTAACAAATATACCCATAAAATATGTCTTTAGAATTTGTTTCAAACATGGAACTTTTTATTTTTGAAAGTTTAGTTTAGGCTTGTATGTCATTTCACAACTGCTAAAGCAACTCACTTGTAACCACGTCACATGCTCGCAATGAGAGCTCTTGTCCTGTCATCTCCAAATAATGACACAGTTCATAACCAGAATGAAACATAAAAAGTTGATGTTCTGATCATGAACAAATTCTTATTTTCTTTTCAGAGAATATAATGTTCGTTCAAAGATTCACATGATGTAAATATCACTAAACTGGTTACTGATACTGATGCAAGAGGATGAAACTGATGAACAAAGCACACACACACACCACACACACACACCACACACACGCACGCACGCACGCACGCACGCACGCATGCACACACACACACACCAGACTGCACCACACACACACACACACACACACACACACACACACACACACACACACACACACACACACACACACACACCAACCACACCACACCACACCACACACACACACACACACACACACACACCAACCACACACACACACCACACACACACACACACACACACACACACACACACACACACACACACAGCCCAGTCTACAACAAGTGGGGAACAATCACTCGTCTTCCACCATTAAAGTTCAACTTTAACTGAGTAGACTCACAGGAAATGATGCAAACTTAGGCTGGGTCGGAAGTTGGTGACGTATTGTCAACGACCACAGCCCGCGGGATATTTCCTATTACTATTTTATATATCAGGAAACGAGGGACAGTCATTCACTTCCTTGTGTAACTACCAGCAGCAGTACTACCAAACTCACGATCCTTCTCCCACACGCAGGAACATCACCGTCATTATCTGTATCATCACCGTCACCAACTAAAACATCATTCTCATCAACACTCATACATTTCATCCATACCCTATAAACAAAGCTGAAAACACCACACGACAATTCCTAATCATCATCATCATCATCATCATCATCATCATCATCTGTGTAGGCTGAGGCATAAACAACCAAAATAACACAATACTTAAACAAAACTAACCCAACTTCACTCAAGAGTTACACTGAATGTGTTCTACTCCTGCCTCCACCTGTGAATCAGCAGTGACACAGAGTTGAAGAAAGGTTCTTCTGTCCATTATATTGATGTTGTTTTAAAGCTTCATCATGACAAACACAGACACAAAACAAGGCATGTTGGCCTTCTAATAGTCTGTCATAGAGACCCTGAAACAAATATATCCAATACAACCCAGGCAAGTCTATAATGTTTGGCAAGTCTAGATGAGACTCTGGGCTCCTTTTTATTATATTTTATAACTATAATTCAACAACTGTTTTTTTCTGTATAATATGTTCATTTTAGAAAACTGGATGTTAATCTAGCCTTCTGCCTTCATGAACCATGACCTATCTACCTATCTATCAAACGATCTACCTATCGTCCATGGGGAGAAAGTTTCATATTCCACACCAGTATCCCATCTAGCCCTAGTGTAAATCCTATTTTAAAATCATTTTCACAAAAAGAAGACACTCAGACAGGTCTTTATTAAATCACCGTTTTAGCATTATTTAACTCAAAACCATTGGCGCCAAGTGCAGTCCATGACATGAGACCTTGGTAACACTACCAGATACCCTTCACCCATCTTCAGTACCAGTTCCATATACAGGTGGGAGTCAGTGCGCGTTAAACAACTATCCCTCCACTCAATCACTGACGCAATTCCCTGACAAACCTGAAGTCCTTGGCATTGGGCTGTGGTAACCTTATCAGACACCTATCTTTCTGCCTCCTCCTTCCACACATTCAATTAACAGGGGGAGTGAGTGCACGTTACACCCAAACAATTCTCTCCTCACCCCCACCTCAGTACTCACCTACCCCAATCCCAACCCCCGCGAAGATATCACGGAAGAGTCCCAGAGACACCAGGCTATACCATGCCAGTCGACTTATTCTTCCTATTCAATGTTCAATATTACTTTGTCATGTGACCCGTGAAGATTCCGGGGTAGAATAGGTCTTCAGCAACCCATACTTGCCATAAAAGGCGACTAACTGGATCGGGTGGTCAGACTCGCCTACTTGGTTGATGCATGTCATCATATCCCAATTGAGTGGATCGATGCTCATGATGTCAATCACTGGATTGTCTGGTCCAAACTCAATTATTTACAGACGTCCGTCATATAGCTGGAATATTGCCGAGTGCGGCGTTAAACAACAAACCAAACCAACCAACTTTATCATGTAGGACTGACTGACTGAGTATGGTTTTACATGGGTTTTAGCAACATCACGGCACCTGGCATGTGGAGAATCAAAACCAGGTCTTTGGCGTGACGAGCAAACACTTTTACCACTAGGCTACCCCACCACCCTTTATCATGTTTGATACCCTGTGTTGTTGAAATGACCAATGGGAAGACCAAATCATGTACTTTAACCCAGGTAAAGAAATTACAAAGAAAGAGAGTCAGCAAAGTCAGTACTGTTTAAAAAAATTAAGAAAGGCCAAAAAGAAATTGCCAAACACCAGGACTGAAATAACGTATTGGTGAGTTACCCCCCTTGCCAATGTCCACACGGGCAGGCATCATCTGCTGATGGTTATTAGTAAGAGATCATGTCCACCTCCTAGCATCCCCCTCCCACATTGGACAAACAGAGAGAGCGTGGCAAGTCGTGTCTGGCTGACAGGAAGCCCCAGGTTGAGGGGATTACAAGAAGCCACTTCCTAATGGCCTTACATCACATCTCACGGTCATCTCGGCGTATTTACAAAGCTTGTTGATTTCGTGCCGCTCGGACCCTCAGTGGCACCGTGGAGCGCAAGAGGTCTGTCACAGAGCACTCCACATTGTCTGTAATGGAATTTGTGTTCCAACATTCTTGTAAACAACAGCAGCCATTGTCATTAGTTGTCTTGACAGTTGTAGGAATGTGCCGACCTATCAGTGTAGGTAGGAAGTGTGAAATTAGACATACTTCCTCCGCTCAGTTCAACAATATCCAGGTGAGCCTAATTGGGCAGGTTACTGGTATTAAATATGAAGTGGCAAGGAGAAAAATGAAAAATGGGTCGGAAATGGGAACTTCCTTGGAGACAATATCTTGTCAACTTACACACTGTAAGGATGAATTGATCTATTGATTTCCAGTTACACATATATCTGGTGATACTCACACACATGCACACACACATTCACACACACACACACACACACACACAAGCACATCCAGACACACACACATTCACAAACACACACACAAGCACAGACAGACACACACCATCAAACACATAAATACATACACACAGATGCACATATACACACACATACACATATACACTCACACACAAAAAAACTCACAGACACAAATACTTACACACACACTCACACACACACATGCATGCACCACACCCACACACACACACACACACACACACACGCACGCACGCACGCACGCACGCACGCACACACACACACACACACACACACACACACACAGGCACGCAATAAATAATTGTTTCCTACCTTCAAGTATACATGAAATAGGTATGAATCAATAAAGTATACTAGTCAAAATGATTGAACATAATTTTTAACTGATTCAAATATATCTCATTTTTCACACAAATAGTGAAAATGGGTAATTAAATATTCACTTTTTCTCTTCTATTTTGAGAAAATACTTCTGAGACACATGACACTTGCATATGATTTGACTTCACACAAATCACTTTTGCTTAATTTATTGCCATGGTGATATATAGGTACGCATGACATTTGATCTTCACAGCTTACACTCATAGGTGTTGGATTTAGGAGCCATTTTGTTATGTGATAGAAATGAACTTTACACGTGCAATATCACTTACCTCATAAAAATCTATGCAACATTTATTTGATGAAATATTTATCACTTAACAACGATTGATGTGTTACTGTGCAGTACATCTGTCTCCCAGCCCACATTCCACACACCCACACCCACAACCTAACCACACCATCCACTGGCTCCATCTAGCCACACCCACAACCTAACCACACCATCCACTGGCTCCATCTAGCCACACCCACAACCTTACCACACCATCCACTGGCTCCATCTAGCCACACCCACAACCTAACCACACAATCCACTGGCTCCATCTAGCCACACCCACAACCTAACCACACCATCCACTGGCTCCATCTAGCCACACCCACAACCTAACCACACCATCCACTGGCTCCATCTAGCCACACCCACAACCTAACCACACCATCCACTGACTCCATCTAGCCACACCCACAACCTAACCACACCATCCACTGACTCCATCTAGCCACACCCACAACCTAACCACACCTTCCACTGACTCCATCTAGCCACACCCACAATCTAACCACACCTTCCACTGACTCCATCTAGCCACACCCACAACCTAACCACACCTTCCACTGACTCCATCTAGCCACACCCACAATCTAACCACACCATCCACTGGCTCCATCTACCCACACCCACAATCTAACCACACCATCCACTGGCTCCATCTACCCACACCCACAACCTAACCACACCATCCACTGGCTCCATCTACCCACACCCACAACCTAACCACACCATCCACTGGCTCCATCTAGCCACACCCACAACCTAACCACACCATCCACTGGCTCCATCTAGCCACACCCACAACCTAACCACACCTTCCACTAGCTCCATCTAGCCACACCCACAATCTAACCACACCTTCCACTGACTCCATCTAGCCACACCCACAATCTAACCACACCTTCCACTGGCTCCATTTAGCCACACCCACAACCCAACCGACCCTACGGGTTCCTCCCCACCACTCACTCACATCATGTGAGTCCCACCCCTTGACCTCATCCATTTTTTATCCAAATATCCACAATAATGAATTTTTTGTTTTTATTTCAAAAATAGACAAGACTGATTAAATTTCAAAATATTTCAATAAAATATATATGCATTTCATTAAATTTCTTGATATTTAATATTTTCACTGATGAATAATGACCACTCTTTGTGATGTTCTAAGCTGTACTAAACTGTGCACACAGAGGACACTGGGAACAAATCAATACAGGGTTCAACACTAAGTGTAGGCATAAACTCTTTTCAAGCACAAAATCAATGTTCAAAAACCGATACAAACAAAACGTAAGGCAAGTCCTCACTATCTTCTCCTTCAATGACTCCACATCAATGTGGGCCTCAGTGGATGGGAGATGTCACAAGTGCTAACTTCAACTCACTGCACAATATAGATAACCTTTGAAAAATTAAATTATGACACAGATCAAGAATTTCATGTCAACATATTCTTGACTTGGCACTAAATGCAGTGAGCAAGATAGCCTCGCTGAACGGGGACCCATCTGTTTCAAAGTGGTCACATAAAGACATGGCTTTACCTTCCCCTCTTTTAACATACCATATTTTCTAAGAAAATCGCAATTCTTCCCCAGGTGTGGAAATCAGATAATGGCGGCATGAAATCGACAGCTTTTTTATTGATTGTCACAGCCATGAAATCTACCAAAGTGGACGTTTTAGCATCAGGAGAGCAAGATCGACTGCGACACTCAAGCAAAGATAAGCAAAGGCAATCTTGCAGTTTGACTGGTGCTCAAGTGTGTACCTCACCCCGCTGGCCACGCCCACCACGCCATCATGGCAGTCAGTAGCATGTTAACCTGGAGGTCAACACAACATGGACACAAAAGCACATTCTCGACCGGTGCTGCCCGGTCAATAGGTATTGATTCTCCCTGTCGTCTCCCATTCTCAGACTTGGCTCCGACCACTCCGTAGTCACTCTCTTCAAACAACAAAAATGGAGGAAAAATATACGCTTGTTACTTATCCAATTACAATAATCAAGAGACAAAGTCAGCTCTCTTACAACCTCCAACAGCAGTATGAGCTAACTGCAAGGGACTCGGGGTCAGCCCTCACTGGCGTATTATGCATCGTGGCATAGAGAGGAGACTCGTGGGTGAACGCAGGGTCAACACAACAACATTCATGTACGTCGACTGGCCAGCTCCAAATTTGTCACCGGGTCCTTGTAATAACCTAAGTTCTACATTCAAGCTCTGTCGGTTCATTTCTAGGTTACATCATATTCTATGGTTACTGCTGAATGTTCAACATACGACGGATAAACATAAAAATATTCTTAAAATTTTGATAGAATATAGACAAGAAGTTGATTAATATCCTGTATGTGACAGGATATCACGCACATGGCAGTGGAAGGAATAACATGCCAGTGTCAATCATTGACATATATGTGATGCATGGTTCACCACTTGTGTTCCTGGTAATATCATTCGAGCCAATTCAATACACAAAACAGTGACACATCTTTATTTGCGACATAGGCAAGCTGAAACAATATCAATGGGAAACATAATGAACATATTGTCTGTCCAAGTTCCATAGAACACTTACACAGCACTAACAAGTAGCGGGATAGACTTGCACAAGTCTCTAAGGCAATGATTATTAGTTACAATCATAATCTCTAGATTATGTAAATAATAAGAATAAGTTGTCCCTATAAGAAACTGGAGTCCTTACTGTCCACATATCTAGACTTGCCTATAAGGAGGATAGAATTACAACACATCCATGGACTTATCTTTCAGTACAGCCTTGGAGCAAGGCTAGTAGCAGGACAGACGTCCAGTACAGCCCCCATTTCTACTTGCAGGGATATTAAATACTGCAAGGTATCAAACATGTATTTCAATACAATGTGACACTCTTCAAGTGGTCCATTCACATGGGACACACATTCAAGCTGTCCCGTCACACATACAATGTCACAGCAGCCATTTTTCAGCCCTCGGTGCATTTCCATCACCTCTGAAATATCCCTCCAAAATTCACAAAGGACAGCCTCTGTGGGCCGACTGGTCTCCTATGAGTTCCACATGAAATTGCTGCCATGCAAGCAGGGCTGATAATTGATAAAAGATGTCTGCAATCTCCATATAAATCAGGCGATGATGAGAGTGACTGCTTCATTAGCGCTTCCCTGTGACCCCGCCCGACCCTATCACAGATCGCCTTCCGTCACAAGCCTCCATGCAACAATTACAAGATTATATGCAGATCGTGGGCACCCGAGGGACTTGACTAACAGTTTAATAGGTCCTCTGTAGAAATTGGACTGCACTAAGAAGTGTACTGTGTACACTGGGCACAGGCACACCCTAAAAGTTGAGATCGGTCTGGGGCACAGACACACCTCATAGATGCCGCTTCCTGGGGAACCAACACATCCCACAGTTGACACAGTCACACTGCAGTCGTGATCAACTCGTGCTATTCCGGGACAAGCCAAATAGCAACTTGTGCCCCTCTCATGGCCATTTTTGCGTCTGCGGGCACAGCTAAAGAATGGTCACCTCCTACCTTAATGATTCATGCATATTTCCCCCATATATCATACATATTCCAGATTCTATTGAAAACACATTAGGACTCAAAGTATTATTTAGCATGAAGGAACACATTTAACTGTATGTTGGGTATATTTTTAAATGCAAGACATATGAAAAATCAAAAATTATTCCTTAGGGATTCTTTGACAGAAGTACTTGAAGTCATACGTGCATGCTGATTGGTTTGTCCTTTTTTCGCTCATAACATTCATCAATAGGGGAACGAGTCTTCTTGCAGGTAATGGAAAGGGGTGAGTCCCACTGGTGCACCGACAGATCCCTTAGTTTGGACACTCACACACAACCTATGGTCACTTGTGGATGTAATGGGGCGGTCAGGTAGCCTAGTGGTTAAAGAGTTCACTCGTCACGCCGAAGACCCAGGTTCAATTCCAAACATGGGTACAATGTGTGAAGCCCATTTCTGGTGTTCCCTGCTGTGATATTGCTGGAATATTGCTAAAAGCGACGTAAATCCAAACTCACTCACTGAGAATGTAATGTTCACCATTGGCCCAGCAGGGCCTCTTATCCCGCTCAACACATACACTGTCTCACAACATCAGTGTCCCAGAATCAACTCATATGTGAACGTGACAGAGAGAATCTTTCATCTCTATAAATTACTTGAATAAACTACTTCTAAATTAGTGAAGTTCATTATCAGTTTGGAGACTTAGGAAGTAGCGTTTATTCAATCTTGTTCACAAAATCTACTCCCATTCATGTTCGGACATTTATTCAAGTGGGAATCCAAAAATGCCTTCCTTTCAACTGTAGGGGGAAAAACAAACTGTCCCCCACACACCCTCACCCCACCTCATGTCTGTGTAACTTCCCCTGGAGCACTGAGAGCCAGCGCTGAGATTGACCCGGCCCAGGGTGGGTCATGTTCGATGTGGGAGGTGGGGCTCCAAGGTGATATATGCATGTACCTGTGCCTGGATACCGTCCTATCTAGTAATCTACCTGGTAGAACACCATGTAATAAACTGCTCTGTCACCTGAGATTCAAGGGGTCAATACATCTAACAGGATGGCCTTAGGTGAGAGATTAATTAGGGACCAATATTAACCAAAACGTCCCCCAATGACAGGCAGGCTACAGCGACCTGAACGCCATATGGTCTGAGCAGTGTGTTATTATAGTGATTGAGATACTCAATTACAATAGTGATGATTAAGTAGGAGTTCATGCCACGATATTGTTTATCATATCGATAACTGAGGACCGACCCAATTCTATTATTGTGTATTGGTCACATTGTGTATTGGCCAGTGTATTGGCCACCTTAGTGTATTGGCCACCATAGTGTATTGGCTACCTTAGTGTATTGGCTACCTTAGTGTATTGGCTACCTTAGTGTATTGGCTACCTTAGTGTATTGGCCACCTTAGTGTATTGGCCACCTTAGTGTATTGGCCACCATAGTGTATTGGCTACCTTAGTGTATTGGCTACCTTAGTGTATTGGCTACCTTAGTGTATTGGCTACCTTAGTGTATTGGCTACCTTAGTGTATTGGCCACCTTAGTGTATTGGCCACCTTAGTGTATTGGCCACCATAGTGTATTGGCCACCATAGTGTATTGGCTACCTTAGTGTATTGGCTACCTTAGTGTATTGGCTACCTTAGTGTATTGGCTACCTTAGTGTATTGGCCACCTTAGTGTATTGGCCACCTTAGTGTATTGGCCACCATAGTGTATTGGCCACCTTAGTGTATTGGTCACATTGTGTATTGGCCAGTGTATTGGCCACCTTAGTGTATTGGCCACCATAGTGTATTGGCTACCATAGTGTATTGGCTACCTTAGTGTATTGGCTACCTTAGTGTATTGGCTACCTTAGTGTATTGGCTACCTTAGTGTATTGGCCACCTTAGTGTATTGGCCACCTTAGTGTATTGGCCACCATAGTGTATTGGCCACCATAGTGTATTGGCTACCTTAGTGTATTGGCTACCTTAGTGTATTGGCCACCTTAGTGTATTGGCCACCTTAGTGTATTGGCCACCATAGTGTATTGGCCACCATAGTGTATTGGCCACCATAGTGTATTGGCTACCTTAGTGTATTGGCCACCTTAGTGTATTGGCCACCATAGTGTATTGGCTACCTTAGTGTATTGGCTACCTTAGTGTATTGGCCACCATAGTGTATTGGCCACCATAGTGTATTGGCTACCTTAGTGTATTGGCCAACTTAGTGTATTGGCCACCATAGTGTATTGGCTACCTTAGTGTATTGGCTACCTTAGTGTATTGGCCACCATAGTGTATTGGCTACCTTAGTGTATTGGCTACCTTAGTGTATTGGCCACCATAGTGTATTGGCCACCTTAGTGTATTGGCTACCTTAGTGTATTGGCCACCATAGTGTATTGGCCACCATAGTGTATTGGCTACCTTAGTGTATTGGCCACCATAGTGTATTGGCCACCATAGTGTATTGGCTACCATAGTGTATTGGCCACCATAGTGTATTGGCCACCATAGTGTATTGGCTACCTTAGTGTATAGGCCACCATAGTGTATTGGCTACCTTAGTGTATTGGCCACCATAGTGTATTGGCTACCTTAGTGTATTGGCCACCATAGTGTATTGGCTACCTTAGTGTATTGGCCACCATAGTGTACTGACCGGATTATTGTGTATTCACTAATTTGATGGATAAATGGGTGGTTAACCCTCAACAGATCCATGTTAACCTCCTCTGATGAATGACCAGTTAACTTCTTGAGTTAACCTCCTGACACATGACAAGTTAACCTCCCCTAAAGTAACATGACAGTTAACCTCCTGACACTATCATTCCCGATGAACAAGCAGCTAATGCCCTAACACATTTCAAATGGTCAAAGCTGAGCTTCACAGTTTTTTACTGACCGGTGAAGATCCAGGGTAGAACAGGTCTTCAACAACCCATGCTTGCCCCCCGTGAAGATCCAGGGTAGAACAGATCTTCAACAACCCATGCTTGTCCCCCGTGAAGATCCAGGGTAGAACAGGTCTTCAACAACCCATGCTTGTCCCCCGTGAAGATCCAGGGTAGAACAGGTCTTCAACAACCCATGCTTGTCCCCCGTGAAGATCCAGGGTAGAACAGGTCTTCAACAACCCATGCTTGTCGTGTCAGGCGACTATGCTTGTCGTAAGAGGCAACCAACAGGATTGGATGGTCAGGCTCACTAACTTGGTTGATGCATGTCATCGTATCCCAATTGCGTGGATTCATGCTCATGATGTCAATCACTGGATTGTCTGTCCCAGACTCGATAACTTACAGGCCTCCGTCATATAGCTGGAATATTGCTAAGTGCGGCATTAATCAACAAACAAGCAAACAATTGTTTATCAGCTCACGGCAAGTAAATACAGAACATTTGTTGTGCATCTATGAGAACTTATGCCAAATAAGCATGGTCGGCTCATGGACTATCGGTACACATGTACAGCAATAGCGACCAAGAGAGGCCACAGCAGCTTACGCAAGACCGTCATCAGAACCCCCCTCTCCCTATCGCGGCACAGGTCAGCTGACCACTCTTCAGATGGAGGTATGTATTTCAACAACCCTCCTAGAGTGCGGGCACATCAATAATGACAGATATCTGCTCAAATTGAAATCTAAAACACCTGAATCCCACATGAAATGAGATATTATGCCTATAAATAAAGTCTCAAGTATCAATCAGCCCTCCAAACGACTCGGGTTGAAAAATAATTGCATCTTTAGAATCATGATCGGCAAATGTTCCTGCGTGTGCTACTGGTGCATGATGGGAGCCTCACCAGGTGATACGTCAAACATCATAACTATATAACCATTTGTTCCGACAGACCCGTGTGTCATAACAATGACGTGCGACCATTCCATCAGTGTGAGATCAACTCGACCAGCTCTCCTGTATGTCACATGATAGCCAGAGCAGAGACTCATCCTCCTCCATTCATAACAGCCCATACAACCCCTTAACTGGCTGTATATTGCTAATCTCATAGACTATCACATTTTCTACTGGATGTTTTCCTGATAAATGTCTTGCTAATCACAATCATTGACATTTCCACTATAGTCATAAGTGCAAGAAAACTTGAAACAAGATCTCTCCTAACGACCCAGGTCTCCGTCTCAAGACCTTAAATACTGCCTAAAGATTTGCTACAAAAATAATGATGTGTAATTCATTTTTATGTCAGTTTAATTCAATAGTCATAGAAAACAGTATGATTCACTACTTTGATGTACAGCATCAGGTGATCAGCTAAAGGTGGAGTAGCTATACTGACTTCCTCCTCAGCGTCCTGGTGAACTGGAGAATGATATCCACGAGCACAGACATTAATTAACATCGGCCATTACTGCCAGAGTCGTTTCAGTCATTAATGGAAATAATCGTAACATGTTTACTAGAATACATCAGCTGCTGATGATACTACCCCTGGGTGTCTAAGACACCAGAAAGTAACCATGGAAACCTTTTTCTATAGTCATTACACCTCTGGGTTAAATAACATGTATACCTTAGGCAGCCATTCATGTTTTGTTTTTCCTATTCACGACATGACCAGTTAACCCTTCCAAGACATATGAGCAGTTAACCCTTCCAAGACATAAGACAGTTAACCCTTCCAAGACCTATGACAATTAACCCTTCCAAGACTCATGACAATTAACCCTTCCAAGCCATATGACCAATTAACCCTACCATGCATATGATCAATATACCCTGTACAGACATATGACCAGATTACTAGAAAAAAAGTTATATTTTGCAAGACAGCATAATATCTTTTATTCTGCATAACCAATACTCCATCTTATCGCAACTGCCAAAAACCTTCAGGGATGATGTAAATCCCGCCAGTCTGGCTGTTTCTCACTCTCAGTAAAACGTGACATTATCCACTGTTTGACGACATTCCTGCATTCCTAAGTGACATCGCTGCTTCTGCATGAGTGAGTGAGTGACTGTTGTTTTATATGCAGTCAGCAATATGACAACCACACAAGCCTGTGATTGACGGCGTGAGCAAGGACACCAGAGTATGCCACCCACCTGATCATAAAAATTGAGAGTGGACGCTAATAATTTGCACTGGAAATCTGATGGGATGCAAATGTAGAAGGACGTGGTGTTATTCCACAGATGACATCCTTACCTTGTCAGCTTGCTGACGGTTCGAATCCCATCACTGGACTCGCTGAAATTTATGGCCCCTACACAAAGATATCGTTAACATTCTGCTGTGACCATGTACAGCAGCATAAATCATAACTATAACTATCCATGTCCGATTCTCTTTACCTTACGTTTTGTTTCAAAAGTCCTGTCTATGATTGGCGTAAGGCGTCACAAATACTTCCTATTTGTTGTTGGTCCAATAGTCTCGGTGGGACCCCACCGCCACACCTGGGACCCCCCAAATCAGGACTGACAGTCCAAGGACAGCCCCTGCATCCCCGGGCCCAAGGGACATCACCACACTCACTCAACACAACACTGCCCCAACATGTACAGTACGAGACAAGGTTGTGCCAGCAAAATTCCGTAAAAATGTTTTCTGAAGGCAAGTGAATTCACTCACCCTTGTGTCAACTTCTGTTACACTTCCCACTTGAGAATTAACGGCTGATACATGCTGTGACAAGAAAGAATAAAATCAGGCAGTTAATTCTGATTCTTAAACATCTTTCTTTCATTCACTGATGCCCAGTTTTGTTTACCTGTCAGTCTCGCTTCAAGGCTGAGATAGGTGTGTTGCCTATCTTCGTCATAGAGAGAGATAAATTTTACGTTATGTACCATCACAGATCGGGCTGCACTGAACACCTGCACTAAACACCTGCAACAATCACCAGCACCAATCAGCCATATCATTTGATAAATAATCCATTACCTAACCAAGTGTGCTTGGTTTCAACCCCGTGCATCCCGCCGCTCATACCCCTGGGAGATTAGACGACAGTCGACAACCTGCTCCCCAACATGGTGTTAACCTGATAATTAACTTTATGCCCGAGCTCATTAGTCTTAACCTTGCGGCCACACCACCCTCACTGCATCAACAGCCGACGAAGGAAACAAGCCCAGCACCCAGGGGTCCTTAAAGGAGCATTTTCAGATTATCCATCAGTATTGTGAATATTTACTTCACCTTGACCATTTGGCCTACATACAGTATACACATACAATCGTCCTTCTCTCTTGGGGAAACTATTCTGACCATAAGGGACGTACATAACAGATAATATCTGAATTAGACGTAGTTACCTTGATCGTTACAATGTGTTTCAGCCAGTGTGTTGGAATTCCCTCACTCTCCTGAAAGGACACTGCGTCTTTTGTTTCATTTTAAGTACTTATCCCATAAATCTCGTGAAAATATTCAATCAAAGCGTCATATTTCACACTGGGTGAAAATAATCATAAACATTCAAGAAAGTGATCAATTTTACTTTTTACACACGAAGAAAATGTCAGAAACCAATGACTTTCACCTCCAACGCAACCATAGACTAAAAGATTTTTTCTTAAATTCCATGTGCATTACCTATGAAGATATGAGATGAACATCACATCGCTTTCTTTTGCCTATTTCCACTGATCCATCAGCTGTCACTTCAACCGACATCAAAGCCGAGCGAGTTTCGTGCTACTCTTATCTGGTGATCAATACTGCCTGCTTGTTTGGTCCCCTTGACTTTGTCCAGGTTTACGTAGCTAGCTTGGCCGAGTTACGGAACATGACGTAGGAAGCAGCGGCCCGAGGCAGTCGTCCCTGTTGATCAGTTCCTACATTATCAATCCCTCTAACAATCAGTCAATACATACTACAATGACCATAGCTGACACCCAGTTCTCCGAGCTGATAGTCCTCAAAACGTCTGCTTGGCCAGAAAATAATTGATGCTTAACACTCCCGAAGCTCCTCTGGTATAGGAGTGGGTGCTAATAGCTTCGTGAGGGTATATTCACGTCTGGCCCCCGGTTGGGTGAAATTCTACGTTTACAGTTTGCAGTATAATGAGCGCCACCTACTGTAAACACTGGCAGTTAATGTGATTAATCAGGCAAAATATGCTTCATTTAATGTCAATTACAAAGTCATGCTATCAGTTTTATTGTGAATCTTTGAAACGCTGTTGTCAATGTACCGAAGTAAGATCAATATTTTACAGATTGTTGTGACAGACTTATTTTATTAGATAAATCTTACTTCTCATGCACCAGATTTAATTGGATTGTGGTAAATTCATGAACACTGTCAAGCCGTATAATTCAATATTAACATCTTTTTATTATTCATTTCCAACTTAAATTTTAATCATTAATTCTCGGCTTCAAGAAAGGCCACCATGAAGGATCACAAAGGTTCGAACATTTAACTCAAGGATTTTAATTTTGAAACCATCAAACATTAATAGCTTTGCACTAATAGAAAATGATTTTTTTTAATTTCATCTAAAAAAGTCAGAAGTTAACATATAATAAACACAATTTATCAGTAATTCTCAAAGGCAGATCATTTTAAAAGAGGATAAAAATAAAAATAATTGAAACACAATTCTTAGGCACTTCTTTCCAGATCGGACACAAGAACTAGGATGCTTTATTCTGAAGACAAAGACTATTCTTAAGGTTGATCAAAACTGTAGGCAATAACATAAAGCAGAGCTTCAATACATTTGACACAATCAACCTTCTCCATCTGGTATGGAGGGCATTGTCCCCATAAACTATCCCCTCATTAAGGACTGAGGAACCATGGAACTGTGGATAATAATAATAATAATAATAATAATAATAATAATAATAATAATAATAGGTCATTTATATTGCACATATTTCCACAGCACTCAGGGGCATGCTCAAAGTGCTATTAATATCCCGGTCACTAGATCAATGTGCACTCTAGAATCATTCTCATTCTCAGCTCCCTGGGGAGTATACAACCCAAGCTGCCTTATATACCAAAGTGTGGATCCCCACTTGCTTCCATGGATCGCTAATGGAGTCACTGCTTCCTCACAAATCCATCTCCAGCAAACCATTATTATTTTTTGTAAAACCTAAGGAAAACTGATCCACTTTTTTCAGAAACATTCACTTAACAATTATATAATTAAAAAATAATTTTCGTATCAATTCTTGATTTTCTTTATACATATGACTACATAAATGATAATTCATTTACAAAACATATGGTACATTAAATAACTACAATTTCCACACTAATCAGTGAACAAAGAATTATCTGATAATCTTTCTGGTTTCATTGCAAAACCACACAAGTACTTCCAGAATAAAGAATGTCAAAATACAAAACTACACATTTAACCAGTTCATCTAAATGAAACAGAGCCAACATGAGACATATCTTACTGTGAAGTATTTTAGAGGACATTACTGCAAGCTGAGAAACAAATAGAGTTAAAGATCAAACATGAAAAGTTTCTACCGCAGCTAAACTACAAGTAGCAATAGAGCAGCTAAATGAATCACCAAACTGTTACTACAGGGGAAAAGACAACTTTGTAACACTTGTCAGTCGTGTCGCTACTTTTTCCGCTGTAGCAACTTTGTCGAGTTTGACAAAACTTTCCCACCTCCAGAGCACACCAGAATATCCTCCACGCCACAAAGTTTTCGGAGACGAAGAAGCTTTGGCATAAACGACGGGATGAGAAACCGGGCGTTATTCATTTTCTCTGTTGAAAAATTTCCCACAAGACAAAGGGTCTTACATAAGGCCGGCTCGCTACTGGTATTAACGAGTTCAAGTATATTTGAGTTGGAAATTGTACGCACGTTTAGAATGACAGCATGTTAGAGGCTCCCAGACCCATCAATGCCTCCATTTTCATCGATGTTCGTAAAATTCACATGCGGCGGAACCTCCTTTCGACCGTCTAAATGATTTAGCTCACTTGAATTTGAGAGCTTTCCACTTTTTGAATGAAGACAATAAATTTTAAATCTGAGCAGAAAGATGTCATAAATGTGTAGAACCGATCAATAAACATTGGTCCAGGTGTTGGGACTCCATCACCCCTAAAATCAATAGTGAACTCATCTAAGCAAATAGCCACAGACTTAACCATCAAACAGTCGGGGGTGTTAAGTTGTAGACCTTACCTTTCCATGTCAAATGTTTACACTTGGCAATTATCCACAATATCAGATCTTAGCCACAAACAAGCCGGATTTCTCAAACTTCCATATCACTGATTAAAATGACCGCGTTTCAACCTTTCGCCTCTGACACAGCCTTCTCAGCCCTCCCCCTGGTGCTGAATGAGAATCGGACAAACTTACCTCGACTCCAGTTTCAACTCAAGCGCATCAGAAATATCGATGCACAAAACGTCACACAACAAAGTTGATAGAACAGCTGTTAAGGCCTAAGCAATGTTCACACAATAGATCCCATTTAAACTTCATTGACTAAACTTGTGTGTTTGCGCTTGTTGAAGTTTTGTAAGCAGAATCTCAGCATTACCTCCACATCCCAGGGAACCCCTCAGAGAATGTGTAGCCCGTTCCAAACTAAACACAAGTTCAAGGGGTACAGGCTAGCAGAGAGAACAAACAAACACGGTGATCTAGTGGGGGACACTGTCACCGACATACAACCACCTACCATATTTCCAACCATTTACAACAGCCATAAAACTGTAGTGCCTGATCCATGCCCCATGATCCATGCCCCACTGCACAGATTCTCTAATATCAAACAGACAAACATTCATGAATTATGAAAGATATGCTGACATGGGACTCGGCAGCGAAAAAGTTTGACGGTCAATGATTTTATTTTTTATTAAAGTTGTGTGTTATCTCAAGGTAAGCAGGTAATGAAAAGAGTCAAGAGCTGGCTAGTTGTACTGACAGAATTATAATCAGTCTTCTCCACAATGTTCCAATCCACATGTAGAAAACTCCCTTACAATGTTTAAGGATAATCTTATATCATGAAGCATGAAGGACTGGGGAACTATTCTGACACAGAATCACCACAGGGAGACAAGTATGAAGTACTGGAGACCTATTCTGACACAGAATCCCCACAAGGGTACAAACCCAATTAAACCAAGGTAAAATCATATTTGTCATGGATGAGAATGTGAACTAAACTGTCAAGGCTGGCTTCGGGTAAAGCGAGCCACAACCCATTAGTCTTACATATGGGCAAACATTAGATCTGAAATTTATAATGATAGTTGCAATTTGTTGAAATTCATAATTTTCCATGTCTGATTCCAACCCACCCCTGAGTGTTTGTTTTTTGTATAATGCCAAACTCAGCAATTTTCCAGCCATATGATGGCTTTCTGTAAATAATCGAGTCTGGACCAGACAATCCAGTGATTGATATCATGAACATTGATCAACGCATTTGGGATATGATGACATGCATCAACCAGGTCAGAGAGCCTAACCACTCAATCCCGTTCGTCGCCTCTTTCAATAAGCATAGTCCATAAGTTGCTGAAGAACCCCAATCTTCACAAGTCAGTCAGTCAGTCAGTCAGTCAGTCAGTCAGTCCAGTGAGTCAGTGAGTCAGTCAGTGAGTCAGTGAGTTTAACACCTTATATTACAGATATATGACAGTAGCCTGTAACTAATTGAGTCTTGACCAGACAATCCAGTGATTGATATTGTGAGCCTCAATCCAAGTCGTAAATATCACCCAGAAAGCTCCTGCAGAGGGTATACCCATAGAATACAACCTTAGTTGTCATAGCATCAACAACAAAACATCCAAAACAAAAACTACTCGAGAATTATGTATACATCATGCAACTACAACGTATTATTTCACTGATACTAAATCACTATCATCCTCATGTCTTCCACGAACTCCGCCAATACCACCAACAGCCCTGTTAACACTGATTTCTTTACATATTGATTCTGCTCGAATTTTATCACAAGTTGGCAATAAAAAGAAATGTGTGTAAACATATTCACAGCTGATAACCTATAAACTAAACTTGAGAGAAATTAACACATTATACTGCTTGTTGGTTTTAGTAACATACAATAATTGTAAGATATTAACCTCAACACTTTTTGCAATTCTTAACTGATAAGAATTTTTATTCAAAAATATGCTTACAAGAGTACGGATCATTCCAGAGCTAAGATAAGGTAGCTGATTTACACAGATTTAACCAATATATAACAGTAATATCATATAAATAAATTATCCCTGTCCCATCTTAGTAAATATCCCACATACCACATAAAGACTAATGACTAAAAATATATCTAAACAAGGACCAATGTAACAGTACAAATGTCACAATCGTTTTTTCTAAAGCAACGACTTAATTTTACCATCTACACTCTACAGATAATCATTGTCCTTTCTCGCCTCATGACTTAACAATAACTTTTTTTTTCAAGGTATTATAAATGGTAAGACCATCATTATTAAACCATAACAACATTCTACTTCATATTTTTTTTTCGTTTTCTTATCGTCGAAAAAGTATGTATAAGTTTCAAGTTTCAAACGGTGAAAATCAAAAGGTGAAATAACTCTGTCATCGTCACCAGCTCTGTTGCAGCAACCCCTTTCATGCAATCATAACCAAGAATCAATCCCACTGCATATTTAATTTTTTTTATCAAAACCCCGCGTTTATAGCTGGACCTGATCAATAGCACCTCCAACAGTGGAAAACAAATCACAAAGTTCCATTTCTTCCTGCTATCTACTGGAATCAATAAGTGACTACGAGTCATCCAATTCTTATAGGCCTGCCACACAGTGTTTGTCTCGTTTCTCTCCAACTCCACAGTTTCCTACTCATCAAATAATCATGGGAAACAGTAGGTATCAAAACGACTTTTCTGATAACTCTGCAAGAAATAGATATCAGTCGACAACTAACAAAACTTGCCTGTAATCTTTTTCCAGATAGTCCTCTTAAGTCACAGCACTTATCTCACCATTTCTTTCAAAACAAAGATACAGTGTCTTGTTTTCCTGATAGTGTACAGTGATTCGTCATTGCCGTGAGTACTGAGGCTGTCACCTTACATACATATAGGGTGAGTGAGTGAGTATTGTTTTAAGCAAAAGTACTGGGGAACTATTCTGACCCATAATCGCCCTGAATCCCTATTCTACCCCGAATCACCACAGGGAGACAAGCATGAAGTACTGGGGACCTGTTCTGACCCACATTCTCCACAAGGAGACAAGCATGAAATACTGGAGACTTATTCTATCCAAGAATCACCACAGGAAGACAAGCATGAAGTACTGGGGAACTATTCTGACCCATAATCGCCCTGAATCCCCACAGGGAGACAAGCATGAAGTACTGGAGACCTATTCTGCACCAGTATCTCCACAGGGAGACAAGCATGAAGTACTGGAGACCTATTCTATTCAAGAATCCCCACAGGAAGACAAGCATGAAATACTGGAGACTTATTCTATCCAAGAATCACCACAGGAAGACAAGCATAAAGTACTGGGGAACTATTCTGACCCATAATCGCCCTGAATCCCCACAGGAAGACAAGCATGAAATACTGGAGACCAATTCTGCACCAGAATCACCACAGGGAGACAAGAATAAGGTAATGGAGACCTATTCTGCCAGAGAATCCCCACAAGGGTACAAACCCAATTAAACCAAGGTAAAATCATATTTGTCATGGATGAGAATGTGAACTAAACCGTCAAGGCTGGCTTCGGGTAAAGCGAGCCACAACCCATTACCTGAACGTTACCCATGTGAGGTCTGACAAGACTGAATCTCCTGGACTGTGTACTATGAGTGCAAGGATAAACACCTAACTGCACCCAGCGACTTCAATAGCTTCAACACGTCTAGGTTTCGGGTCAATCCACTCTTTCACACACTCACATTCTCTATATGTTTTTCAATTTCTGACATATTGTCCCTGTTCCCCCGGGTAAACTACATACTACGTATGGAGAAGTTTGCAAGCATCATTATTCCTCCCATCATGCATCATTCAGTGAAGTATAGTCTTCATTGTCTTTATCGCTAACAAACTTTAGTTCAATATGTCAATACCAGGAGGCGGGCCCCAGCTTCATGTAACAACACATCATACAACCGACTTGCCATCAGACCGAAGATGAACCTGCCAGCCCCAACCCAGAACAATGGTCGAGTAGGTAAGGTGTTCACTCATCACACAAACAGCATGGTTGATCCCCTGATGCATACACTGTTAAGCTCCTTCTTTGTGTTCCCCCTCTTAATTTGACAAGTGGCATAAAACAAACACATTTATACTCTTTCCCTCATTCAACCCGTGAAGATCCGAGGTAGAAGGGTCTTCAGCAACCCATGTTTGCAGTAAATGGTAAGAGGAGACTAACGGGATTGATGGTCAGGCTCACTGACTTGGTTGATGCATGTCATCATATCCTGATTGTCTAGATCGATGCTCGGGATGTCTATCACTGGATTGTCTGGTCCAGACTCGATAACTTACAGACCACTGTCATATAGCTGGAATATTGCTGAGTTAAACACCAAACAAACAAACAAATCTTTCCCTCACTCACTCAGCAGCTTTCAGTAAAACTTTGTTGGTGTTACTCCTGTCCCTCAACCAGTCCTGCCTACGCTCACTCACTCACCGGTACTTTCAACCCTTGACCTCATGTACTCTTAATGAACACACCGATGTTCACTATAGCAGGAATGATGTTTTTAGCCTTCCCATCATGCAATGCATCTGACCTGATATTATCTTTCCCTGCTTCAATCACACATGAATTATGTAGAACAAACTCTATAGACAAAAATCTACATTTTTTTCTGGCTTAAGTGCAACGACAGCGTGGCATTAACATACATGGCAATGTTGGTTTTTGTTTTGTATTATCAATTCATCACTACCCTGCACAGCAGATATACCAGGGGTTAAATGGGTTTCAAAATGTGTATTGGACACAGCAACACATCCACTGACTTTTCAATCCAATATGTAACATTTACTGGCCCAAATGTTGGTATTTGTTTCCCTCTGTTAATGAGGATGTTTCATGCTCATGATATCGATCACTGGATTGTCTGGTCCAGACTCGATTATTTACAGACCACCGTCATATAGCTGGATTATTGCTGAGTGCAGCATTAAACACCAAACCAACAACAACACTTAAAAGAAAATTTGATGGGCCAGTTTTAATGAGTCAAGTCGGATTGACAGTGTCTGCACATGTCAAGGACATTACACAGAAACACCATGACTGAAGAAATCATGCACTCTGCTGCTAAACAAGGGATCCCACACTAGGTCAGATGCACCATACTGTCATCAGGGTGGTATGCATAGCCTCCAACACTGCACGTCATGACTCTCTGTATCAACAACACCAAACATGGCTCCAACCAAACACGTCATGACTCTCTGTACCAGCAACAACAAACATGGCTCCAGCCAAACAAGTCATGACTTCCAGTATCAACAACACCAAACATGGCTCCAGCCAAACACGTCATGACTTCCAGTATCAACAACACCAAACATGACTCCAGCCAAACACGTCATGACTCTCTGTACCAACAACACCAAACATGGCTCCAGCCAAACACGTCATGACTGTATCAACAACACCAAACATGACTCCAGCCAAACACGTCATGACTCTCTGTGTCAACAACACCAAACATGACTCCAGCCAAACATGTCATGACTTTCTGTACCAACAACACCAAACATTACTCCAACCAAACATGTCATGACTGTATCAACAACACCAAACATGACTCCCAACCAAACATGTCATGACTCTCTGTACCAACAACACCAAACATGGCTCCCAACCAAACACGTCATGAGTAACAATATCAAACATGACTCCCAACCAAACACGTCATGAGTAACAATATCAAACATGTTTCTCCTCGCATGTCTGTAACCAGACTCAGCCACCCACCAAACAGAACATGGCTTTGCATACCCCAAATATTTAACATGGCACCCTACCCACCATGAATGCAGCATATATAGCAACTGCATATTTGGTCATCCAATACCATTAGCCTCCGTGAGTAGCCCCTCTTTGGGTGTCATGAACACAATTGCCAATTTCTCCCTAATGATTGGTGCTTCTACTTGCCCCAGGAAAGCTTCAGGCTCCTCGTCCCCTATGTCTACTGAACACGAATGGTTAGCACCACTGTACGAAATCAGAGCCATTGGTATTGGAATCAGAAAGCAGCATTTTGATTTCACAATTCTCTTGAGCATATATAACAGCTGAGTCTGAAAAGAATTCAGATTTCAACCTTTTTGGTCCAAATTCTGTGGGGACTAAAACAATTTTGGAATGTATTGATCTTATAGCTCCTTGCCTCCATGCTCATGCCCAAGTTGAGAAAAACTCCTTACTTCTACTCAAGTGGAGTCTTAACCTGCTTCTAATGATACAGATGAAACAGGAAAATAGCCTATGTTAGCCTAGTTGCCTTACATTTGATGGCAATTTAATTCTGTTGTCATCTCAGTTTACTAGTGGCTAGTACAGCCACACCAGTCAGGGGTCCTGTAGAGGACATCCTCCTCATTCGGTCAGCCCGTATTCATGAAAGTCTTATTCTGTTACAAATAGCAGTAAATCATAACAATTCCTGTTCCACACTTATTTCAACTAAATCGATATCGCTACTTTAAATGTGCAAAAACATTCCCCTTTTTTGGAGGTCTAGTCAGTGTGAGGCTGTCTGAAAGCTCTGCCTCAGCCCTCCCCTCAACAATCAATAAGTCTAGCTCAAAAACGAAGAGCCTTGCCCTTTGCCGAGAGTGTCCTCCATGCCGAAGCATCCATTAATATGTCAGTCAAAATACATCGTGCATTTTCCTTAGGACCTTTGCTAATCAATACCTAATCAATACCAGCAAAATCAATTGATCACCTCTCTTCCAGTTCAGGAGGTGCACCAATCTAGCTCCTAATTCTGTTCCGTTTCCATTTCAGACAGTTTCAAGTTTCCGAGCCTCCATCTGGGTCATTAGGAGCTGCCAGTGAGGAAACCATGGAAGAAAAACCCACACACATATCAGACCAGACCAATTCCATCTTCACTTTGTCTGATAAGATATTGACAAACAGTTATGATTACACCAAGCCAGTACAAAGAAAAAAGGTATATTCAATAATGGCTTGAAAGGATATTCCCGAAGATTCACTTTGTCCCATTATCTAAATCCTAAATAGGAATATCATGGAGTTCAGAAAGGAAAACGATATAATATTTCAGAGTCAATTTTTTTTTTACCACTTTTAAAGATGTAAAAATAATGTTGATAACTGTTTACAGCAAAATGAGCAGGCCGACACCTGACATGTCCCTTACATTATAGACTGACAGTCATATACATTGGAACAATGTTTGTTTGTTGTTTAATGCCGCACTCAGCACTTTTCCAGCAAAATGACGGCAGTCTGTAAATAATCGAGTCTGGACCAGACAATCCAATGATTGACATCATGAGCATCGACCCATGCAATATGGGATACAATGACATGCATCAACCAAGTCAGCGCGCCTGACTACCCAATCCCGTTTACTAGCCTCTTACATGCATAGTCGACTTTTACGTCAAGCACGGGTTGCTGAAGACCTATTCTACCCCATATCTTCACGGGTCAAATCGGAACAAAGTACTTCTGACCACTGATCTGTGTAAGGAGGTCTTTGCCAACAGCCCTATTATTTCTTGTGTCATAAATCATTTGTATGTGAAATATGAAAGTATTTCCATATCTTGAAAAAAATAAAAAATAAAAAATGTAACAACAAGCACTCATTTCTGACAGAGCTGATGAACGCGATTCATGGATGTTGTTTCGGACAGTAATGGTCATGTAGTGGTGAAAAACACAAGGAATCCACCCCTGTATCTGAATGTTGGGAGTTTATTACAGGACACTTCTGCTGACGACATGATGGCTGTCTTAACAGTGACATTGATACATACGTACCCCGTTAAACAAATCGCTTCATTGGCTTGAGACAATTCATCATCATGATTGACATCAGACAAGTCGCTTTGTACCAAAGCCTCAACTGCCTAACTTCCAACAAACACCCTCACAAGCACGAGAAAATAAAAAAGTCTATCTCTTGACAGCAAAACATCAACTTTTAAGCATCGTCTTAGAAACTGTCTTGACACACGATTCAGTCTACACATTTTGACACAATAGCAAGCCCTCCTTGGGAAACATGGGCTTTTACTGAGGCACAAGTAAAACCGATAATTCCCTGCGTCAATATTTGTAAGAGTCTAATGTTATGAAAGCGAGACCTCACAGTCCCTCGATAAAACCTCATGTTAACGTGGCCGGGACACACTTTCACATTTTCGTGGAACCAGAGCCCACGCTCACACGGGGAATTCAAACCACAATGTCGGTGTGAGAACTCCAATCTTCGGCTGACCGACAACCCAAACAGTTTACTCTAGGGAAAGCCATCCCATTTCTCCCGTTGCTTCACATGATAGGAATCCATCCAAAACCATACAATCTTTTAATTGAAAACACAAAAATCTTCCATTTGGGTATCAATTTCACTAAAATATAGCAAGTTTGGTCATAAAACAATCAACTTCATGTTTAACATCTGAATCAAATACTACACTCTTTTTCAAAAGTTTGATATTTTTCAAATTTTATTAAATTACACTTAAAACCTTATCTTTGTATTCAACACAAATACATGTTTAAAATATTGGGGGAAAAATTCCTTACGTTATGTTTTGTGGCACCTATTAACTGTTTATGAAAGTCGTGCCGATTGAGAGCATACGACATATCACATCACTCCTCTGTAGCCCTGGGAGGCTCCAAGAGTTGACCTTTGTCAACATTATATCAGCTAAACTTACGTATCTACAGTTGTGACATACTTCTTGGTGTATTAATTTGTTTTGGATATCAGCTGTGCAGTAGATTGTACAAGAAGAACGTAACATTGTGATTCATAAATATCCATTTCTCAGACGACAACCTGATGATCGAAGCTTGAAACCTGACTGCAACTTCAGTCCTACTAAGAGATTTGGAACAATTTCAAATTCAAATCCATCCAAACATATGTGATGGAAAGAAAAGATACTAGCGGTCAATCTTCTCAACACTTCCAATAACTTTCATAACAAATTTTAAATGTTTTCTCAATGTTTAATTTGGCAATTCCAGGACCAAAACAGCTAATCAACCTCATCCCTCGAACTTGTACCATAAAACCTGCTACACAGTTTATCCCACAGTCTCCACTGAAAACTAGAAAAGATAGCAGATATAATGTTGAACAGAATTCTGGTGTTCCGGAATTACAGAGCCGAGATAAAAGCAGCCTGGCCTTCACTTTTGCGTAGGACAAGGATTCTGAAAAACAATGTGACGCCAAAGACACAGACAAACCTATTTAGGTTCATTTTACCCCAATTATGCCAGCCGCAACATGATACAAGAATTGTAATTCACCTGACAGAGATCCACCTTATCTGTGCCACACCCAGCCACCAGGGTATAGGCAGATCTAACACAACTCATCACATTACCAGGTAAACACCAGACTACATATAGATGCATGCATATTGGACTCAAGAGATCATACATACTAATGGTCATGGCATTACATATTGATATATAGCTGACTCCAGTGATGATGATAAATATTTTACCTGTTCATGATATAACACATTGATATATAACTGACTTCAGCAATGATAATTATTTTACCTGATCATGGCATAACATGTTGATATATAACTGACTTCAGCAATGATAATCATTTTACCTGGTCATGGTATAACACATTGATATATAACTGACTTCAGCAATTTTCATCATTTTACCTGGTCATGATATAACACACTGATATATAATGGACTTCAGCAATGATAATCTTTTTACCCGATCATGGTATAACAGATTAATATATAACTGACTTCAGCAATGATAATTATTTTACCTGGTCATGATATAATACATTGATATATAACTGACTTCAGCAATGATAATCATTTTACCTGATCATTGTATGACACATTGGTGTATAACTGACTTCAGCAATGATAATCTTTTTACCTGATCATGGTATAACACATTGATATATAGCTGACTTCAGCAATGATAATCATTTTACCTGATCATGGTATTACACATTGATATTTGACAGACTTCAGCAATGATGATAATAATTGTAGTTGATCATGGTATAACATATTGATATATAACAGACTTCAGCAATGATGATAATGATTTAACCAGGTCATGGCATAAAACATTGATATATATCTGACTAGACACTAATGTAAGGATATACAAACTACCTCACCATGGTATAACACACACACATATATATATATACCTGACCATACAACTATGTAAGTATATTATGACTCCCTGGTTATAGTGTAATACATTGATATATAACAGACTGCAGCAATGATGACAATGATTGTAGCTGATCATGGTATAACATATTGATATATATCTGACTATACAATTATATTATGACTACCTGGTTACAGTATAATTCATTGATACATATCTGACTTAACAATTATATAAATATATTATGACCTCACCATGGTATAATACTCTGATATATATCTGACTATACAACTGTGTAAGTATATTATTCCAACCTGGATATGACATAACACATTGATACATATCTGACAACAGCAATATAATGACTTTGAGTCTATGACCAGTAGATGATAAAACACATGACATAGCAATGTATAAAGACATTGATTTACCTGCAGTGCAATAACACACTGAGATACATCAGACTCCAGGAATATACAGATGTGGTGATGGATGAGGTATAACAAACTGACGTATCTTCATCTACAGTAATATCCAACCACTGATTTACCTGGCTGTGATTGTGAGACTTGCGTACCTGTCTGTCAAGTATAGCATTAACACCTGGTCTTGTGTCAGATTTATGAGTGTCTGAAAAAACAACCACGCAGCCAAACTACACCTGACTAGCTTTCATCCTAACTTGGATGTCTCGGTTTACTCGTAGCAAGGCAGCTAATCTACATATCCCATTCAATCAATTCTTTATCATCATGTAAATAAACAACAGATTACGTTATGAGGGCTCTTCCGGTGGCACTGAAATGGTCCAGCGTATGTGGACAATATGTTTCAGAAATAGAAGCCCTACCTAAAATTATCAATTCAAGTCAAGAGATTAGCTATAAATAGACAATCCTTGAACAAACTTAGATAAGTAAATCCCTGTGTGAGGTGCAGGACAAACACACATACACAAACGTCCTTATTCAATGAGATAGGGGGCGCTTTTGTGTAAATGCATGCTACTATAAATCGTTGCCTTTTGTGTGACGAAAGCGAGTAGTTTTTGCTCAAGCACTAGACAAGTGCACATCGATTTTGTATGACGTGGGTGTGACGACGTGTGCGTAGTCCAGATTATTGAAATGTGAATAATTCAACGTGGCGGTACATTAGAAATGGTGAAGACCTCGTCCCATCACACTCTGGCAATCAATGTTCAATTGTGGCCACTTTTTGAAGTTGTGTTCTTGTTAGGTGTACACAATTGATTTTCCTCATCAGGTAGAATATAATCCTGCCATTAGCAAAATGAGAAAAAACTATTGTTTATGTAGAGAAATTTCCAACATATTATGCAAATTGTTCAGCTTTCCAATCACTTAAGGAACCAAACCATGTCACCAAGCTTTGTCTTATGAACTTATCTTACATTGGAACCTTCCACTTCTTACCTTAATGTTCTTTTTCCCACCTGATCTTTCATGTATATTCTGCTTAACTTACAACTTGTGAAAAACTTGAGGCTATAAACCCTAGGCTATTAGTAGATTCAACAAGCTCTATATCATCTTGCCAGTCTCTTACACTGCATATTAACGTCGACATTCTAACCAATGAGGCACAGTTTCAATTCTTTAACAGAAATTGCTGTTCATGATTCATTCAAAGTTTATGATTCATTTAAAGTTGTCAATAGTGGCCCTAGGTGTCTCTTGTTTGTTGTTTTCTCTTATCTATAAATCTCTACCTCAGATGTACAACCATGTCCTGCCCAGTTATTAATTTAATTTAAGTTAATTTTATTTAATTTATCACCTGCTTGATAAAGCACTGAAATGTGACATTGAAAAAAATAAAGAAGTTATACAATCCTGTATTCACTGATGCTACAGCTTCTAAAATGACACTTAAACATACATTAAAAACTTCTTAAGTTTTGAAATGTTCTAGATAATCCAAGATATGAAATCTACCATGACCTGATCAACATGAACATTGGTCCTGCATATCCGAGGACCAGTTTGATATTTGCTGAAACATATTGAGGCAATCAAGAACTATTCTAAAACATTAATAACAACTTTATGGACACTCATAACACATTATTGAATAATATGGTTTGTCAAATAACCTGAATGTTTTAGACATTTTTTGTAAACATATTGGAATTTGATATGGATGTTAAAAATGAACAGTCAAGATATTCTAAATGAAAAAAGTATCATACTCTTAAGAAACCGATAAAGTCTTCTATGATAGAAATTCCCGAAAGACAAGAGGCTCGGTGAGATGAGATAAGTCACTTGTGTTCAGTTCCTCGAGTACACGGGTCAAGAGACACGCTGATAGTCACTGCTGTACAGGAGTGCTATGCTGTTGTTTGCCTCAGAGTTCAATATGTCAGTATTAACACCAAGCCTTAAAGACATACACTTTATAAAATCGTCCGTTTAACCAAATATCAAGCGGTAATCCGATAACCTGAACAAAGGGCAACAATTGAAGCTCCCAAATCCAGGGCGTAAATACTTTAAAATAAATAAAAAGTTACCATATTAACTTGTCAAACCTCTTGAGAGGTAAGGTAAGAATTTACGCCACTCTTAGAACTGTTTCAGCAATATCATTGGTCAGACATTTGGAACAGCTTGCGTTCCCATCCCCTTGTACCCAGGGTGTCACATCAGCACTTTCAGAAAGAGATCTATTCCAGGACTCGTAGATCTTCACCAAATTTTACTGCCTTGATCATAGCAAAACAAAATATACCCTCAATACCCTTTCTTGGGTATAGAATCCACTTTGCCCGGGTACTATCGATTTATAAAACACCGACAACAATATTATCACACAGTTTCATCGTTTTGCATTCAAAAAAACCCAATTACATCCATGTTCAAGATGCAGAAATGAGATAAGCTTGTGTGAATTCTGCGCTCACTCATACCGAGAAGCCTTCCATGATGCTGATTGGTTGATTAGAAAGTTCACCCGAAATGACCTTCTGTGGAGCGTCCTCAGATCTTCCCACAGAGAGATATCGTATCGGAGTAAAACATCTGATTGGAATGAGATTGAGGCTACACTACCCAACCACCCTCCTTCTTGATGCATAATAAAGAAAATATGAATGTTTCAGTGTACTTGCACCTTTAATTTCATCAAATCATTTACTTGATAATAGATAATCTTTACTACACTTCACAAGAAATTGGTCTTCACACACGTGTTCCTTATCACAGTGTTCGTGGCCGTCATCTTCACCATCTTTATAATCAGTCAAGACATATACACCACTTTTCTTCCCACAAAAAACAGCAACCAAAATCCTACTGAAAAACTATTTACAGTTCTTTTCTTCCCTAAAAAAATTAGCCACCAAAATCTCAGTGAAAAAAACAAAAACAAAAGCACAAAGTGACAGGTATGTTAAAAAATAATTCTTACTAGAACTATATTTTGCCCCAGCCTAGTAATGACTTTAAGCATGGAGTGTGAAACCTTATCTAATGTTGTATATCTAGATGTGTTGCCTGGAAGATGGCATCCAATATGTTAAATTAGTTCTGACACCCCCGGGGGCTCTTGTCAGTACAATGCTAACAATCCAATCAATGGACTGAACGAACAGATGATCAGGAGGAATTCACCACCTAACAAGCCACAAAGTTGCCTGAAATTCAATTAGGAACAATTACAAATCAATACGTTCAGTGAGAAAAATTAAATTTCAGAATATTTTACATTGGTTGTAAATGCTGAGGAGAGTTTTGGCTTGAAAATTTAATTGTAAGATGAAAGAAATGCCAATTTGTAATCTCTTAGTAACTTGAGATATTGACATGTATACTATCTACATGGTAAACTGACTGGAGAACAGCTCATTGCCATTAATAATACATTCATCTTGACAGTTTCAATACATATAATCAGCCTCTTAAAATGCCTTTGAAGTTCCAAGGATCCTTAATTTCCCATTGATTATTAATATTTGTAATGGGAGAACATATTATTAACTCCCTCCAATACAGGAGAAATATTCAGTGTCGATAATCTTTCCCATATCTCACTGTCAAAACTTCACCAGTCCTATCACACTGATATTTGTAAAACTTAATTCATATTTCATACCACACTTATCACACTTTTATGTATCATAATTCATGAGTGATATTTAGTATATACCATACATATGTTCCCATAAACATGTATATCAGATACAGGACTGAAGTGTTTCTGGTGGCTGATTGGATGAAAAGAATTGTTATGTATGGGTTATTCATAATGGAGACACTACTTCCCTGATGCCTAGTCAGGTCTAAAACAATGACAGGAAACATGGGACTGAAACAGCATCCCCCCCCCCCCCCCCCCACACACACACACACACACTCCGGTGCTGAGGCACTTATTGTAGGAATCATGTATTGTTAGGCCAGATTTCTGTTTGATTTGCAGATTTTATTACTGAAATGTTTCAACATGTTTTTAAGGGGAGTTCAGATATATTTGGGACAGTAGGTGGGAATGAAAATAAGTAGAGGCTCTGTAGCTCACCTTACTTAGAAAAGAAGTATCACTTTAGCTCGCTTTAACAATATTTTGGTACAAATATCAACAGTGCGTGAAATAAAAATTGGTGCAAAAAATTCTGGAAAAATAAACATTTTGCAACATTGTTTCACATTTGTGACCCCAACTATAATGCTGCAAAGGTAAAAATGACTTCCTTATAAGGAGATGTGAAAAATGTAAATGTTCACAATGAAAAGATGGATAAACAGACGGACAGACAAGAGACAATGTGCTATGACACCGGTAGTAACCCTCTGATGTGATACAACCCCCGTAGTAATCCTCTGATGTGTGACACAACCCCTGTAGTAACCCTCTGATGTGTGATACAACCCCTGTAGTAATCCTCTGATGTGATACAACCCCTGTAGTAACCCTCTGATGTGATACAATCCCTGTAGTAACCCTCTGATGTGTGATACAACCCCTGTAGTAACCCCCTGATGTGTGATACATCCCCTGTAGTAACCCTCTGATGTGTGATACAACCCCTGTAGTAACACTGATGTGTGATACAACCCCTGTAGTTACCCTCTGATGTGTGATACAAACCCAGTAGTAACCCCCTGATGTGTGAAACAACCCCTGTAGTTACCCTCTGATGTGTGATACAACCCCTTTAGTAACCTTCTGTAGTAACCCCCTGATGTGTGATACAACCCCTGTAGTAACCCCCTTATGTGTGATACAACCCCTGTAGTAACCCCCTGATGTGTGAAACAACCCCTGTAGTTACCCTCTGATGTGTGAAACAACCCCTGTAGTAACCCCCTGATGTGTGATACAACCCCTGTAGTTACCCTCTGATGTGTGATACAACCCCAGTAGTAACCCCCTGATGTGTGATACAACCCCTGTAGTTACCCTCTGATGTGTGATACAAACCCAGTAGTAACCCCCTGATGTGTGAAACAACCCCTGTAGTTACCCTCTGATGTGTGATACAACCCCTTTAGTAACCTTCTGTAGTAACCCCCTGATGTGTGATACAACCCCTGTAGTAATCCTCTGATGTGTGATACAACCCCTGTAGTAACCCCCTGATGTGTGATACAACCCCTGTAGTAACCCTCTGATGTGTGATACAACCCCTGTAGTAACACTGATGTGTGATACAACCCCTGTAGTAATCCTCTGATGTGTGATACAACCCCTGTAGTTACCCTCTGATGTGTGATACAACCCCAGTAGTAACCCCCTGATGTGTGATACAACCCCTGTAGTTACCCTCTGATGTGTGATACAACCCCTGTAGTAACCCTCTGTAGTAAGCCTCTGATGTGTGATACAATCCCTGTAGTAACTCTCTG
This sequence comes from Haliotis rufescens, assembly GCF_023055435.1. Taxonomy (NCBI): domain Eukaryota; kingdom Metazoa; phylum Mollusca; class Gastropoda; order Lepetellida; family Haliotidae; genus Haliotis; species Haliotis rufescens. The sequence continues at coordinate 90,830,673 of NW_025963779.1, read as the reverse complement.
ATGTGTGACAACACATCATGCTGTAACGTTAAAATATATTGCAAATGATCATATCATATGATGTCAACAATGCATAGTATCACATGCCATGTTTTTTTCTGTATATATTGCTGAAATGAATAAAACAAAAGTGAAAAAAACCTCTGACGTGACATAACCCCCCGTAGTAACCCTCACATCGTACCTGTAGGTTACCACATTATGATTAATTGCTCACCTGACTTGAGCCACTGTAAGACGGCCAACATGCTCATAAATCACACTGAACAGTGCCACCCCGTGAAGCCAAGCCCACCAGTTCCTCTTAAGGCCTGCTTTAGCATGGCCACTCTCAACAAGACTGACGTACAATGTCAACATGTTACATCTTGCCAATCAAACACACCACTAACAATAATCCTTAGAACTTACCTGATCAATTACTATCTTACGTATATACCAGGATACATTAAGTAAATTCAAATTATGTTTCCGGTGATTTTTTTTAAACCTTAATTAACTCAACCTTTGAATACAAGGATGTTTTTATAACGGCTATAAATATCATTAAATATTTTTCCCGTAAACAGATACTAAGCACTAGAGTATATTCTGAGGTGAATGACGTCACACTAGTTCCTGTTCTAAATAGAAGAGTCTTGCAATATTTGCATGTATGGTCGTCACAGTTCTGTAATCAATATCACATATCTGTGTATACATTTCACACTGTTCACAATGGAAGCAGTGGATGCACAGTCATTACCCAGCCTCCTATTTCCTTACATCATATTGATTTAACCAACACCTGTGGGTTACATTGCCGTGGTATAACTCATCGTATCACATGCTTTGATTATAACAGGTACGTAACACCCTGAGATTGCCGCCTCTCAGTAATCTGAGGCAGGAGAATTGTGCCAAGTGTGTCATATGACAGTATCTGCGTCAGATGCCTATCTATCACAGCGATGTCAGTTGATAAGTCACAAGTATACATATTACCGGTTTACATCGCGCAAACATTACTGCGTGTTCCATAGCTGTGGTTTGATGATGAATATCTTGTGCTACATTAAGCAACTCTTGGTGTTAGTTATGAGGTATATAATTTGCTGGTTCACAGTCGACTAATTATGAGGGTGAATTGTACTCAAACAAAAAGAAGGTAATTGGCTGGACTGGCAGTGAATAGTGACCTTTAAATCACCACTTTTTCCATAATCCAACAGTACGCTACAGGCATGTCAACACCTTTACACCAACCACATGTAGACCACAGACATGTCAACACCTTTACACCAACCACATGTACACCATAGACATGTCAACACCTTTACACCAACCACATGTAGACCACAGACATGAAGACACTTTTACACCAACCAACTGTAGACCACAGGCATGTCGACACCTTTACACTAACCAACTGTAGACCACAGGCATGTCAACACCTTTACACCAACCAACTGTAGACCACAGGCATGTCAACACCTTTACACCAACCAACTGTAGACCACAGGCATGTCGACACCTTTACACCAACAATCTGTAGACCACTGGCATATCGACACCTTTACACCAACCAACTGTAGACCACAGTCATATCGACACCTTTACACCAACCAACTGTAGACCACAGGCATGTCGACACCTTTACACCAACCAACTGTAGACCACAGTCATGTCGACACCTTTACACCAACAATCTGTAGACCACTGGCATATCGACACCTTTACACCAACCAACTGTAGACCACAGGCATGTCCACCTTTACACTCACCAACTGTATCAGTATGTTTTGTGCTCCTTGAAGAATTTCAGCTACATATCAGATTTGTATGACCAAAGATGTATGAAATTTTCCATGGCCGAAAAGTCCCATGAATACTGGATGTTCTCGAGTGAGTGAGTGAGTGAGTGAGTATGGTTTTACGCCACTTTTAGCAATGTTCCAGCAATATCACAGCGGGGGACCAGAAATGAGTTTCACACAATGTACCCAGGTGGAGAATATTATTCTAAAATCATGGAACAGTATAAACAGCCAGTTAACATTCTTGTATATGTCTTGTGTGTGATATTATGTAGCTGGTGATTTCAAAATGCCCCAAATTACTCTAGGAACATTTTGGAGACAGTGATTCCACCATTTCTGTCTTGATTTCTTAAATATATTGTTTAAGGTCATGTACGAGAATTATTACAATGTCATATGCTCAATTAAAAATTACTACAGACATGGTAGAGAAGACTGCAAAGTGAAAAATGTACACCTTACCTGCACAAACAGGACTGAGAGTATACAGGTGAACAGTCTCTAGCACATAGTCAAACATTCCCTTGTCATCCCCAACACATGTGACACACCCAATAACACCAGTGCTGGTGCCACCTACCTGCAACACACAACGGGGGGCCAGCCCACTACAGACAGACACCCCCCACCATGGACAGCTGTGTCAACTACTACCATTCCATGTGGTGAGAATTGGATAAAATCCATCATAAGATGATTGGTTCATTGCATGTCATTTATAGTTGATATGTTTTGTTTGATTGACATTATCGACCCATCTATAGCCATTTTACCAAACTGATGTGCCACCCCCCACCCCCTTTGGGTATACCCCTCGCCCAACACGCACGCACACGGACAGATAGACAGATAGGGCAGAGTGAGTGACTGAATGTGGTAAACACAGCTTTCTGTTTGAACAGAAATTAATTGATATCACAACATATTAGCTTCATGTGAAAGGAGGCCTAGGCTGTAGCTCTTGGCCAATGCCCCACACATGGGAAACCTCTGACCACCTGTGCACACTGCCAGGTGTACAGCCACCAGTTCTAACCCTGGTCCCCACTGGGTCTTAAGACAAGCACAGGTTACCGGGGACCTGTTCTTACCGTGGTCCCCACTGGGTCTTAAGACAAGCATAGGTTACTGGGGACCTGTTCTTACCCTGGTCCCCACTGGGTCTTAAGACAAGCACAGGTTACTGGGGACCTGTTCTAACCGTGGTCCCCACTGGGTCTCAAGACAAGCACAGGTTACTGGGGACCTGTTCTAACCCTGGTCCCCACTGGGTCTTAAGACAAGCATAGGTTACCGGGGACCTGTTCTAACCCTGGTCCCCACTGGGTCTCAAGACAAGCACAGGTTACTGGGGACCTGTTCTAACCGTGGTCCCCACTTGGTCTTAAGACAAGCACAGGTTACCGGGGACCTGTTCTAACCCTGGTCCCCACTGGGTCTTAGGACAAGCATAGGTTACCGGGGACCTGTTCTAACCCTGGTCCCCACTGGGTCTTAGGACAAGCACAGGATACTGGGGACCTGTTCTAACCCTGGTCCCCACTGGGTCTTAAGACAAGCACAGGTTACTGGGGACCTGTTCTAACCGTGGTCCCCACTTGGTCTTAAGACAAGCACAGGTTACCGGGGACCTGTTCTAACCCTGGTCCCCACTGGGTCTTTAGACATGCATAGGTTACCGGGGACCTGTTCTAACCCTGGTCCCCACTGGGTCTTAAGACAAGCACAGGTTACTGGGGACCTGTTCTAACCCTGGTCCCCACTGGGTCTTAAGACAAGCATAGGTTACCGGGGACCTGTTCTAACCGTGGTCCCCACTGGGTCTTAAGACAAGCACAGGTTACTGGGGACCTGTTCTAACCCTGGTCCCCACTGGGTCTTAGGACAAGCACAGGTTACTGGGGACCTGTTCTAACCCTGGTCCCCACTGGGTCTTAAGACAAGCATAGGTTACTGGGGACCTGTTCTAACCGTGGTCCCCACTGGGTCTTTAGACAAGCACAGGTTACCGGGGACCTGTTCTAACCCTGGTCCCCACTGGGTCTTTAGACAAGCATAGGTTACCGGGGACCTGTTCTAACCGTGGTCCCCACTGGGTCTTTAGACAAGCATAGGTTACTGGGGACCTGTTCTAACCGTGGTCCCCACTTGGTCTTTAGACAAGCATAGGTTACCGGGGACCTGTTCTAACCGTGGTCCCCACTGGGTCTTTAGACAAGCACAGGTTACCGGGGACCTGTTCTAACCGTGGTCCCCACTGGGTCTTTAGACAAGCATAGGTTACTGGGGACCTGTTCTAACCGTGGTCCCCACTGGGTCTTTAGACAAGCATAGGTTACCGGGGACCTGTTCTAACCGTGGTCCCCACTGGGTCTTTAGACAAGCACAGGTTACTGGGGACCTGTTCTAACCCTGGTCCCCACTGGGTCTTTAGACAAGCATAGGTTACCGGGGACCTGTTCTAACCCTGGTCCCCACTGGGTCTTATGACAAGCATAGGTTACCGGGGACCTGTTCTAACCGTGGTCCCCACTGGGTCTTTAGACAAGCATAGGTTACTGGGGACCTGTTCTAACCCTGGTCCCCACTTGGTCTTTAGACAAGCATAGGTTACCGGGGACCTGTTCTAACCGTGGTCCCCACTGGGTCTTTAGAAAAGCACAGGTTACTGGGGACCTGTTCTAACCCTGGTCCCCACTGGGTCTTAAGACAAGCATAGGTTACCGGGGACCTGTTCTAATCCAGGTACACCAACGGGAAACTAATGAGGGCCTTCTATTAAGACATCATTACTTTTTAGAAACAATATTCATTTTCCCAGTTTCCATATGTTAATGCTCATTAATCAACAATCTAAAAAGGACCATGTCGTCTCCATATCGGTCCTGAGATCATATTCAAAATTATTTTCTGATAATTTTATCAAAACATGCAGCTCCTATCTGTTAATTGTAATCTGTTTTTGTAAGTACAAATAACATTTTTAAAAATGAGTGTTAAACAATGATCTGGTTTCCATGTGTTCTTCAAACACCTGCCAAAATACATGTACAATATAATCACAGTGTTGAGGATCATCCGTACAGCTAGTGTAGTGATATGCACAGCCACAATTGGGGGGGATCAGGAATAGCAGTACCAAGCTTTCAACAAATGTTTCAACTTCAATAAAATATTATGGTGGAAGATGTATTAGGTTAATATAAACTGTTATGAACTTAAACTGGCAAGAATCAGATCAGTACTATTTGAGTGGGCCAATCTCCTGTTAACGAAGCATATGCACCATTCCAAATACTGATGTTTGTTTGTTTTTTTGTTTGTTAATGCAGCACTCAGCAATATTCCAGCTATATATCATAGTCTGTAAATAATCGAGTCTGGACCAGACAATCCAGTAATTGACATCATGAGTATCGACCACGTAATTAGGATATGATGACATGCATCAACCAAGTCAGCGAGCTTAACCACCCGATCCTGGTCGTCGCCTCTTACGACAATCATCACCAGGGATGCTGAGGACCTAGTTACTGATGTAACATCATACACATAAAAGAATCTGTGAAGTCACAGGAACATTAGGATTAAAATTGATTGATACATACAACTGTACATTAATATCATTTATTGGGAGAAAGAAGTAATTGTGGAAGTGAATGTATGTTATTGTTTGTCAGTTGTCACCAGACAGTAACATCTACCCATAACCCTCCTCCAGATGTGGCCCTGTGTCACTCACTATATCTATAGTCACAAATTAGGTCAGACCTTTCTGATAATTGTGTCAGGTGAACCTTTCCTTAATCTACACAAAATGTCTACAACCTCTGTCCTAGTGTCCCCGACTTTCTTCCACATTAACTGATCAGCCGAATCAACATTAACTGATAAGCCCTTATTCTAACTAAACCAAACAGGCTGTTCTCAGCATTACACTCACACATGAAGTGTTCAATTATAACATGTGTCACTTATCTCCAACTACTTGACTATGATTTTCTAATTCTAACAATCCTAAGTTTATTATTTCGTTAATAATATTAACATCTCCTCCAACTCAGCATGAAACAACATATTGTTCGAAAATTGCTATACAGTAAACTACGGTTATAACGAACTCAAATGGACCACTAATTTTAGTTCGTTATAACCGTAGTTCGTTATAAGCATATATACAACATCTATACAGCAAATGGCCGGGACCAAATATTAAGTTCGTAATATCCGTCAGTTCATTATAAGCATGTTCGTTATAAACTATTTTACTGTATTTCACGGTATTTTTAGATATACTAGTTTTCTCACAAACAGGGAATTTATGTAAATATTTTGGTGTGTTGCCAAGGGAACATGTCCTGGCATATGATGCCAACACTGACAATAAGGAGCCTTCACTGAGGTGTGACCGTTCCAGATGAGTAGTGCCATACTTCCCTGGAGTGACAATACAGCACGTCCCACCCAGACACATGATGCTGACCGGAGTCACAGCTTAAACAAATTAACCTTTTGAAAATATCAATATTGCAAAGAGACAGCTGATCCCCATGAAAAGACATATAAAAACATGTTTACATGTATCTGAAGTTAAACCACAAATTATTAACTTTCCAAATTTTGCCCTACTGGAAACATGTTCCATTCAATGGGAGTGCCTCAAATATTTTACGCCCAAAAGCAATAAACTATATATTAATCAATGTATTAGAATACATTTTCTTTTATCCCAAGTTAATATTTTACAATATTGTATAACTGGATCACACACACTGACCAGCTGTTCATATCCAGCTATTATGACAAATAAAACCCTGGTGAGATTATTCCCCTTTATTGAACAAATATCTTATATTGGATTCCTGTGCTTAGCAGATGCACTTGACTGTCAATATTACAAAAACACACATATCTACAAGGGATTTCCTAGTCATAGTGCTCGGAGAGGATAGTAATGTGTCTCACAGGGATTCAGATTTGAAAAGTGTGATATTTTGTTTTCTTAGATCAATATTTCTCAATTTGTTTTCCAAACTTTTAAACACCTAAATTGTCCTACATGTACCCATTCTAATGAAACATGTCAAAGACAGTGTGAACAGCTATAAAAAATATAATATTCGTTTTGAAAAATACTTCCTAACTGCTCATCAAATATTGAACAATATATGAATAAATGAAGCCCATAGGCTTAAACACCTCCATAACATTCAATAATAATTAGGCTCAAAAACTCCTATAATTAAGAAATAAATGACAAGTGTGAGTTGTAAACCGTACAATAAAACAACACTGCAGGGAGAATAAATTTACGCCATCAAGTTGCAAGCGCATGTTCGAATCTCTGGAAATGACACCATGATAGAACAATGTCTTATTATAAAATAAATCACAAATTATGAAAAACATTGAGAAGAGACAAAATTAAACATTCCTGACACAAATACCTCTCTGAGAAAAATGTATGCCTGTCTTGAATGAAGTGGCTCTACACCTCACTGAAAATGATACACATATACCTCATATATGCTTGGTTTAATTAAGGACCTTCAAAAATATAATGTCACTTGATGCAAATCCCTAATTCCTACTAATTTGGGTATGGTTGCCAGGTATATATGAATAATAACACCCTACCTCTCATCAACACTTGCAACAGAGATGTACACAGTTGATGTCTTCTGTATATCACACAGCCTAGTTTGACAGTTAGTACATCAAAGTGCCTCATGTGATAACAGTGTGTTCACCTACAGTAAGCTCACTATGGATTGCAGCAGAAGTAGAACAATGTATTACAAGTTTACTCTTCTTCTATTAAGCTGAAAATAGCCTATTGACCAGAAGCCATTATAAACTCATCAATAGAACATTGACCACTAATCAGTGAGTGTCTGAGTGAGTGAGTGAATGTGTTAACACAAATCTGATTGTATCTCACCTATATGAAAGCACCTTGCAAATACTAGTCAAAATCAGCCAACATGTGATTGATAGCATGAACATATCTTTGTGTTCAAGGTATGAGGACACTATCAAGGTCACCCACATGGTAACCACTCTGTAATCATTCATGTGTAAAAACAGACACATGACATTCATTTAATGATTGAATTAAATTAAAACTGATTTATTATATTCAACAATGAGCAAATATAATCACAGAAATGCATGAAAATAGGAACAATTTTTTCAGACACAAAAACAACACACTGAAATATACAGCAAAACATGTTGGACTACATGTCAATAATACAATAATAAATCTAGGTAACATAAACAGTCAAAAGCATTTTTATTAAATTGATATACTGCTGCCAGAGTAGAGGTGTTGGCAAAACACAAGCTGGTAGTATCGCCATAGACAACCAGGTCCACACGACATGCGAGCACTGGGTATGATAATAACTCATTACGTTGATGGGGAAAACTCTTTACTAATCCCGTTGTCTTATCTACAGCTAAGCAGATAGACTCCATGACTACAGATGGGCTGTGTATAAGAAGAACAGATTTGGTAATTGGTTTCAGGGCCAAAATCACGACCAACAAATTGCGATTGAGCTGCCTGATTATGTGGAGCTAAGTCAGCCGACGACAGGCAGGGGAAAGGTAGTTGGTAAAAATATCAATAATTGGACCTAGTACTCGGACCGGTCAATACGCGATGCAGGCGCTACCGTGAACGTCAGTTTTTTGACGGTTTTACCAAGCCAATGCAGTACCTAGGCGATACGTTGCTAGGAACGACAGGCAGGTCTGTGACGCAAATGCCATTGGCAACACATCAAGTTCGAACTAACCGAAGCCTCGGGTCTCACTTGCTAAAACACATCCTAAATGTACGATAACAGTTATTCACACAAACCCGAATATATATCCCCTGTTAAAAGTCTGTCGGCCGTTTTCGCCGAGTGGTTATACTGTCTGGCAATGCTGACATAAGTATTAAAGTTACGTACATGGTCCGAACTTTCCCGCAGGCACTGTGTTCCACACGGGCGTAACATTTGATTGACATTTGACATAACCAGCCTTCCGACCGCTACAACTGTTGCCGTTAAGGTCATATTTCAACACTATCATAAGCTAGGGTGTATAAGTACATACAACATGTTGACTTACCCTCAAGGGTCGCGATGACTTTTTCTTCGTCTGTAAAATGCCGTGTTCACTACATGAGTCCGAGTGAGACAGACTGATGAAACGGCCTTTGACGGCTGGAGTGCTGGTCACAATCCCGCTGTACAGTAGGAAGAAATTGTCCTTCGGCGATTCCAGTGTTTCTTACAGGGTGTAAGGTATTCTGAAAGAGAGACAGCCAGTCATTTAGCACAGGTTTGATAACGAAGTATAACATGACAAGTCTAACGGACGTCAAAATATCCAGTACGCGATAAGACGGAAATGTTCATATTTCACTTTCTTCCGTCTAAGTGACATATTTCTTTCAAATCGGAGTTCACTATTGAATAAACAGCGTTCCCGATACACTACAAGTCTCACCAGACTAAATCCATGAATTGAACCAAAATAACTCTAACGTTTCTATTTTTACTACCCAGTGAGGAGTTATAGGTGAAAATCTGAAGCTCGTTCTATTTTAGGAAAAGGAAAACACACCAGTCCAGTATTTATAGTGGGACGATATGAAAATATCAGTCCGCTTACATAGCCACTTGGTATATATTCACCAGATTAAGGCGGTATAAACTAACGTAGTAATAGCCTTATGTAATCCTCGCCGTCACTATATCCAGCCACGGAACGATCAAGACTGAAATAACCCTCCAACCTAAATCTGACCTCTTTTCTTGCGCGGAAGGAGTCGATTGCTGGTTACTAAGCGCGGCGGTTCATTTGCGTCATCAGTGACCCAGATATATTCTTCATGATTGAAAATACTCTTCTCAACATGGCAGATAAGAATACATCGACTGCAGAAGCCCTCTGTAGTATATTTATTTCCGCGCTTTGCTTCGTAGCTTCATCAAGAGACTTAGAGTTGAAAATTAAATATTCCAGAACTCACGCGCCAGTAGGAATTCCATGTTATTGACGTCATATGGAAACACCAATCAGAATCGTGGAAATGCTCACGTGAAACTACAGCAGACAGTAGAACATAAACCTCTCGTCGTTTCACCTGACCACTGGTTTACAGTCGTTTTATTATTGTCACTTTCGTTTTCTGAATTATTGGCCCTGAGTAAATGCCAATAGCACGCACGTGTAATTAGATAATGCTACCACGCCGATGTCCGACTGATTTTACACATGGAATTTATCGGCCACGTGCGTGACAATTTATAACCCCGCCTCTCGATTGCTTATATGGGTATATTCCGTCTTACGCGACTTTTTTTAATGCGTGCGTATTTCCACTGTTTAGGAAGAGGCCGAGTTTACGCATTCCTCTTAAAATAAAGTTTGACGTACGTGTTATGCTCGTGAGAGATTTGTCATGAATCATAGTAAATAAACTGGGGCGATGTTATGCTGGTTTTTTAAAGGAGCTAGCCTGTGATAGTTGGGGAAATCGGACTCCCACGACCAATGTAGGGTAGTGCCTATGCAGTGGAGGGTAGACATAAGGATGCCATCTATTTCATTTATATCTTTCTCAAATACTTCGAATTTTGTGAGGTATTTTTTTCTGAGGTATATATGCAGAGACAAGCAGTGATCCATATAGTATATAAATAAATTCAAGTTTTACCTAACGGATTGACGAATAAATGTATTCGTCAGAGACACAGAGAGAGAGAAGTGTGTGTGTGTGTGTGTGTGGGGGGGGGGGGGGGGGGTCCGGTGTTATGTGAGTAGTAAATCTATTTGAAAATCTCTTATTTTAAAAAAGATGGAGTATAGTTTTGTTACTTGTGATTTACTTTATCTATCTTGATAGTATAAATATCCGTCATCTTAAAATGCCATCTATCAAAGTAACGCAAGGACAACTTGTTGGATCGCGTATCATCTCGATTGTTGTTCATGTATTCCAGGGATGAGGGCACATACATGTGTTCCATGCATACAGTTACATACCACAGAATAACATCCTCACATATTTTGTTACAAGGTGATATTTTAGTTTATTACTAAGAAGAGCATTCGAAAGTATATATGACGTTCATAGGGCTATGTTTTTTGCTTGTTTGTTTAACGCCGCACTCGGCAATATTCCAGGTATTTGACGTCGGTCTGTAAATAATCGTGTCTGGACCAGACAATCCAGTGATTGACAAAGATCAACGTCAACTAAGTCAGGGAGCTTGACCACCCGATCCCGGTAGTCGCCCCCTACGACACGCATACTCGCCTTTTACGGCAAGCATGGGTTGCTGCAGACCTATTGTACCTTGGATTTTCACGGGTCCCATAGCGCTATGAGAGAAGACCAAAGAATAAGCACCATCCACCCCCCCCCCCCCCCCCCCCACCCCCCCACCCCCCCCCCCCCCCCACACACACACACATAACCCAATGTCGCAGGTTAGTCGCAGTGAAGTATTAATGGTGGTTAGGCCGAACAGTCTATCAGTTTTAACTTATTTTAAAATATACGAGTACTTGTAGATATGCGGAGGAGATAACCTGTAGATATACTGTTATAGTTGCATATGAAGCTCCATATGTCAAATCTAGTTTCTTATCTTACGTTCCAGTTTCGATTGTTTGCATTTTATGAAATATTCAACATCCCACCGTAAGGGCTCTTCTCAAAGCTACCCACTTCCATCTATATGTGGAGTCGATCCAATCACATGACACCGCATATACATGTAGATGATAATTACCGTCTGGACATATATAAAATAATATTCTTATTGTTTATAGGAATCGTTTCATAAATCATAGCTCAACTTAATGTGGTAGTGTATACTCTTAAATATTTATGCGAGTAATAAGGAAATGGTTTTTCCCCCGTTTTTCGGAGCATGAAAATTCCGCAAGATATAACGCAAAGGCCACTGATTCTGGTCTGCGTACCTCCCCAAGCAAGAGATTTTGTCGCGTTTTCACCAACGCAGATATGCCAAGATACTCTCAATGTATATATCCCAGATAACGACTTATCTTTCCCTCTTTCATAGGCTGCCGAATCTCGTATACATCTCGTATTTTCACATTCGTACTAAATGTTTAATCTAAAACATTTCGTTGGTCGAAATTGTCTAGTCATAATGAAACAAGAACATGAATAATTTCTTAAGTGTACAGATTTATTTCCAAGGTTGAATAACTTGCCGCTGCATGTGCCATGCTTGTGAAGAGGAAGACAGCCAAGGCACCTACACGCACGAGTGAGTGAGTGACTTGGGTTAAACGCCCCATTGAACAATATTTTAGCTATATCTTGGCGTGTCAAGTTTAGTTTTGGAGGAGAGTGAATTAGCAGGTCCTAGATATGTGTTTGTTTGTTTAACGCCGCACTCAACAATATTCCAGGTATATCAGGGCGGTCTGTATATAATCGAGTCTGGACCAGACAATCCAGTGATTGATATCAAGATGGTCGTAGATGAAACCCACTAGCTGGTACTGACAAACCGAGAATTATAATATTTTTAACGGCATTGGGCGTTTTTGGCAATATCAATCACTGGTTCGCTCGGTTCAGACCTGAACATTTATAGTTCGAGGTTAACAAAATAAACAAACGAAAATATGTGAAGGACACGTTTCGGAGAGAAGGAATGGTTACTTCAATCAGCTGGACGATGTCGCCATTCACACGTCCGGAGCCGCGACATTATCTCACTGTCTACAGAAATACAGATCCCAAGGGAAGGTTCCACATAGCGAAATTAGCGTTGTGATTGTCGTAAATCTGTATTAAAGCATTTGACTTAAGATCGCTTTGTGGAACGGGGCAACAGTCGTCGCGCTGAGATCGCTTTGTGTGATGACACCCACGGCCGATCTTAGCGCCAAGTGTCAATCCCAACTCCTATACTTTAACATAGGTGAGGTGTGGCGAAATGGCGCTGTACATCGCGTTAAAGATTATTGTCCTTACATAGCTACGTGTGTGTGTGTGTGTGTGTGTGTGCGCGTGCATGCGTGCGTGCGTGCGCGCACGCGTACGTGCAGGCGTGCGTGTGCACCTTATATTAACGTCTTTTGGTATGATATGACGTGGCCGTGAATCGAAGCATCCACCTTCGGCTCTCCGGGCAGACGCTCTATCCACTACACCACGGAGGCGGTCCACTCCACTATATATGCATACCGACATACCATGATCGTAGCGCTAATGTAGCTTTGTCGGCCCTGTTCCGCTAAGCGATCTCCCCCAACGACAGTCATAACGGGGACAGGGCTCTGCCGGGTCTCTCTAGCACATGATGCATATGTCACGTAAGTCCTATCTGTATCACCTCCACATACACTGCCGGACAAACGAAAGTATACACCGATATTTCACACTGGTAAAAACAAACAAACAAGAAATGGTTATTCGGTTGACATTTATATGATACGGTTATCATAGTTTTTCTTAAGTTTGCAGTTTTTCGGAGACTGTTTTCCGCCCAGTAACGTTTTGATAAGGTTTGCATTTTTTTGGTCAAATCCGAGTTTCAAGTCTACTTTCTCTTGCTCGGCAGTTTATAACTCAGTATACTTCGACAAAGGGTATAACATGACATCGACTGCATAACCTACATCCATACATCCATCCATCCATCCATCCATTAATTATAGTAGCCTGTGTATAGTCGACTATGGCCAAATCCCACACGCTCTGCTATACTGGTGTAAAATAGCATCAGATAAATGTAAGTCTATATTATACCCAATGTCACTGAAAAACTCACTGAAACACGACTACCACTTTAAATGGCTCCAGTTTATTACAGTATCTCCGCATAGCCTTGGGCTCCCAAAATACAGAATTATTTCACCCCGTGGTTTAAACATGCACTTAATGTACGAATTCCCGGCAAGTCGCTCCAATATAAAATGAAAAAAATAGTATCTTCCTCTAAGTGTGTCACTTAGCTTTGTTTGAAGTCACATTGTAATATATTTGTTAAAATTTAAATCTTCAAACCATAAATTACCAATCCATCCCGAATTTCTATTAAATGTTAATTAACTTTCGATAAAAAAAAATGTGACAGTGCACACACGAAACCCGTGCACATTGTTATCTATAATTGTATCACGTGCTCATGATAACTGGGTATGTACATAGATAAGCTAGTAATACAATATGTACGCATGTTATTATATAAATTTAATAGGCTGGATTGTAACCGTAACTGCCTACGCCTCTCTACTCGTAAATTTCTATCTCCATAATGATTTACACGTACACAGGTAGTATGTAGTTTACTGAACCTGACTACACAAAAAATCCGGTATAATAAATTGGATATATGTAATTGGAAAATGTTGGTGGCCTGATATTCGACAAACGGTGCGTCAAAACGCAGCCATTGTCGATTGGCAATGTCTTAAACGGCATTGTTTTCAAACTTGTTCAAAAATGTCATGGAGGAAAACGGTAAAGCAAAATGCACCTGCAAGTTATGGCATTCGTAACACGTGGTAGTGGCTACAAAAAGGCAAGCATTTGTCATTCAATTGTCAACATTTTTCAAGTTCGAAAATGCCGAGACTCAGCGCTGCCGGTCGGAACATCGCCATAGGACGTATCCAAAGAGGGGGATCGCAGTCTTCTGTTACACGCCAGTTCTACGTCCACCCCAGCACCATGTGTCGCCTTTGGGACCGATATACAAAGTTCAAATCCACTGCAGACCGTCCGAGAACCGGCCGACAACGAATTACCACCCCTGCACAGGATCGCTACATTCGACTGTTCCACAAACGTCAGCGCAATACCACAGCTACGGAGACTGCAGGAAGCATCCATGGTTTGAGGAGGATATCGGAGGCTGTCAGTGACCATCTTCGCGAGCCTGGAATCCGACCCAGAAGACCAGTTATCGTCTCTGTTTTGCAACAGATCTATCGACAGCGACGCTTGCGTTGGTGCCATACTTTACAGCCCTTGAAATTTGAGAAACCGGAGGCGAGTGTGGTTTAGCGATGAATCACGATTTCTTCTTCATCGGCGAGGTGGAAGACAACGTGTTTATCGGCGTCGAAATGAGCGTTTTGCCCCACATTGGGGGTACATATCCTACACTAGGAGATCTGACTTGGTTGTGGTTCAGGGACATCTGACAGCAAATCGCTAAATGAATCAAATCCTTCAACCTCACCTCCTTCCAATCCTTGACCTCCATGAGGGAGATGTTTCAACAGGACAACGCTCACAGCTCGTGTCACGGTAGACTACCTTCATAATGCCAACATCAACGGCTTGACCTGGCCGTCGGGATCTCCAGATCTAAAACCCAGTCGAACACCTCTGGGATGAACTCGATCGACGTGTACGTCAACGTCAGAACAAGCCGCAGACACTCCCACAAATGGCCAGCGCGTTACAAGAAGAATGGCTCAGAATTCGTACACTTATCCAGTCAGTGCCGAGGAGATGCAGAGCCGTGATTGCTGCCCGGGGCGGTCACACGAGATACTGAGTTCAGCACAACCTTGTGGCCTTATGTGACATGACAATGAACAGTTTTCAATGCCTTTGTACAACGAAAACATGTGACTATCTAGCTCCAAAATGTCATATTTGTATCTGTGATATTAAAATAAATATATGGACTTTATTACGTACAATAAATTTACTAAAAATCTACCTGTGCGTTTCTTTTTTGGAAGAGTGTATATGTAAACTTATGTGTAATGAAGCTGATTGATTGATTGGTGGTCGGTCGGTCGGTCGGTCGATGATCCAGGCATAGGTATACCAGTGATTGTTATAGATTGATCCACGGCCACGTCAGAACCGAACAGAACTTTATTCACTCCAGGCTATAAACACAGCAAAATGAGGAGTTTACACAAGTCTTTTTTTGTGACATGGCGGCAAAAATACAATCATTGTTCTATTTAATTGTACAAAAATGTGGCGACAGAAATGAGATATGTTTTTAGGTTGACATAACTTGGTCATTTTGAAAACTGATGGTCCATAAATGTCATAAGGAGATAAAAACCTTCTTCTTGCTTTATTAAAATACACCCAATTCACAAATAAGTCAGTGGATACGATAGCCTACAATCAGATCCCTCCGATCTCCACTGTTGTCAACTCTCACGACCAGCATGGGGTACAAGGACTAATGTAGCCTTGCTCCAAGGCTGTACTGAAAGAAAAGTCATAGGATGTGTAGTAATTCTATTCTCCAAATAATCAAGTCTAGGTATGTGGACAGTCAAGACTCCAATCTCTTATAGCGACAATTTGTTCTTGTTGTTTACATAATCTAGAAATTATGATTTTAACTAATAATTATTGCCTTTGAGACTTGTGCAAGTCTAGGACCAATGTTGTGACCCGGAATTTCTTCAGGGAATATATACTTCTAACTAAGAGTATGTCATTTAGCTTCCAGTTGGACATAAAGTGAGTGAATGAGGTTGGTTAAGCGCCGCTTTGGACAGTATTTCAGTTATATCACGGCCTGAGAGCTTGATGTGGGAGTATTTCAGTTATATCACGGCCTGAGAGTTTGATGTGGGAGTATTTCAGTTATATCACGGCCTGAGAGTTTGATGTGGGAGTATTTCAGTTATATCACGGCCTGAGAGTTTGATGTGGGAGTATTTCAGTTATATCACGGCCTGAGAGTTTGATGTGGGAGTATTTCAGTTATATCACGGCCTGAGAGCTTGATGTGGGAGTATTTCAGTTATATCACGGCCTGAGAGCTTGATGTGGGAGTATTTCAGTTATATCACGGCCTGAGAGTTTGATGTGGGAGTATTTCAGTTATATCACGGCCTGAGAGTTTGATGTGGGAGTATTTCAGTTATATCACGGCCTGAGAGTTTGATGTGGGAGTATTTCAGTTATATCACGGCCTGAGAGTTTGATGTGGGAGTATTTCAGTTATATCACGGCCTGAGAGTTTGATGTGGGAGTATTTCAGTTATATCACGGCCTGAGAGTTTGATGTGGGAGTATTTCAGTTATATCACGGCCTGAGAGTTTGGTGTGGGAGTATTTCAGTTATATCACGGCCTGAGAGTTTGATGTGGGAGTATTTCAGTTATATCACGGCCTGAGAGCTTGATGTGGGAGTATTTCAGTTATATCACGGCCTGAGAGTTTGATGTGGGAGTATTTCAGTTATATCACGGCCTGAGAGTTTGATGTGGGAGTATTTCAGTTATATCACGGCCTGAGAGCTTGATGTGGGAGTATTTCAGTTATATCACGGCCTGAGAGCTTGATGTGGGAGTATTTCAGTTATATCACGGCCTGAGAGCTTGTTGTGGAGGAGAAGTGATGCAGGTCTTACCACTTCGGTGAAACCTAAGCGCACAGGGATGGTGCTGACAAACCTAGACACATAATCAGTGCGAACCAGGTTTCAACAAAGATCTTAGATTTCTGGCATGCCTAAGGGACGCAACTCTGCGCTACGAATTGCGGCGATGAATGAGTTCCCTATGTCCCCTGAACCATATGGAGTGCCGGATATGTAAAGTTTACCACCGACGACTGAACCATATGGAGTGCCGGATATGTAAAGTTTACCACCGAGGACTGAACCATATGGAGTGCCGGATATGTAAAGTTTACCACCGAGGACTGAACCATATGGAGTGCCGGATATGTAACGTTTACCACCGAGGACTGAACCATATGGAGTGCCGGATATGTAAAATTTACCACCGAGGACTGAACCATATGGAGTGCCGGATATGTAAAGTTTACCACCGAGGACTGAACCATATTGAGTGCCGGATATGTAACGTTTACCACCGAGGACTGAACCATATGGAGTGCCGGATATGTAAAATTTACCACCGAGGACTGAACCATATGGAGTGCCGGATATGTAAAGTTTACCACCGAGGACTGAACCATATGGAGTGCCGGATATGTAAAGTTTACCACCGAGGACTGAACCATATGGAGTGCCGGATATGTAAAGTTTACCACCGAGGACTGAACCATATGGAGTGCCGGATATGTAAAGTTTACCACCGAGGACTGAACCATATGGAGTGCCGGATATGTAAAGTTTACCACGAGGACTGAAATGCATACGAATTTCGCGAAGATGTATACCATCGCATGACTACTATATTGAACTATTTGTATATTTCAGGTAGGAACTGTTCTGTATAAACATGCACAACGCGTGGAATTACGGATGAGTGAGTGAGTGGGATTCTAGGTCACTTTTAACAGTAATTCAGCAATATAACGGCGGGGGCACCACGAATGAGTTAACACTGCACTCACCTGGGGATTCGAACACGAGTCGTGGGAGTAACAAGCCAACGCCTTAAAGGAGGACCACACTCTCCTAACTGGAAGCCTAGGCACATTCTATCACAGTCTTTAAGACCCAAGTTAGCTTGTCTGCTAACAGAAGTACATTTACTTGTAATTCGAGTGTACAGTCCAACATATTAAAAAAATCTGATTGTACGAGGAGAGAGAGAGAGAGAGAGGGGGGGGGGGGGGGGGGGGGGGGGGCGGTAACCATATACACAGGTACAATGTATCAGTTTCACACGTGGCTCTAACTACACAGTCTATAGATCGAGACAGCACATGGGCACAGCAACTTGCAGCACAGTGCCCCTCTCACCACAGAGTAACTGCACTACCCGTCCTCAGCGGCAGCAGCATTTCATTACCCAAATGTCACACATCAGTTCAACTCCTACAACGCCGGTGACCGCACGTGGCAACCTCGACCGCGAGCGTCTCAGAGCCGTGGTCCACCCTCACATTGTACTAACCCTCTTTGTTTGTTTGTTTGTTTGTTTATCGCTGCACTCAGCAATACTCCAGCTATATGACGGCGGTCTGTATATAATCGAATCTGGACCAGACAATCCTGTGATTGATATCATGAGTATCCATCTGCGCAGTTGGGATACGATGACATGCATCAACCAAGTCAGCGAGCCTGACCACCCGATCCCGTTAGTCGCCTTTTACGACAAGCATAGTCGCCCTTCACGGCAAGAATGGGTTACTGGAGACCCATTACATGCAGGCTGTTTGTGTTTCGTAAGGCTATCTCGAATCGTGCTTGTGTTGGTGCACCCAAAAATGATTCGGCAGAATGAGTAAGCAAAATAAATTATTTTTAAAAAGAATCGCACCTATAGGTTTTGAAAGCGATACGCGGGACACCTGTGCGCTTGGAAGATTACAAAATGGAACAGAGGTCATGAAACGTTAACGCAGATGTCTGTGTATGTGCCGATTATGTCAATATCTCAAGGCCTGGCATCAAGGACAAAGAAACCATGAGATGACACCTCGTGGAATGGCAGCCCATTCTCCCCGAAGCGCTTGGCGTAATTGCTGCCCTTGTTGACGTTAACGTTAACGTTTGTCCATCCCATCCAGATGCTCAATGTCGTTCAGACCCAGTGACCTTGACCGCCACGGTAGAACGAGTATGTTCTGAGTTCGCAAGTACAGACTTGTGTTGTGTGGAGACGAGCTGGTGCTTGCAGAGTCGGAACAACGTGAGGACGTAAGATGTCGTCACGAATACGCATACCTGTTACGTTACCCTGGATATGAACAAGATGTGTTCTTCGCCCAAAAGAGATGGCACCCCACATCCTGACATTTCTTGTACGAAACACCCGGCATAGCGCTCATTCCGATACACACAGATCCGCAATCTCTTCTTTGAAGGATTCGTCACTAGGCCAAAAGTTAAGCCAACGTTGGGGAAGCCACTGATGATGTTATCAACACCACCGTTGCCGCTGAAGTCGGTTACGTTGTGGTACAATAACGCCATCATATGGCCTTCTTGAGCTTGGGTTGTTTTCAATCCAGGGAGCTGAGAATGAAAATCGAGTGCTCACTGAGCCCTAATAATGTAGCCCTTAGCGCATAATGAATATGCTCACTACTACTACTAGTAGTAGTAGTAGTAGTAGTAGTAGTAAAAGTAGTAGTAGTAGTTTTCTATTATTATTATTATTATTATTATTATTATTATTGGAAGAGTTCCGGCAGCTCGTAAACGGTTACGGACAGGCTGTGCCGACATGGAACATAAACCAGAAAGGTCTTACAGCGTACGTCGCAGTGAGTGTTTTGTTTCGATGCAGGGACTCCCGGATTTCGGATGATCTCTTATGGTGCCATGATGGCGATATCGTGCCCCAAGTCAGGTAATCGTGCTCTGGGTAACATGGAAATGCCTTGCCACTGATACGTGTGATTCACCATGGTAGCGCCAAGTCTACCAAACGCGTTATTTATCGCTCCTCTGACGAGTGTTGCCACGACGATTTTCAAAATTTACTTCGTTGGCTAAATGATTTGGTGAGAAAGTGTCATATACCTACGGATTGTGAGTTGACATGGTCAATGACTTGCACGTGAAAACTGGTTTTAAGTTTCCCAAGAAAAAATCATCCTGCAAATGCCAAAGGTCATCGAGGTTAACAATCAAACACTTCACCCACTTCCTCACCCACTGACTCATCCACTACCTGGGTCACCCACTACCTCACCCACTACCTCGATCACCCACTACCTCACCCACTACCTCGATCACCCACTACCTCACCCACTGACTCATCCACTACCTCGATCACCCACTACCTCACCCACTACCTCGATCACCCACTACCTCACCCACTGACTCATCCACTACCTGGGTCACCCACTACCTCACCCACTACCTCGATCACCCACTTCCTCACCCACTGACTCATCCACTACCTGGGTCACCCACTACCTCACCCACTACCTCGATCACCCACTACCTCACCCACTACCTCGATCACCCACTACCTCACCCACTGACTCATCCACTACCTGGGTCACCCACTACCTCACCCACTACCTCGATCACCCACTACCTCACCCACTGACTCATCCACTACCCCATTAGACGAGATGTCTTCAGATGCCAGCAGTGTCCTGATTCATCAAAGCACAACAGAACACCAACAGCACATGATGTAAAACAGAACATCAAAGAGAAAACAGAAAACCCCATGACGCCAAAAGCACCAAAGTGAGTGAGTGAGTTGGATTTTACGCTGCTTCTATCAATATTCCCGTAATATCATGACGAGGTACACCAAAATGGGCTTCACACATTGTACCCTTGTTTGGAATCGAACAATCGGCTTTAATCACTAGGCTACCCCACCGCCCCTACAGCACCATAGACCGCCACAACAGACCACACGCTCTACAGAATAACAAAGCTATAGTACAACACACCAGCACCATTGACACCCCCGAATACCACTGAGCACATAAGAGCACTACAGAGCGCACGACATGCTCGCTATGTACACCACCGAACACCCTTTCACGAACTGGACGTGAGTAGTGTACCAGGGTGCCGTTGTACAAAACAAACTTAGTGTTACGACTGTCGTAAGTCTACGTTAAGGTATGGGTGTTACGATCACCTTAGCTCTAAGATCGCTTTGTGCAATGGCACCCTGGTCTCTCTGTGGTCTTTTTCCAAGATGGCGGGGCTTCCGGTTCCGGTGTATCCAATGCATGCCCATTCGTGACCAACTCGCCGAATAGCTACTCGTGCCCCTCACATGGCCATTTTTGCGACCGGGTTCCGTCTTAGCGCAAACGGGCATACTTAAAACAATAATTGTCAACTCGTTGCGTAATGCTTCACACGCATTTCCCTATATATTATATATGTTTCAGATGCATTTAAAGCACATCTGGACATGCGGAATTATACAGTATGATTGAGCACAAATTTACTGTGTCTTTGGAATATTTTTAGATGCATGACATGTGTAAAATCAAAAATTATTTCTGAGGGATCCTTTGGCGAAGAACTTGAAATCATACGCGCATTCTGATTGGTTTGTCCATTTTTCGCACATTACATTCATCGATAGTTTGACGATTTTTCTTGCAGGTTACGGAAAGGGGCGAGTGGTGACGAATGATGTATGCCATCTCCAAAGCCATGTATTTAACTGTATTGCCAGTGGCTGGCAGACCAGGCAGGTGTGGCCTGAGAACAAGTACACAAAACATACATGGACGCATCAACATCAAAACAAACGATAATGATTCGAAAAAATCTCTGCCTTCAAAGCAGAGACTGTAATGCTGTCTCCCAGTCTGCTCCGGGAGAAAAGCCTACTGTTTTATCCGGAACCCAACAATCTTATTCAACTTCTATCAGTGTTTGTGTCATTCGTCTGTTACCAAGACATTGTATATCTCCAGACTCGGCTACTTGTCACCACGGGAGGATTTACCGTTTCTAATCAGCATCGTTATTGTATATCACTGCGTGCTTCAGTGGGGTTGCAGCAGCACCCTCATGGCCTTGACAACAACGCCGTCAGGACGCCAGCAGATCATTAGCTTGAACATACAGATGACCGGTCTTTTATCTCAAGCATCTTTGTTACCATCTTTGAAATGGTACAAAGCAAACCTAAATGGGAACGGTAGAACGTTTTCATATGGTCTTCCCCGTCGGACTGGGCGCCCGGCTGGTCCTGGCCCCCATAATACGTGGTGCCAGGGTTCTCTCGAGGATTTTATTGGCGCATCAGGCTGTGAAAATACTTAACACATCCTGTGCAAATTACACGACCCCGCCCGACACGGCAATGTTTCATTGTTGCTTGATATTAATGCGGTGACAAAGTTAGGAGTTACACCTTTAATTCACTCTATTCATAAATATATTAGTTGTGATATAATATGTGAAAGGATATTTTCCCCAGAGTTCCCAAGATAGACACAATTTTTATGGATAACAACTTCTTTAATACTGTGAAAAGCGACGTTTCGGTATAGATCCTTATACCGTTGTCAAGCAACGTAAATTGTGTCATCCGTCAACTTCTAAGTAATGCCTATCAAACAAGTTCTTTCGATGTACGGTATGTAATTCGTTAGGACTGCAAATACCCATAGGATCGTGGATCTGTAGCAGTAGGGTCTATATTCAAGTGTATTGTAGGCCATAGGCCCGCGAAACTAAGGGAAATGTACAGTGGAAGTTCGAGGATCGCATTTATGTATTTAACAATGATTGTCTAAAATACATGGCTTTAACAATAAACAAAGATAGACCTTGTACAGTTGCTCGATGGAAAGATGACATTAAAATGTTCAATTTTTGCCCTGTTGGAAATTCATAATATTTTCTTGGTATAAATCTGCCCTCAGAATCTGGTAACTTTTGCATATTAGCATAAATTAACATAATTGTATTTACATGCTTTGCAAACTCGTTCCGCTCAAGGTTCCATTTTGTGTCTGCCAGATTCGATCCGAAGATGATGGGAATTACACCGTAATCTAGCCAGAGCATGTCTAAAGTTCTCTTGTGTGAACATAGTAATATATATTTCCAGGCCAAACGTTTGCTTATACAACGAATAGTTATATGATGTTGAGCTTTCTGAAAGAGTTGCATGCCAGTCTTGTTCATATGAAGATTTTAATCTACATAGAAATTTATTTATAAACATGTGGATATTCGCAATACATTGGTGCATTGGATTTGTAACATCTTGAATTACGTTTACATACGTATTTTATCAACCAAAATTAAACCAGTTGACGTTTGTTTCGAAGACTGATGTCTCGAATTTTAGTTTGCTTTTATATGATTTATTCCTCCGCTTGTCCGGGGAGACAGCGTGCGCGCGCGTGTGTGTGTGTCGTTTGTTTCGCAAGTGATGAGATCGGTTTCAGATTTTATCAACTTTGTCCAACACTACTTTTGTAATTTGAACTAAAATGTGTGACTGATATAACTACCACATTATGCAGACCCCATGCATAGACAACAAGAAGCCGCTAATACCTGTTGTTTATAAAACTCACCTATTAACCACTTTAACCAGATTTCTTTCGGGATTTTTAAAATACAATATGATGTCATTTCTCGATTAAATTCTAGTACAACTAACACGGTTTTATGCGCGGATATTATATCTTCTGGATTTATAAATATATACCGACCTGCACTTGCCTAGTGCACGTGCGCAATGCGAATTATAATTAAAATACTTACAACAATGCACACTGCTGGATGAGTGACAATTGAAACTAATTCTTCTGTAACAGGGATATGTACTGGAAATCCACGACGGTAATGGACGCATTATTTCAGCTACGGGGTAATATTTTGAGCGCGTAATGATTCTTCGAATAGTCCAAGCAAAATATTATATACGTAAATGATACAATTACGATGAAATCTGATTTAATTTGAAAAGAAACTATGCAATTAAGAACTTGCTCATCTGTTGACATTTGAGAGTAATCGCGTAATGGGTCTGTATGTGTTTTCAAAACAGCGACTCACTCCTGTATCCTCTCCTTATCTCAGTATCGCTTATTTAATCAACAGTAGATCGTAAATACACAGTCTCACTTCCATAACTTGCACACTACACCTGCCTGCACAATGTACAACACGTACGCGTATATATTGACTCGCTAGGCCTAATCCGCGAGGCAAACTGCTTGGCGCTCGCTCACGCCATATGTATACAGTGGCTACGATGCATGTCGTTACTGCCAATACCGCGACCCTTATAACTACGGTGACATGATTACTGTACTATGTATATTTATACATATAGATGTCTAGGTAATAATGTTATATGGTACTTAAATCCATTTTTCGTCACAGTCTATTTTCTATGGTGATATTTCATGCTCAATAATACGTAACATTTTTATATTTAAACGCAACAACAAAAATTGATTGATATTATGATTTACTACAAAATGTATGCAGTGACATCTATTTCACATTTTGTTATTTTACCTCTCCACATCATTATAATAATAAACTGAGCGACAAGTGAAACTATTTCTCTGAGTTGATGTTATTGAAAATATCTTAAGTTGGGGATAATATATAAAAATGTTCTGCACCAGAGCTTCGCGCAACATCATGTTCCCCAACAAGTTACGTTTGTTACAGATATCATTGAAATACTCGATTTTGAGTTTTGGTTGTTTATTAAAAGTTACTTTCTACAAGTTCTATATTTTTTCTATAGCGAATTTTGACATTCAACTTCTGTTGTTTTCCAAATATAAGTATTTCACAGATTCTCAAATACAGGCAGTAAAGGAAAGATATTCTAATATTAATATTTCACCAATTTTAACTTGGCGTATTGCATAGATTGCAAAATATCAGCCTAGCACAGATATTCCCATATTAATTTTTCACAGTTTTTAAAATATCAGTATTTCCCAGATATATATCCGTATTTATACCTTACCAAATATCAGTGTGGCAGAGATATTGCAATATTAATATTTCAAAATTTTCAAAATATAATATTTATGAGATGAACTGAAATGGGGTTTAACGTCGCGTTGAAGATTAGTCCCCTTCGCCATGAGCCATGCTCTGTTTGTTTTTGGTTTGAGAAGGTTACATGGAGAGGGTAATATACTGAACCGCAAAAGAAACGTCACCCCAAGTAACATTACATGAAAAGTTGTCATTTAAATATCTGGGTAATTTTTGGCAAAGTTTCTTAAATTTATCATTACCTTGTCCGGAAAAATGAAATTTGATGATAAAAAAACAAAGCAAATGACAATAAAACCGATCGCCCTAACACATCACGGCAATGGCCATGGTAACCGGGTGCACGTGAGTTCCATGCAAATTGAAATGCACATGCGTTCCCACATTTCTTGCCCTTCAAAAATCCACCTAGATCGGATAACATTCATTCGTTATTGAATTGCTACCACATGCCAAGATTGACAAGAAATCAGCGACACCAAGCCTTTGGACGATTGCAAGCTGACAAACCGCCCGACAAGTAGCAAATGCATTTCAAGTCCACGTAAGGACCGTATACAGGCTCCAGCAACGGTACCAGACCACCAACACTACAGAATACCGACCACGTAGTGGAAGATCAAGGGACACCACCGGACGTCAGGATCTTCAGATTGTGAGGCAGCATCTTAAAGATCGCCTTGTTACTGCTGCGGAAACTGCTCGACAGACCATGGGGACACACCAGCGACACATTAGTGCGGACACCGTGCGTCGACGACTGACGAGCAGACACCTCCACTGTCACAGGCCACACCGAGGACCCATTCTGACACCACTTCATCGCCGGGACCGTCTTCATTGGGCAACACAGCACCAACATTGGTGCCACCAGCAGTGGAGAAGAGTCCTCTTCTCAGAGGAGAGCCGTTACTGTATCTCAACAGCAGATGGCAGAGAGAGAGTCGGGCGACGACGTGGGGAACGTTATTCGGATGTTGTGTTGTTGAGAGAGACTCGTGGGGTGGTCCGAGCATCATGGTGTGGGGTGGAATTGGTCTTGCACAGAGGGTCGGCCCTGTGGTCTTCCAGATCATCGGTCCAGGGAGAGGCAATGGTGTCACAGCAGCTCGGTACATTGATCAAGTCTTGAGACCACACGCAATACCTCATTTGGCACGTTGCCGCAACCACGAGTTTCAGCATGAAAACGCCCTTGTCCACACTTCGAGAGCAACGAGAGACTTCCTCCAGCAGAATGGCATCAGAACCATGCAGTGGCCTGCCCTCAGGCCCGATTTAAATCCCATTGAGCACCTGTTGGACGAGATTCAAAGACGACTGAATGACGTCCGACCAAGGCCGACAACTGCAGCTGAACTGCGTCAGGCGTCCCCGAGAGTGTGGGCTCAAGTGCCTATGGCCTTCATCTACCGCCTCATCCATTCCATGTGTCGACGTTGCACAGCAGTCATCAATGCACATGGTTGACACACGGTATACTGACTTGTGATGCCATTTTCTCAGAGACTAGTGTTGTGTTTCACTTTAAGAACATTTGACACTTTAATTTCAACCTTGATGATCAGTTTTGCCAAGTTTCATCTTTTTTATATGTCTCAAAGTATGTTTACAGTGTTTGGACAAATAAGGTTTCTCATATATCTATGACGACGTTTCTTTTGCGGTTCAGTATAGTTTGAAAGCTGTGAACAAACGTTATCCAGAAACTTTATCTTTGTCTCACTTATGTATAATGATGTTAATACGGCATAAACACACGACATCAATAAATAATTATAAAAATATTTTTTTAACATTCCAAACCGTAAATTATTACGCAAAACATTTGTGTGTTAGTCGGGTACAATGAGCAAAGAAGGACAAGTTCTGTCATTATGCAGAATAGGTCCTCAGCAACCCATGCTTGTCGTAAGAGGCGACTAACGGGATCGGGTGGTCAGGCTCGCTGTCTTGGTTGATGCATGTCATCGAATAACAATTGCGTCGATCGATGATCATGATGTCAATCACTGGATTGTCTGGTCCAGACTCGATTATTTACAGACCGCCATCATATAGCTGTAACATTGCTGAGTGCCGCGGTAAACAACAAACAAACAGTCATTATGTCACGGGGACAGGCGGGAAACGTTGACTCAGTTTCCGTGTAGCGAGGCATGGGCACCTTTGTACAGCGTGAATACTTGACGTGTCAGTCTACAGGAGTACCGGTAAACATACAGTATTTTGGAGGTAACTCTCATAGTGGAGTATTATTCATGGTTTCTTTAAAAAACGACGCACTCACAACACTGTGGCTTTCAATTTTAACAATATCTGCATATCTCAATTGATCTAGTTCATTATAAGAATAATATTACTACAATGTAACTATTACTTTGAAAAGATACATTATGAAAAATATTAATAACTTTACCACCATAGATATAGATAACATTTTTATGCCATTCCGTCCAGCCATTGTCACTGCCATAAAGGTTCGTTCAATTCTAGACAATGCAACATATTTTGCTAACATATGATTTGCCAACAAAAGAGTTTTTATGCCATTCACTTTAGTTTATATTTTACACATGTATCATGTATACCACGATGGTTGTGCCAACTTAATCCCTCTTGTTCCTGGAAAACAATAACAAGTGTTTCAAAAGGCATGGTTGTCAAGGGCCTTCTCTGTGGTGTAATGGTAGCGCGCTCGCCGGGAGAGCGAAAGGTCGGGGGTTCCATCAAGGGATTGTTACCATGCCTGGCGCTGGCATTAAGGGGCTAAAACAAGGACTGGTCGGCTCGGGGTCAGTATAAGCGCTTCAATATTGAACGCGACGTTAAACCCCATTTCGCCTCACCTTATTAGGAAAACATATTACTAGTTTTGTTTTCATATGTTTGTTTCCTCTTTTTATATTACATATGTATTTAAACTCAAATGTGTCATATTCTCATTACAGATTCTGAAGGTACCACATGCAGATTACAATTTGTTTCACCTTCTGGGTGACATATGTGGGCTGTGACAGGATAGGTGCCTGCATCAATGGCAGGCATGCTACAAATGTCTTCGCGCCGTGTTGAAAGTTATCGTGTTGCACATCATAGTAATGTGCTTGCATACATGTATGCGTGTTGTATGCGCGTGTCCATGTACACTCTCTGGATCTGAACCCGATAGCGCATCTGTGGGATAATCTCGATCGACGTCAACGTCAACGTCAACGGCAATGTCAACGTCAACGTCAACGTACGCCACGGACACCTGCAACTGGCCGATGTAGGCAGAATGGAGAATTCGACAAGACAGAATGCGGGGACTTCTTCAGTCCGTGGCAATGAGGTGAGTACAGCAGTTATAACAGCACACGCTGGTCACTCTAGGTACTGACCGCCTCCGTGGTCTAGTGGTAGAGCGTCCGCCCGGAGAGCGGAAGGTCCGGGGTTCGATCCCCGACCGCGTCATACCAAAATACGTTAAAAGATGGTACTTGTTGTGTTACCCTGTCTGGCGCTCGGCATTAAGGGGCTAAAACAAGGATGGTCGGCTCGGAGTCAGTATACTGTGTCTGAGTGGGGTATTCATGTTAAACTGCGGCATGGTATCTCAGTGAGCTAGCACTATAAATCGGCATCAGTCCGGACTAGTACAAGCAGCCACACAAACACACACACGTACATGCACGTCTCTATATAAGTGCAATAATCTTGGACGCGACGTTAAACCCCATTTCACCTCACCTCACCACACTAGGTACTGGTCGGAACGGGCAGACGCTCTATCCACTAGATCACAGAGGCGGTCATTTTATTGTGTAGTCTTCCATGAAACAAGGTTGTGGAAGTCGTCGAGAAACTACACAGCAGTATATACACCCTGCACTCGCCGAGACTTCAGAACCAAACATGTCCCGCTGTGGAATGTACCCGCGACTATGTTACAGTTGGACGGCCGGACAAACACAACAGGAGAGCCCGCACTTGATTTGTTTCTTGTTTGTTTGTTGTTTAACGCCGCACTCAGCAATATCCCAGCTATATAACGGCGATCTGTAAATAACCGAGTCTAGGCCGGATAATCCAGTGATTGAAATCATGAGCATCGATCCACGCAATTGGAATACAATGACGTGCATCAACCAAGTCAGCGAGCCTGATCACCCGATCCCGTAAGTCGCCGACCAGAATGGGCTTCACAAATTGTACCCAGGTGGGGAATCGAACCCGGGTCTTCGGCGTGACGAGCGAAGGCTTTAACCACAAGGCTACCCCGCCGGCGCACCATGATAGGACCAGTCCTTGGAGGGACACACTTTTCGTCAGGTTCTAGTGTACCAACTGGTCAGCAGGAATCCGTCGCATCAATCCATCATCAATAGAGGTCAATGATATATGTCGATATTTTCAAATTATATATTGGAGTTAGGACTATTTCAGAATATAGGAGTGTTTTTTCGAGGTGTATAATGGGTTTTACTTGTTGTTAAGATCCTCTTTGCTCTCGTGTATCTCCCGAATTTCTGTTTTGAAGGGGAGCAACGGTTTCTCCAGTAACTAAGTGATTCTTTCTCATCAATCTTTCTTATAGGCAGGCATATTTTTGTAATCTTTAACTTAACCATTGTCATGATTTGTTTGTTTGTTTAACGCCGCACTCAGCTATATGACGTATATCTGTAAATAATTGAGTCTGGACCAGACAATCCAGTGATTGACATCATGAACATCGATCCACGCAATTGTTATACGATGACATGGATCAACCAAGTCAGCGAGACAGGCCACCCGATGCCGTTAGTCGCCTTTGACGGCAAGCATTGGTTGCTGAGGATAAAAGTCTTTTTTTGATAATGGTTTTGGTCCACAAAGCTTAGAGTTTAGACGATCGTAACTATTTAACCGGACATAGACTTTAATACGACAGTCGTAGCTGTCACGTGACCTTGTGAAACGGGACACAGAACGTCAGTAGCAATACTTGGTGTATATCCATTTCGGCGATTGTCTTTTGACGAGGAGGAAAGGGAAAAAACGGCGCTTCAGAATATCGTGCAAATCTTTTATGCCTATAATGTGTATGGGGGCGGTGGGGTAGTCTTGTGGTTAAAGCGTTCGCTCGTCACGCCGAAGACCCGGGTTCAATTCCCCACATGGGTACAATGTGTGAAGCCCATTTCTGGTGTCCCCCGCCGTGATATTGCTGGAATATTGCTAAAAGCGGCGTAAAACCATACTCACTCACTAAAATGGGTATGGTTATGAGTTTTCCAAAAAATCACGCTTAGGGTCCAATACACCCTTGATTAACTAGTGTGTTACATGTGTCGTGATAAATAATGGAGACCATACACCGTGAGATTATCCCCAATATTTTCTTCAACCAAATATACCCCCCACGGGGCTCAGCCGGATGTATCTGTGAACCTACTCCAAGCGGGGTATTTTTGTGAAACTGCGCATTAGCGGTATGTTGTAGAAGGTGTCACGTCCTGGTGATCTTCAGTTCAGTAGTCTTGAAAGGGGCGGGGGGGGGGGGGGGGGGGGGGGGCAATTGGTTACCACCAACTTATTATTTTTTAGCAGCATGCCCGGTGAACGTCATAAACTATATTTCTTTTATTGTAAAAAGAGAGAAAAATTATTTGGTTACAGCATTTGAAGGAACATATTATTTTCAATGCCCGCTTGGGTGACCCTGTTACCCTGGCGCTTCTAAACCCCGTCGCGTGTCCATATGCTGAGACGGGAGCCATCGACGAGGTCTGTAGTCTCAGTGTCTGTGTGCGTGCGCAGGTGCGTGAGAAACACTAATCAGTCAATGAAAGCATCACCAACACTCAACTGATCTGTCTCAATTTAATCCGTGTCAAAGTTGCGGACAACGCGAGTGGTTAGCTGGCTGACAGAGTATATGACCCACTTGGGACATCGGGAAATCCTTTACGACATGGCACACACGCCCCGTGGTGACTGTCATCTTATTAGGAGTGGTCACTTCTTTTGTAAACAAATACGCGTGTCCTGAAAACAGAGTAGGGCGTAGGTAACGTTCAATCTGACCTACAGATGTCGCTCTTGAAATTAAACATTTCAGTAAACTACGTTTATAACGAACACGCTTATAACGAACTGACAGATATAACGAACTATTTTTTTAGTCCCGGCCATTTGTTGTATATATGCTGTATATATGCTTATAACGAACTACGGTTATTACGAACTTGAGTTCGTTATAACCGTAGTTTACTGCATATATAAAGAGATAATTACAAGAGTACGGCAATGTTCCGAGAAGTTTGTATTTAACGAGCGATAGGCACGAGCTTTGTTGAATCAGTATGATAATATTAACCTCTTTGTTTTCAATACTTCATCATTAACTGTTCACAAGAAGCAGTGTCTTTTGTCAGCAACAACCGTGCCTCACAGCACAAAGTGTACATGTGACGTCAACAGTGATGTCAGTAGTGGCATGATCCATTGTTACGTCACTACCCATTGTGTCAACAGTGATGTGAGTAGTGTCATGATCTATTGTTACGTCACTACCAATTCCTTCAACGGTGATGTCAGTAGTGCCATCATCTATTGATACGTCACTACCCATTCCGTCAACAGTGATATCAGTAGTGTCATGATCTATTGTAACGTCACAACACATTGGGTCAACAGTAATGTCAGTATTGTCATGATCCATTGTTACGTAACTACCCATTGTGTCAACAGTGATGTCAGTAGTGTCATGATCTATTGTAACGTCACTACCCATTGTGTCAACATTGATGTCAGTAGTGTCATGATCCATTGTTACGTCACTACCCATTGTGTCAACAGTGATGTCAGTAGTGTCATGATCCATTGTTACGTCCCTACACATTGTGTCAACAGTGATATCCGTAGTGTCATGATCCATTGTTACGTCACTACCCATTGTGTCAACAGTGATGTCAGTAGTTTTAGATCTATTGTGACGTCACTACCCATTGTGTCAACAGTGATATCAGTAGTTTCATGATCTATTGTGACGTCACTACCCATTCTGTCAACAGTGATGTCAGTAGTGTCATGATCCATTGTTACGTCACTACACATTGTGTCAACAGTAATGTCAGAAGTGTCATGATCTATTGTTACGTCCCTACACATTGTGTCAACAGTGATATCAGTAGTGTTATGATCCATTGTTACGTCACTACCCATTGTGTCAACAGTGATGTCAGTAGTGTCATGATCTATTGTTACGTCCCTACACATTGTGTCAACAGTGATGTCAGTAGTGTCATAATCTATATTTACGTCTCTACCCATTGTGTCAACAGTGATGTCAGTAGTGTCATGATCTATTGTTACGTCCCTGCACATTGTGTCAACAGTGATGTCAGTAGTGTCATAATCTATATTTACGTCTCTACCCATTGTGTCAACAGTGATGTCAGTAGTGTCATGATCTTTTGTTACGTCCATGCACATTGTGTCAACAGTGATGTCAATAGTGTCATGATATATTGTTACGTCACTACCCATTGTGTCAACAGTGATATCAGTAGTGTCATGATCTATTGCTACGTCACTACCCATTGTGTCAACAGTGATGTCAGTAGTGTCATGATCTTTTGTTACGTCCCTGCACATTGTGTCAACAGTGATGTCAGTAGTGTCATGATCTATTGTTACGTCCCTACACATTGTGTCAACAGTGATGTCTGTAGTGTCATGATCCATTGTTACGTCCCTGCACATTGTGTCAACAGTGATGTCAGTAGTGTCATGATCTATTGTTACGTCACTACCCATTGTGTCAACAGTGATATCAGTAGTGTCATGATCTCTTGTTACGTCACTACCCATTGTGTCAACAGTGATGTCAGTAGTGTCATGATCTATTGTTACGTCACTACACATTGTGTCAACAGTGATGTCAGTAGTGTCATGATCTATTGTTACGTCCCTACACATTGTGTCAACAGTGATGTCAGTAGTGTCATAATCTATATTTACGTCTCTACCCATTGTGTCAACAGTGATGTCAGTAGTGTCATGATCTATTGTTACGTCCCTGCACATTGTGTCAACAGTGATGTCAGTAGTGTCATAATCTATATTTACGTCACTACCCATTGTGTCAACAGTGATGTCAGTAGTGTCATGATCTTTTGTTACGTCCATGCACATTGTGTCAACAGTGATGTCAATAGTGTCATGATATATTGTTACGTCACTACCCATTGTGTCAACAGTGATATCAGTAGTGTCATGATCTATTGCTACGTCACTACCCATTGTGTCAACAGTGATGTCAGTAGTGTCATGATCTTTTGTTACGTCCCTGCACATTGTGTCAACAGTGATGTCAGTAGTGTCATGATCTATTGTTACGTCCCTACACATTGTGTCAACAGTGATGTCTGTAGTGTCATGATCCATTGTTACGTCCCTGCACATTGTGTCAACAGTGATGTCAGTAGTGTCATGATCTATTGTTACGTCACTACCCATTGTGTCAACAGTGATATCAGTAGTGTCATGATCTCTTGTTACGTCACTACCCATTGTGTCAACAGTGATGTCAGTAGTGTCATGATCTATTGTTACGTCACTACACATTGTGTCAACAGTGATGTCAGTAGTGTCATGATCTATTGTTACGTCCCTACACATTGTGTCAACAGTGATGTCAGTAGTGTCATGATCTATATTTACGTCCCTACCCATTCCGTCAACAGTGATATCAGTAGTGTCATGATCCATTGTTACGTCACTACCCATTGTGTCAACAGTGATGTCAGTAGTGTCATGATCTATATTTACGTCACTACCCATTCCGTCAACAGTGATATCGGTAGTGTCATGATCCATTGTTACGTCACTACCCATTGTGTCAACAGTGATGTGAGTAGTGTCATGATCTATTGTAACGTCACTACACATTGTGTCAACAATGCCGCTGGTAATGTGACATCATTGCACATGTGCTCTTAATCTGTCATACTGACCCCGAAACATATATATCCAATAAAGCCCATTTAAGTCTATAATATTTGACAAGTCTAGATTACCGCAGTATCTCTTGGCTCCTTTTTATTAGTGTTTTTATTAGATGTTGGTCTGTTCATGAAGCCGCTTATTTTGAACCCTGTGGATTATGCATAGTTTACAACGCGATTCTGTGCGTATGCGTGTATATATGATATATGAATACTGACGAGATGTTTCGTAAATTCAGTATTTAATACACGATATCTCTGACCGTTCAAAGTACGCAAACGTACTGAAGTCTAGAACATACGCATATACCAACATTCAATGTCTGCTGTCTAAAGTGACATTTATACGCTACCATTTAAATTTAACTTCGTTAAGCAAACATGCCAAATTTTGAATTTCGAAAAAAGTACATGCTTTCACCAAATTTGTGAAAAGTACCAAAAAAAGTATGTATTTACTTTCAAAAACATTACAAAAACATAACATAACATGTGCACGACATGTACCCCTCCTCTTTCTCCAGCAAGACACAGCTAGTGAACATGTCAGGCCTTTCCTTTGTCGGGGCGGACCGCGATTCGAACCGATCATAGGTTTTTGGCGTGTCCAAGGGACGCAACTCTGCACAGCGAATTGCGGCGCCTTAGACCACTGGAACGTTCTTAAAATAGAAACCCCTGGTACCCCTAAACTTAACCTTATCACCCATGAGGGGTGTCAGGGCCGGAATGGATGTATGTAACCCCGATAGACGACAATAAGTAAGAATCGGCTGGTGACGATGGGTTACCATGACGGCGAGGGTCGTTGTTCACGCTATAAACCACTGGAGGATTCGACTATATGCACGCCGTTGTGATTTTGCTGAAAGTGGCGTTAAATCTAAGCCTTGTATAAGAGCCAACATGTCTCTCTTGCTAAAAAGAGAAACTCTTGTCATCTTTGAAACACGTGAAGATCCGGGGTAGAATGGGTCTTCTGCAACCCATGCTTGCTGTTAAAGGAGACTAACGGTGTCGGGTGGTCAGGCTCGTTGACTTGGTTGATGCATGTCATCGTATGCCACTTGCGTGGATCGATGTTCATGATATCAATCACTGGATTGTCTGGTCCAGACTCGATTATTTACAGACCGCCGTCATATAGCTAGAATATTGCAGAGAACAACAATCAATCAATCACCCTTTGATAACGAAGTGTAGAACATGCATATTGGCGCTAGCGGTATGTTTCCTTCCTCCTCCTGACCCGTGAAGATCCGGGGTAGAATAGGTCTTCAGCCACCCATACTTGCCGTAAAAAGCGACTATGCTTGTCGTAAAAGGCGACAAACGGGATCGGGCGGTCAGGCTCGCTGACTTGGTTGATACATGTCATCGGTCTCAATTGCGTGGATCATGATATCAATCATTGGATTGTCTACCGTCATATAGCTGGAATATTGCTGAGTGCGGCGTTAAACAACAAACAAACAAACAAACAAACCCTCCCCCTCCTTTGGATCAGGGACGTTGGTACTTTTAAATTGTTCGATAGGCATTACTTAGAAGTTGACGATGACAAGGTAGACACAATTTTATGGATAAAGCATGAAAGAAGTTGTTATCCATAAAATTGTGTCTACCTTGTTGTTACTCTTGCTAATTGTTCGAAGACTTTCAATTCAGTGGTTTAGAAGGTCTATAAAAATATATTATTTCCACTCCTTATTTGGGGATACTAAAGTGCGACGGCACGTGTCACAGATGAAATGTACACCATGGTTTTGCCATGATTGCGAGAAATGTGTAATCCTATCTTGCTCGTCTTGTAGAACTCTTTAACATTTAAAACGTAATAATGTGTTGTAGCGAACCTGACTATCAGTATTAATGTTTGCTGCATCCCCGACCAAACCACCACACGTTATGGTCCGCCAT
Source organism: Haliotis rufescens (assembly GCF_023055435.1). Lineage (NCBI taxonomy): Eukaryota > Metazoa > Mollusca > Gastropoda > Lepetellida > Haliotidae > Haliotis > Haliotis rufescens. The sequence goes on along the minus strand of NW_025963779.1, from coordinate 90,794,592 downwards.
TATGGAAAGACATAATTTGACAACAGGTGTCTTATTGAAAGTTAAGTTTAATATTTCACACCAATCTCTGTTTCGTCTCTCCTTTAGTTCCGTGAACTGGAGACGAAAATATCCCCGACACCTAAAACTTGGCAAACTCAAAATCGCATTTGTGTATCACTTGACGTCAAATGACGCCAAAATTAGCAGGTGACGTCACCGATCAGTCTGCAGTTCCAAATCGAGTGCGTCAAAGTGGAGTAGGTTTTTTACATACTAGCTTGTATTGCTGTCGTACAGAAACGAAACCCTACACCACCTTCAATGATGGGCATTCTAATAAAAAATCGATAGCGTCACATATTATACGACCAGCGATTACCTACAGCCTAACAAGACAGATACCCTACTGCTGGTGATATGACACGCCGCCGTAACTCGCATCCTCTTCTCCGGCGCTGTAAATAGTGTGGATGAATGGACATCACTGCTTTCAGCTCGGAAGGGGGGAAACTCAACATATCACATTTATTTATTTTAGGACATCTTCTCGAAACAACTGGTAGTTAAGTGTGAATTGGTGAGGCCGAACAGGAGATCGTTATTGCTACTACTTGTACTACGACTTTCGCAATGGTGCTCTGTTTGGACGGGTTTATGTTGAAATTTGGAAGTTTTTCTTAATCTGGTTTATTTCCTTTACCAGAATAAGCGTAGTCTCAGTTGACGATTTGTCCTTGTTTTGATATTTATTTCGAACAAATCCGATGGCAGAATAATTTATGTTTGGTTGTTTGCGTTTGGAAAAAAGAAACCTTTGGTATTTTGATAACGGCCATGTTATGGCAAGGAGATAACAACTGACTTCATATTTGACGATGATTGATGTAGATGCGCTGTCTCTCAGTTGTGCTCCTGTCAACAGCAGACTGTCACACCAGCAATGACGTCTTGTTTCGAAACATGGCAGATATGAACGTAAAACATGGTGGTCTGCCGGAGGTTGTCAGTTGGCCTCTCTCCATGACTGGTGGTCTACCGGAGGTTCTCTAGGGCCTCTCTCCATGACTGGGGGTCTACCGGAGGTTGTCTAGGGCCTCTCTCCATGACTGGTGGTCTGTGGGAGGTTGTCTAGGGCCTCTCTCCATGACTGGTGGTCTGTGGGAGGTTCTCTAGGGCCTCTCTCCATGACTGGTGGTCTACCGGAGGTTGTCTAGGGCCTCTCTCCATGACTGGTGGTCTGTGGGAGGTTCTCTAGGGCCTCTCTCCATGACCGTTGGTCTACCGCAGGTTGTCTAGGGCCTCTCTCCATGACTGGTGGTCTGTGGGAGGTTGTCTAGGGCCTCTCTCCATGACTGGTGGTCTGTGGGAGGTTCTCTAGGGCCTCTCTCCATGACTGGTGGTCTACCGCAGGTTGTCTAGGTGCCTCTTTCCATGACAGATGGTCTACCGCAGGTTCTCTAGGGCCTCTCTCCATGACTGGTGGTCTACCGCAGGTTGTCTAGGGCCTCTCTCCATGACTGGTGGTCTGTGGGAGGTTGTCTAGGGCCTCTCTCCATGACTGGTGGTCTGTGGGAGGTTCTCTAGGGCCTCTCTCCATGACTGGAGGTCTGTGGGAGGTTGTCTAGGGCCTCTCTCCATGACAGGTGGTCTACCGGAGGTTCTCTAGGGCCTCTCTCCATGACCGTTGGTCTACCGCAGGTTGTCTAGGGCCTCTCTCCATGACTGGTGGTCTGTGGGAGGTTGTCTAGGGCCTCTCTCCATGACTGGTGGTCTACCGGAGGTTCTCTAGGGGCCTCTTTCTATGACGGGTCGTCTGTGGGAGGTTGTCTAGGGCCTCTCTCCATGACTGGTGGTCTGTGGGAGGTTCTCTAGGGCCTCTCTCCATGACAGGTGGTCTACCGCAGGTTGTCTAAGGGCCTCTCTCCATGACTGGTGGTCTGTGGGAGGTTCTCTAGGGCCTCTCTCCATGACTGGTGGTCTACCGCAGGTTGTCTAGGTGCCTCTTTCCATGACAGGTGGTCTACCGCAGGTTGTCTAGGGCCTCTCTCCATGACAGGTGGTCTACCGCAGGTTGCCTAGGGCCTCTCTCCATGACTGGTGGTCTGTGGGAGGTTGTCTAGGGCCTCTCTCCATGACTGGTGGTCTGTGGGAGGTTCTCTAGGGCCTCTCTCCATGACTGGAGGTCTGTGGGAGGTTGTCTAGGGCCTCTCTCCATGACTGGGTGGTCTACCGGAGGTTCTCTAGGGCCTCTCTCCATGACCGTTGGTCTACCGCAGGTTGTCTAGGGCCTCTCTCCATGACTGGTGGTCTGTGGGAGGTTCTCTAGGTGCCTCTCTCCATGACTGGTGGTCCACCGCAGGTTGTCTAGGGCCTCTCTCCATGACAGGTGGTCTACCGCAGGTTGTCTAGGGCCTCTCTCCATGACTGGTGGTCTGTGGGAGGTTGTCTAGGGCCTCTCTCCATGACTGGGTGGTCTACCGGAGGTTCTCTAGGGCCTCTCTCCATGACCGTTGGTCTACCGCAGGTTGTCTAGGGCCTCTCTCCATGACTGGTGGTCTGTGGGAGGTTCTCTAGGTGCCTCTCTCCATGACTGGTGGTCCACCGCAGGTTGTCTAGGGCCTCTCTCCATGACAGGTGGTCTACCGCAGGTTGTCTAGGGCCTCTCTCCATGACTGGTGATCTGTGGGAGGTTGTCTAGGGCCTCTCTCCATGACTGGTGGTCTGCCGCAAGTTGTCTAGGGGCCTCTCTCCATGACTGGTGGTCTGCAGGAGGTTGTCTAGGGGCCTCTCTCCATGACTGGTGGTCTGTGGGAGGTTGTCTAGGGGCCTCTCTCCATGACTGGTGGTCTGCGGGAGGTTGTCTAGGGGCCTCTCTCCATGACTGGTGGTCTGCAGGAGGTTGTCTAGGGGCCTCTCTCCATGACCGTTGGTCTACCGCAGGTTGTCTAGGGGCCTCTCTCCATGACTGGTGGTCTGCAGGAGGTTGTCTAGGGGCCTCTCTCCATGACTGGTGGTCTGCAGGAGGTTGTCTAGGGGCCTCTCTCCATGACTGGTGGTCTGCAGGAGGATGTCTAGGGGCCTCTCTCCATGACCGTTGGTCTACCGCAGGTTGTCTAGGGGCCTCTCTCCATGACTGGTGGTCTACCGGTGGTTGTCTAGGGGCCTCTCTCCATGATTGGTGGTCTACCGCAGGTTGTCTAGGGGCCTCTCTCCATGACTGGTGGTCTGCGGGAGGTTGTCAGTGGGCCTCTCTCCATGACTGATGGTCTGCGGGAGGTTGTCAGTGGGCCTCTCTCCATGACCGTTGGTCTACCGCAGGTTGTCTAGGGTCTCTCTCCATGACTGGTGGTCTACCGGAGGTTGTCTAGGGGCCTCTCTCCATGACTGGTGGCCTGCGGGAGGTTGTTTAGGGGCCTCTCTCCATGACTGGTGGTCTACCGGTTCTCTAGGGGCCTCTCTCCGGGGTCCACCGTTTTCCCTCTCGCCATGACTTGGACTTGTTTTGGAGACGCAGAGTTCTATTATTCGAATTAAATGTATATTTTATTGTACCATTTCAACAAAAGAGAACCATTAATGCCAACATGTCTGCAGTAGTTGATTCTGTCTTCGACACTGCTCACAGATGTTTACAGCTTGATCGAGTTCAGAGTTATATTGTCAATAAAATGTTTTGAGAAATTGAAAGGGAGCCGTGTCAAAGGTGTTGATGTGTAATAATAGCGTGTATGGTTTATAGATATCGCTGCTTAGTTTGAGGTTTCTATTCCTAGTGCTCTTCCTTTCCGAGCACAAAGACTGAATATTTCCAGTCTGTTTACAAAATGGCTGTCATCTACACGCTCAAAGGAGTCTGCATATGTGTGTCGTATACCGTTTTGTACTGTTTAACACACAACATCTCATATTTAGCGATCTGAGAATAGCTGGCAATTATATTCGCCACATGTCCTCATAATTAGATCAGGTGATGGATCCCTAAAAGCTTTTGGTTGCCTAACTCTACGTTCCACAGAACAGGTTAGCTCAAATGCCGAACTAATGGCGCCATTACAAAAGATCATTGCTAATGTGCCACAGACAAAGTATTACGTGGGATTCTGACGTAAATTTCTCCACCGTGGATAGACACACAGGGTACTGGAGCGAACCTCAACATGGAGAGACTCAAGGTACTGTAGTCCACCTCCACTGTGGAGACACAGATTGTAATTGAGCTCACCTCCACCGTTGAGACACATGGTACTGTAGCTCACCTCGACCGTTGAGACACACAAGGTACTGGAGCTCATCTCCACCTTGGAGACACACAATGTACTGTAGCTAATCTCCACAGGGGAGACACACATGGTACTGAAGCTCACCTACACCGTGGAGACACACAATGTACTGTAGCTCACCTCCACCGCGGAGACACATAATGTACTGTAGCTCACCTCCACCGTGGAAACACACAAGGTACTGTAGCTCATCTCCACCTTGGTGACACACAATGTACTGTAGCTCACCTCCACCGCGGAGACACATAATGTACTGTAGCTCACCTCCACCGTGGAAACACACAAGGTACTGTAGCTCATCTCCACCTTGGTGACACACAATGTACTGTAGCTCACCTCCACCGTGGAGACACACAATGTACTGTAGCTCACCTCCACCGTGGAAACACACAAGGTACTGTAGCTCATCTTCACCTTGGTGACACACAATGTACTGTAGCTCACCTCCACCGTGGAGACACACAATGTACTGTAGCTCACCTCCACCGCGGAGACACACACGAGGTACTGTAGCTCACCTCCACTGCGGAGACACACAAGTAACTGTAGCTCGTCTTCACCTTGGTGACACACAATGGACTGTAGCTCACCTCCACCGTGGAAACACATAAGGTACTGTAGCTCATCTCCACCTTGGTGACACACAATGTACTGTAGCTCACCTCCACCGCGGAGACACACAATGTACTGTAGCTCACCTCCACCGTGGAGACACACAATGTACTGGATCTCATCTCAACTGTGGAGACACACAAAGTACTGTAATTTACCTCTACTATGGAGACACATAAATACTGTAGCTCACCTCCACCGTGGAAAAGCTCAATATACTGTATCTCACCTCTACCGTGGAGACACACAAGGAACTGTAACTCACCTCTACCGTGGAGACTCACACGTACTGGAGCTCACCTCTACCGTGGAGACACACAAGGTACTGTAGCTCACCTCCACCTTGGAGACACACAAGGAACTGTAGCTCACCTCCACCGTGGAGACACACAAGGAACTGTAGCCCACCTCCACCGTGGAAAAGCTCAATATACTGTAACTCACCTCTACCGCGGAGACACACAAGGAACTGTAGCTCACCTCTACCGTGGAGACACACAAGGTACTGTAATTCACCTCTACCGTGGAGACACACAAGGTTCTGTAGCTCACCTCCACCTTGGAGACACACAAGGAACTGTAGCTCACCTCTACCGTGGAAAAGCTCAATATACTGTAACTCACCTCTACCGTGGAGACACACAAGGAACTGTAGCTCACCTCTACCGTGGAGACTCACAAGGAACTGTAGCTCACCTCTACCGTGGAGACACACAAGGTTCTGTAGCTCACCTCCACCTTGGAGACACACAAGGAACTGTAGCTCACCTCCACCGTGGAGACACACAAGGTACTGTAGCTCACCTCCACCGTGGAAAAGCTCAATATACTGTAACTCACCTCTACCGTGGAGACACACAAGGAACTGTAGCTCACCTCTACCGTGGAGACTCACAAGGAACTGTAGCTCACCTCTACCGTGGAGACACACAAGGTTCTGTAGCTCACCTCTACCGTGGAGACTCACAAGGTACTGTAGCCCACCTCCACCGTGGAAAAGCTCAATATACTGTAACTCACCTCTACCGATGAGACACACACAAGGCACTGTAATTCACCTTTACCGTGGAGACTCACATGTACAGGAGCTCACCTCCACCGTGGAAAAGCTCAATATACTGTAACTCACCTCTACCGTGGATACACACACAAGGAACTGTAAGTCACCACTACCGTGGAGACTCACAGGTACTGGAGCTCACCTCCACCGTCGAGACACACAAGGAACTGTAGCCCACCTCCACCGTGGAAAAGCTCAATATACTGTAACTCACCTCTACCGCGGAGACACACATGTACTGTAGCTCACCTCCACCGTGGAAAAGCTCAATATACTGTAACTCACCTCTACCGTGGAGACACACAAGGAACTGTAACTCACCTCTACCGTGGAGACACACAAGGTTCTGTAGCTCACCTCCACCGTGGAGACACACACAAGGTTCTGTAGCTCACCTCCACCGTGGAAAAGCTCAATATACTGTAACTCACCTCTACCGTGGAGACACACAAGGAACTGTAACTCACCTCTACCGTGGAGACACACAAGGAACTGTAGCTCACCTCCACCGTGGAGACACACACAAGGTTCTGTAGCTCACCTCTACCGTGGAGACACACAAGGAACTGTAGCTCACCTCCACCGTGGAAACACACAAGGAACTGTAGCTCACCTCCACCGTGGAGACACACAAGGAACTGTAGCTCACCTCTACCGTGGAGACACACAAGGTACTGTAGCTCACCTCTACCGTGGAGACACACATGTACTGTAGCTCACCTCCACCGTGGAAAAGCTCAATATACTGTAACTCACCTCTACCGTGGAGACACACAAGGAACTGTAACTCACCTCTACCGTGGAGACACACAAGGTTCTGTAGCTCACCTCCACCGTGGAGACACACACAAGGTTCTGTAGCTCACCTCCACCGTGGAAAAGCTCAATATACTGTAACTCACCTCTACCGTGGAGACACACAAGGAACTGTAACTCACCTCTACCGTGGAGACACACAAGGAACTGTAGCTCACCTCCACCGTGGAGACACACACAAGGTTCTGTAGCTCACCTCTACCGTGGAGACACACAAGGAACTGTAGCTCACCTCCACCGTGGAAACACACAAGGAACTGTAGCTCACCTCCACCGTGGAGACACACAAGGAACTGTAGCTCACCTCTACCGTGGAGACACACAAGGAACTGTAATTCACCTCTACCGTGGAGACACACAAGGTACTGGAGCTCACCTCCACCGTGGAGACACACAAGGTACTGTAGCTCACCTCTACCGTGGAGACACACAAGGAACTGTAGCTCACCTCCACCGTGGAGACACACAAGGTACTGTAATTCACCTCCACCGTGGAAAAGCTCAATATACTGTAACTCACCTCTACCGTGGAGACACACAAGGAACTGTAGCTCACCTCCACCGTGGAGACACACAAGGTACTGTAATTCACCTCCACCGTGGAAAAGCTCAATATACTGTAACTCACCTCTACCGTGGAGACACACAAGGAACTGTAGCTCACCTCTACCGTGGAGACACACAAGGTACTGTAATTCACCTCTACCGTGGAGACACACAAGGTCCTGTAGCTCACCTCTACCGTGGGAAAACTCAACATACTGTAATTCACCTCTACCGTGGAGACACACAAGGTACTGTAGCTCACCTCTACCGTGGAGACACACAAGGTACTGTAGCTCACCTCTACCGTGGAGACACACAAGGTCCTGTAGCTCACCTCTACCGTGGAGACACACAAGGTACTGTAGCTCACCTCCACCGTGGAGACACACAAGGTACTGTAATTCACCTCCACCGTGGGAAAACTCATCATACTGTAATTCACCTCCACCGTGGGAAAACTCAATATACTGTAACTCACCTCTACCGTGGAGACACACAAGGTACTGGAGCTCACCTCCACCGTGGAGACACACAAGGAACTGTAGCTCACCACAACCGTGGAAAAACTCAATATACTATAATTCACCTCTACCGCGGAGACACACATGTACTGTAGCTCACCTCTACCGCGGAGACACACAAGGTACTGTATCTCACCTCCGAACATGGAGGTCACACAGGGTAATGACGATAACGTTTTTATAACTTATCAGGTCTGCTGATGTCTGTGGCACAGGTGTTTGGTTGATGTAAGGACCGTGTTTCATATTGTGTGGACCTAAAAAGGATGGTCTCTTGTTTTTGCGACCTTAACACAGGTTTCATTTACGGGTGGCCCAAAGGACTGGTCAAACATTGTTATGACCTCGGGTTTAGGTTCCCCGTGAGCACCTAAACCACTGGATTCAAGTAGTGAGGGCGTAAGGGCGTGGTATCTAACGCCACATTCAGCAATCACCTGTAAATAATCGAATCTGGACCAGACAAACCAGTGACGGAGAGTGTGAGTATTGATGGACGCAGTCGGGGTACTATATCACAGGCAAACAGCACTCAGTGTGACCATCCAATACACTTCAGTCGCCTGTTTACCAAGCATGGGATGCTGGGAACACGTTCTGACCCAGAATCCCTACGGGACTGGAAAAGATACAGGGCATCTATTGTTTCCTGTTGTAATTGCCTACAAGGGACAGCAATCGATGACCTATCCATCGACCTGACCTTCCATGTACATCACCCCGTGAAACCACCATCCAGCAACAAACGACGGACGAACTCGCCATTTCTCCCATGGGATAAGGGAGAAAGGCGCCATATGTGTCACCCATTAACCTTCGAATGCAGCCAATGTCCGCTCCTCTGGTGACATTGTGTTTTTAGAAATTAGCAAGTCTCTAAGTCCGGAACTCATTACGGCTTACTAATGAGTTTTATTTCATGGCGGTGGGTACGTACTATCGGCCCCAGCCCTCCTGCAGTCAGTCGCCGCGATTCACCAATTACCTTCCCCATCTAAGGCTGATTACAACTCGCCTCTTGAAAGCGTCTTAAATGAACTACATACTAAAAGAACTGTTTTGGGGCTGACTTTTCCATTCCAGCATCAGTGAGGGCAGCAATTAAATAGTCATGTCATAGTGTTGTAAGCATATTACCTTTATGAGACAAACTTGACATTCCCTAGTAGGAGGAAGGCATGGCGGCTCACTGATCGGCTTGAGTACCCAATGTCCAGTCGCAATGCCAGGTTCCAACTGCAAATGTTGGTTGGTTTGGTTTGGTTGGTTTGTTGTTTAACGCCGCACTCAGCAATATTCCAGCTTTATGACGGCGGCCTGTAGATAATCTGTCTGGACCAGACAATCCAGTGATTAATATCATGAGCATCGATTCACGCAATAAGGATACGATGACATGCATCAACCAAGTCAGCGAGCCTGACCACCCGATCCCGTTAGTCGCCTTCTACGACAAGCATAGTCGCTTTTTACGGCAAGCATGGGTTGCTGAAGACTTATTCCTACCAGGATCTTCACGGATCCCAACAGCAAGTGTACCAATATTAAGTATCCTGAACAGATACATTGTGTCGGTACCAGTAGCAAGTGGGCGGTACTTCGGGTACGTGTAGATTAAGTATCTGTGTTGTGTTTTCGTGAGTATTATTTTACGCCGCTTTCAGCAATATTCCAGCAATATAACTGCGGGGACACTAGAAATGGGCTTCACACATTGTACCCATGTGGGAAAACGAACCAGGGTGTTCGGCTAGACGAGCGAACACTTTAACCACCACGCTACCCCATCGCCCCCTGTGTTATGTACCCGGTACGTGTGTTTCCAATATCTGTGTTATATACCCGGTACGTGTATCTCCATTATCTGTGTTATATACCCGGTACGTGTATCTCATTTATGTGTTATGTACCCGGTACGTGTGTTTCCAATATCTGTGTTATGTACCCGGTACGTGTATCTCCATTATCTGTGTTATGTACCCGGTACGTGTATCTCATTTATGTGTTATGTACCCGGGACGTGTATCTCATTTATGTGTTATGTATCCGGTACGTGTGTTTCCAATATCTGTGTAATATACCCGGTACGTGTATCTCCATTATCTGTGTTATGTACCCGGTACGTGTATCTCATTTATGTGTTATGTACCCGGGACGTGTATCTCATTTATGTGTTATGTATCCGGTACGTGTGTTTCCAATACCTGTGTTATATACCCGGTACGTGTATCTCCATTATCTGTGTTATGTACCCGGTATGTGTATCTCATTTATGTGTTATGTACCCGGGACGTGTATCTCATTTATGTGTTATGTATCCGGTACGTGTGTTTCCAATATCTGTGTAATATACCCGGTACGTGTATCTCCATTATCTGTGTTATGTACCCGGTACGTGTATCTCATTATCTGTGTTATGTACCCGGGACGTGTATCTCATTTATGTGTTATGTATCCGGTACGTGTGTTTCCAATACCTGTGTTATATACCCGGTACGTGTATCTCCATTATCTGTGTTATGTACCCGGTATGTGTATCTCATTTATGTGTTATGTACCCGGGACGTGTATCGCATTTATGTGTTATGTATCCGGTACGTGTGTTTCAAATATTTGTGTTATATTTCCAGTACCTGTATCTCCATTATCTGTGATATATACACAGTACGTGTATCTCATTTATGTGTTATATACCCGGTACGTGTATCTCATTTATGTGTTATGTACCCGGTACGTGTATCTCCATTATCTGTGTTATGTACCCGGTACGTGTATCTCATTTATGTGTTATGTACCCGGTACGTGTATCTCCATTATCTGTGTTATATACCGAGTACGTTTATCTCCATTATCTGTGTTATATACCCGGTACTTGTATCTCCATTATCTGTGTTATATACACGGTACTTGTATCTCCATTATCTGTGTTATATACCCGGTAGGTGTATCTCCATTATCTGTGTTATATACCCGGTACTTGTATCTCCATTATCTGTGTTATATACCCGGTACGTGTATCTCCATTATCTGTGTTATATACCCGGTAGGTGTATCTCCATTATCTGTGTTATATACCCGGTACTTGTATCTCCATTATCTGTGTTATATACACGGTACTTGTATCTCCATTATCTGTGTTATATACCCGGTACATGTATCTCCATTATCTGTGTTATATACCCGGTACTTGTATCTCCATTATCTGTGTTATATACCCGGTAGGTGTATCTCCATTATCTGTGTTATATACCCGGTACATGTATCTCCATTATCTGTGTTATATGCCCGGTACGTGTATCTCCATTATCTGTGTTATGTACCCGGTACTTGTATCTCATTTATGTGTTTTATACCCGGTACGTGTATCTCTATTATCTGTGTAATGTACCCACTACGTGTATCTCCAATATCTGTGTTATATACCCGGTACGTGTATCTCCATTATCTGTGTTATATACACGGTACATGTATCTCCATTATCTGTGTTATATACCCGGTACGTGTATCTCCATTATCTGTGTTTTTACCCTGTATGTGTATCTCATTTATGTGTTATGTACCCGGTACGTGTATCTCCATTATCTGTGTTATATACCCGGTACGTGTATCTCCATTATCTGTGTTATATACCCGGTACATGTATCTCCATTATCTGTGTTATATACCCGGGACGTGTTTCTCTATTATCTGTGTTATATACCCGGTACTTGTATCTCCATTATCTGTGTTATATACCCGGTACGTGTATCTCATTTATGTGTTATATACCCGGGACGTGTATCTCCATTATCTGTGTTATGTACCCGATACATGTATCTCCATTATCTGTGTTATGTACCCGGTACGTGTATCTCCATTATCTGTGTTATGTACCCGGTACTTGTATCTCCATTATCTGTGTTATATACCTGGGACGTGTATCTTCATTATCTGTGTTATATACCCGGTACGTGTATCTCCAATATCTGTGTTATGTACCCGGTATGTGTATCTCCATTATCTGTGTTTTTACCCAGTATGTGTATCTCATTTATGTGTTATGTACCCGGTACGTGTATCTCCATTATCTGTGTTATGTACCTGGTACATGTATCTCCAAAATCTGTGTTATATACCCGGTACATGTATCTCCATTATCTGTGTTATGTACCCGGTACTTGTATCTCATTTATGTGTTATGTACCCGCTACGTGTATCTCCAATATCTGTGTTATGTACCCGGTACATGTATCTCGATTATCTGTGTTATATACACTGTACATGTATCTCCATTATCTGTGTTATGTACCCGGTACTTGTATCTCGATTATCTGTGTTATATACCCGGTACGTGTATCTCCATTATCTGTTTTATATACCCGGTACGTGTATCTCCATTTTCTGTGTTATATACCCGGTACGTGTATCTCCAATATCTGTGTTATATACCCGGTACGTGTATCTCCATTATCTGTGTTATGTACCCAGAACGTGTATCTCATGTATGTGTTATGTACCCGGTACGTGTATCTCTATTATCTGTGTTATGTACCCGCTACGTGTATCTCCATTATCTGTGTTATGTACCCGGTACTTGTATCTCCATTATCTGTGTTATGTACCCGGTACATGTATCTCAATTATCTGTGTTATATACCCGGTACATGTATCTCCATTATCTGTGTTATATACCCGGTACGTGTATCTCCATTATCTGTTTTATATACCCGGTACATGTATCTCCATTATCTGTGTTATATACCCGGTACGTGTATCTCCATTATCTGTGTTATGTACCCGGTACTTGTATCTCCAATATCTGTGTTATGTACCCAGAACGTGTATCTCCAATATCTGTGTTATGTACCCAGAACGTGTATCTCATGTATATGTTATGTACCCGGTACGTGTATCTCTATTATCTGTGTTATGTACCCGCTACGTGTATCGCCATTATCTGTGTTATGTACCCGGTACTTGTATCTCCATTATCTGTGTTATGTACCCGGTACATGTATCTCCATTATCTGTGTTATATACCCGGTACGTGTATCTCCATTATCTGTGTTATGTCCCCGGTACATGTATCACCATTATCTGTGTTATATACCCGGTACATGTATCTCCATTATCTGTGTTATATACCCGGTACGTGTATCTCCATTATCTGTGTTATGTACCCGGTATTTGTATCTCATTTATGTGTTATATACCCGGTACGTGTATCTCCATTATCTGTGTTATGTACCCGGTACATGTATCTCCATTATCTGTGTTATATACCCGGTACATGTATCTCCATTATCTGTGTTATGTACCCGGTAGGTGTATCTCCATTATCTGTGTTATGTACCCGGTACGTGTATCTCCATTATCTGTGTTATATACCCGGTACATGTATCTCCATTATCTGTGTTATGTACCCGGTACATGTATCTCCATTATCTGTGTTATGTACCCGGTACATGTATCTCCATTATCTGTGTTATGTACCCGGTACATGTATCTCCATTATCTGTGTTATATACCCGGTACATGTATCTCCATTATCTGTGTTATGTACCCGGTAGGTGTATCTTCATTATCTGTGTTATGCACCCGGTACGTGTATCTCCATTATCTGTGTTATATACCCGGTACATGTATCTCCATTATCTGTGTTATATACCCGGTACATGTATCTCCATTATCTGTGTTATGTACCCGGTAGGTGTATCTCCATTATCTGTGTTATATACCCGGTACATGTATCTCCATTATCTGTGTTATATACCCGGTACATGTATCTCCATTATCTGTGTTATATACCCGGTACATGTATCTCCATTATCTGTGTTATATACCCGGTACATGTATCTCCATTATCTGTGTTATATACCCGGTACATGTATCTCCATTATCTGTGTTATATACCCGGTACGTGTATCTCCATTATCTGTGTTATGTACCCGGTATTTGTATCTCATTCATGTGTTATATACCCGGTACTTGTATCTCCATTATCTGTGTTATGTACCCGGTACATGTATCTCCATTATCTGTGTTATATACCCGGTACATGTATCTCCATTATCTGTGTTATGTACCCGGTACATGTATCTCCATTATCTGTGTTATATACCCGGTACGTGTATCTCCAATATATGTGTTATATACCCGGTACGTGTATCTCCATTTTCTATGTTATGTACCCGGTACGTGTATCTCATATATGTGTTATATACCCGGTACGTGTTTCTCCATTATCTGTGTTATGTACCCGGTACGTGTATCTCCATTATCTGTGTTATATACCCGGTACGTGTATCTCATTTATGTGTTATGTACCCGGTACGTGTATCTCATTTATGTGTTATGTAACTGGTACGTGTATCTCCATTATCTGTGTTATGTACTCGGTCCACCGAGCTTGGCCATCCGATCCCCAGAAGTGTCCCCTAGCGACAACCACCGGTTACCGGGGACCTATTCTTCCTCTGACTCCCCAGGCAAGCCACCATCAACAGACCCTGGCAGGACAGACAACTCTACACAGCCTACTGCCTCTACATGACTACCTATAGTTTCTCGTGGAACAAACAATTCAGTGATTGACATCATGAGCATCGATCTACCCAACACGACCACATGCATCAGCCATTCTGAAGATCAATTCATTTCCGGATCTTAATGGGGTACCACCCGCTGCCCCTTGTTAAGTTACAAATCAATACTTTAGAACACAAGGAATAGCAAGCAAAGCTCACACTAGGCCGAATTACCAGAACCATTTCAAAACGTGATGGAAGTTGTTAATAAAATAAATGCACATAAAAATGCTTAGTTTATGTGTATATTTCAAAAATGCGTCAAAAACATTTTTCCCCTTACCTGGTATAAAGAGCTGTCAGGCTTTTTAACATAATGATTATCTGAGTAAATGAACGGGTTGCTGTCTGCTGCACCCATCGACTGATTGACACACATTCGAGGGAATGTCACCCCCCACCCAGGCTGAGGTACCAGGCTATGATACAAATATCTATATCTAGTGAGGAAGTGTGTAATTGAGAATAATACAAATATCTCAAAAATAACTTGATCAGAAATACCCCAGCCGACAACAAGCACCGCACCAGCTGAGTAGCTGTATAACGAGAAACACAGGTGGTAGATGGCAATATCTACATCACTCGCATCATTATGTGATGACTTGGGCACACCCTCACTGTAGATGCGCGCCTTACTTTGATCGCGGTATAAAGGTAATTAGCCATATAGCATAACGTCCACACAGAGCTGACTATAATGGCTTACATTGAAGCAGCTCTAGCTTTCAGGGACCCCCCCCCCCCCCCCCCCCCCCCCCCCCCCCCCCCCCCAGCGGCGCTACGATAGAGTTTGGAATTTACACATATCAAGACACGAGGGAGACCCCCGTCCACCTGAGGTTGTGCGGCAATTACCTGATGTCACGTGGTAGTTTATATACCTGGCGTGACCCAACAGGTAACCAGGCCTCGCCAACTGCACGTAGTGGTGACGTCAGCAGAGAGCGTGTGTTTTGAACAATCGATATTTTGTTTATTTCACTATTAATTTGAACACAGCGTGTAGAAACACGAGATGTTTTCAGCCACGCTGCGGTTTCTGTATAGACGTCACTAAGTGACATAATCATACGATGACATTGTGACGGTCGTCGTTTTGTCACTTATTATTAGATTTCAACAAAGATAAACGATGAGATATCGGATATACTTTTTCTATGACGTCACCGGACAGATCCCTTTTACAACACTGACACAGTGCACGCGTCTGTGACGCGGACAGTGTAGGCATGTGTAGAGGGGTGGGGGGTGTCCTGATGGGGAGTGGTGGGGGGTAGGGAGTAGGTGGTTATGGGTGAGAGGCGTGGGTGCGGGTGTAGCAAGTTACTCGGTGCTCGGTACCCGATGCACCTACGTCACAGCTACACCCTTTATTCACGAGATTTGAAAACGTGATTGTTCATTACATCACTAAACGTTCAAACATATTTTAGTTGGCCCTATATAAGCCTTGATTATAAGTCTGGAAGGTAATTAAAAGTACCGACGTTTACTACAATATCTGAAAATCTATCGGACCTACTCCAGTCAAAGTTGGTATGAGATTATTAAACAGTCATACATAACTGGATATTACATTTAAAGACAATCGGTGCATGAATAAAAAAATCTGTCTATTTAGCTATCACTATATTTCATCAACAACCAGACTTGTTCGTCACCGATCATTGAAACAGCCATCTGCATAATGCTACCCTTGCGTCACAGGGCCATATGACTCAGTTGAACCAATCAACTCAACTCGAAAGGGTGCACGGGAATCACGCACGCACGAATACGGTGTTAGCGGTGGGTGTCTCGACGTGCGTGATTCCCGTGCACCCTTTCGAGTTGAGTTGATTGGTTCAACTGAGTCATATGGCCCTGTGACGCAGGGGAAGCATAATGCAGATGGCTGTTACAATGAATGCTCGTTCCACCCGTGACGAACAGGTCTGGTTGTTGATGAAATATACAAACGTCGGTACCTTAAATTACCTTCCAGATTTTTTTTATATACAGGTATTTTTATCTGCCGAAATCGGTGTGTTGGGTATCTCTACGGTAGGATGTAGGTGTTGTGCAGAAGGGTGTAGGTGATTGGTTTGTTTGTTGTTAAACGCCACACTCAGCAATATTGCAGCTGTATGACGACGGTCTGTAAATAATCGAGTGTGGACCAGACAATCCGGTGATTAACTTCATGAGCATCGATCTACGCCATTGGGATACGATGACATGCATCAACCAAGTCAGCGAGCCTGACCACCCGATCCCGTTACGAACAACATAGTCGCCTTTTACGGCAAGCATTGGTTGCTGATGACCTATTCTACCCCGGATCTTCACGGGTCGGGGTGCAGGTGATGAAGTCAGGTGTACGAAGGGTACAATTGGACAAGAATACTTTACGATATACGGTTAGTGTACAATAGGGAAAAGATGATTTACCGGTGATGTACGATATTAGTTTGTGTACCGTGTGCTCTTCATTGAAATCTTGAATGCCATTATTAAATACGAAAAGCATCTGTCTTGCCCATTAAATTTAATATTAAGTATACCTAAATGTCTAAATTATGTACAAGTTATTTCTATCTCAGTCAGTATTTTGACAGATTGGTCTAATTCAAATATTAATAAAAGTGAACGGCAAACAATCTTGAAAAGGTAAATGACGTTTCCATAATCATTAGAGTCATATTTCAAAGAAATAATTAAATAACCTCAATCTTCCCTCGAGCTTTGATTCGGGTAGATTTAACCATAAATCAGCTTCTGTGACAGGCTATCACGTGCCCTACTTCCTCAGGGTCGGTGATGTAGCCTAGTGATTAAAGCGTCGCCTCGTCACCCTGAAGACACGGGTTCGATTTCCAACATGGGTAAATGTGTGAAGCACATTGTCTGTAATTTCGTGAAGACAGGAAGGGGAGCTGCAATGTCGTGAAGACAGGAGGGAGGAGCTGCAATGTCGTGAAGACAGGAAGGGGAGCTGTAATGTCGTGAAGACAGGAAGGGGAGCTGTAATGTCGTGAAGACAAGGAAGAGGAGCTGCAATGCCGCGAAGACAGGAGGGAGGAGCTGCAATATCGTGAAGACAGGAGGGAAGAGCTGCACTGTCGTGAAGACAGGAGGGGGAAGAGCTGCAATGTCCTGAAGACAAGGGGGAGGAGCTGCAATGCCGTGAAGACAGGAAGGGGAAGAGCTGCAATGCCGTGAAGACAGGAAGGGGAAGAGCTGCAATGTCCCGAAGATAAGGGGGAGGAGCTGCAATGCCGTGAAGACAGGAAGGGGAGCTGTAATACCGCGAAGACAGGAGGGAGGAGCTGCAATATCGTGAAGACAGGAGGGAAGAGCTGCAATGTCGTGAAGACAGGAGGGGGAACTGTGATGTCGTTGGGACAGGAAGGGGAGGAGCTGCAATATCGTGAAGACAGGAGGGGGAAGAGCTGCAATGTCCTGAAAACAAGGGGAAGGAGCTGCAATGCCGTGAAGACAGGAAGGGGAGCTGTAATACCGCGAAGACAGGAGGGAGGAGCTGCAATATCGTGAAGACAGGAGGGAAGAGCTGTAATGCCGCGAAGACAGGAGGGAGGAGTTGCAATATCGTGAAGACAGGAGGGGGAACTGTAATGTCGTGAAGACAAGGGGGAGGAGCTGCAATATCGTGAAGACAGGAGGGAAGAGCTGCAATGTCGTGAAGACAGGAGGGAGGAGCTGCAATGCCGTGAAGACAGGAAGGGGAGCTGTAATGTCGTGAAGACAGGAGGGAGGAGTTGCAATGTCGTGAAGACAGGAGGGAGGAGCTGCAATGCCGTGAAGACAGGAAGGGGAGCTGTAATGTCGTGAAGACAGGAGGGAGGAGTTGCAATGTCGTGAAGACAGGAGGGGGAACTGTAATGTCGTGAAGACAGGAAGGGGAGTTGTAATGTCGTAAAGACAGGAGGGGAAGGAGCTGCAATGTCGTGAAAACAGGAGGGAAGAGCTGCAATGTCGTGAAGACAGGATGGGGAAGAGCTGCAATGTCCTGAAGACAAGGGGGAGGAGCTGCAATGCCGTGAAGACAGGAGGGGGAACTGTAATGTCGTGAAGACAGGAAGGGGAGTTGTAATGTCGTGAAGACAGGAGGGGAAAGAGCTGCAATGTCGTGAAAACAGGAGGGAGGAGCTGCAATGTCGCGAAGACGGGGTGGGGAGCTGCAATGTCGTGAAGACAGGAGGGAGGAGCTGCAATATCGTGAAGACAGGAAGGGGAGTTGTACATAATGTCGTGAAGACAGGAGGGGAAGGAGCTGCAATGTCGTGAAAACAGGAGGGAGGAGCTGCGAAGACAGGAGGGAAGAGCTGCAATGTCCTGAAGACAGGAAGGGGAGCTGTACATAATGTCCTGAAGACAAGGGGGAGGAGCTGCAATGCCGTGAAGACAGGAGGGAGGAGCTGCAATATCGTGAAGACAGGAGGGAAGAGCTGCAATGTCCTGAAGACAAGGGGGAGGAGCTGCAATGCCGTGAAGACAGGAGGGGGAACTGTAATGTCGTGAAGACAGGAGGGGAAAGAGCTGCAATGTCGTGAAAACAGGAGGGAGGAGCTGCAATGTCGCGAAGACGGGGTGGGGAGCTGCAATGTCGTGAAGACAGGAGGGAGGAGCTGCAATATCGTGAAGACAGGAAGGGGAGTTGTACATAATGTCGTGAAGACAGGAGGGGAAGGAGCTGCAATGTCGTGAAAACAGGAGGGAGGAGCTGCGAAGACAGGAGGGAAGAGCTGCAATGTCCTGAAGACAGGAAGGGGAGCTGTACATAATGTCCTGAAGACAAGGGGGAGGAGCTGCAATGCCGTGAAGACAGGAGGGAGGAGCTGCAATATCGTGAAGACAGGAGGGAAGAGCTGCAATGTCCTGAAGACAAGGGGGAGGAGCTGCAATGCCGTGAAGACAGGAGGGGGAACTGTAATGTCGTGAAGACAGGAGGGGAAAGAGCTGCAATGTCGTGAAAACAGGAGGGAGGAGCTGCAATGTCGCGAAGACGGGGTGGGGAGCTGCAATGTCGTGAAGACAGGAGGGAGGAGCTGCAATATCGTGAAGACAGGAAGGGGAGTTGTACATAATGTCGTGAAGACAGGAGGGGAAGGAGCTGCAATGTCGTGAAAACAGGAGGGAGGAGCTGCGAAGACAGGAGGGAAGAGCTGCAATGTCCTGAAGACAGGAAGGGGAGCTGTACATAATGTCCTGAAGACAAGGGGGAGGAGCTGCAATGCCGTGAAGACAGGAGGGAGGAGCTGCAATATCGTGAAGACAGGAGGGAAGAGCTGCAATGTCCTGAAGACAAGGGGGAGGAGCTGCAATGCCGTGAAGACAGGAAGGGGAGCTGTAATACCGCGAAGACAGGAGGGAGGAGCTGCAATATCGTGAAGACAGGAGGGGGAAGAGCTGCAATGTCCTGAAGACAGGAGGGAGGAGCTGTAATGTCGTGAAGACAGGAGGGAGGAGCTGCAATGTCGTGAAGACAGGAGGGAGGAGCTGCAATATCGTGAAGACAGGAGGGAAGAGCTGCAATGTCGTGAAGACAGGAGGGAGGAGCTGCAATGCCGTGAAGACAGGAAGGGGAGCTGTAAGGTCGTGAAGACAGGAGGGAGGAGTTGCAATGTCGTGAAGACAGGAAGGGGAGCTGTAATTTCGTGAAGACAGGAAGGGGAGCTGTAATGTCGTGAAGACAGGAGGGAGGAGCTGCAATGTCGCGAAGACAGGAAGGGGAGCTGTAATGTCGTGAAGACAGGAGGGAGGAGTTGCAATATCGTGAAGACAGGAGGGAAGAGCTGCAATGTCGTGAAGACAGAAGGGAAGAGCTGCAATGTCGTGAAGACAGGAGGGGGAAGAGCTGCAATGTCGTGAAGACAAGGGGGAGGAGCTGCAATGCCGTGAAGACAGGAAGGGGAGCTGCAATGCCGTGAAGACAGGAGGGAGGAGTTGCAATGTCGTGAAGACAGGAGGGGGGGCTGTAATTTCGTGAAGAAAGGAAGGGGAGCTGTAATGTCGTGAAGACAGGAGGGAGGAGCTGCAATGTCGCGAAGACAGGAAGGGGAGCTGTAATGTCGTGAAGACAGGAGGGAGGAGTTGCAATATCGTGAAGACAGGAGGGAAGAGCTGCAATGTCGTGAAGACAGAAGGGAAGAGCTGCAATGTCGTGAAGACAGGAGGGGGAAGAGCTGCAATGTCCTGAAGACAAGGGGGAGGAGCTGCAATGTCGTGAAGACAGGAGGGTGAAGAGCTGCAATGTCCTGAAGACAAGGGGGAGGAGCTGTAATGCCGTGAAGACAGGAGGGAAGAGCTGTAATGTCGTGAAGACAGGAGGGAGGAGTTGCAATGTCGTGAAGACAGGAGGGGGAACTGTAATGTCGTGAAGACAGGAAGGGGAGCTGCAATGTCGTGAAGACAGGAGGGAGGAGCTGCAATGTCGTAAAGACAGGTGGGTAGAGCTGCAATGTCGTGAAGACAGGAGGGTAGAGCTGCAATGTCGTGAAGACAGGAGGGAGGAGCTGCAATGTCGTGAAGACAGGAGGGTAGAGCTGCAATGTCGTGAAGACAGGAGGGAAGAGCTGTAATGTCGTGAAGACAGGAGGGGGAACTGTAATGTCGTGAAGACAGGAAGGGGAGCTGCAATGTCGTGAAGACAGGAGGGAGGAGCTGCAATGTCGTGAAGACAGGAGGGTAGAGCTGCAATGTCGTGAAGACAGGAGGGAGGAGCTGCAATGTCGTGAAGACAGGAGGGTAGAGCTGCAATGTCGTGAAGACAGGAGGGAAGAGCTGTAATGTCGTGAAGACAGGAGGGAGGAGTTGCAATGCCGTGAAGACAGGAGGGAGAGGAGATGCAATGTCGTGAAGACAAGGGGGAGGAGCTGCAATGTCGTAAAGATAGGAGGGAGAGGAGATGCAATGTCGTGAAGACATGTCGTGTCTCGGCGAAGAAACTGTTAAACAACTTTCAATTAAAAATAAATATATTCTCATTCGATGTTGTTGTTTTTCCGGTGAAATAATGAAAGCTGTGTCGGTTGACATTGTCCTGAAACTTCGCCTGTATCTTTGGGTAAAATTAATACTACCCTGCACATTTGTAGTTTGAGGCTGATTATCTGCATTAAAACGGTTTCCTCCACTTTGTATTTGGGAGGAATGACAACCACGCAACTATCTGCAGTAACTAGAATAATGTTTATGAAAATGCTCACATTAAACCACACTTAATAATATTGTAACATGTTGAAACGTATATTTATTTTCTAATACGTACACACAAAGAGGGTGGTTCAGCCTCTAGGTGCACAATCAGTAAAGATGTCGGTCATCTGATGCACAGACTAATTGGTGAGATTCTGGGTGAATGTTTATTTGTTTAATCATAAATCTAAACATGGACCGTCTCAGTGGTGTACTGGATAGAGCTTCTGCCCGGAAAGTGGTAGGTCGTTGATTCGATCCTCTGGTCTCGTCATACCAAAGAACGTAAAGGCTGGTACTTGTTACGTAAAGGCTGGTACTTGTTACGTAAAGGCTGGTACTTGTTACGTAAAGGTTGTTACTTGTTACGGAAAGGCTGGTACTTGTTACGTAAAGGCTGGTACTTGTTACGTAAAGGCTGGTACTTGTTACGGAAAGGCTGGTACTTGTTACGTAAAGGCTGGTACTTGTTACGTAAAGGCTGGTACTTGTTACGGAAAGGCTGGTACTTGTTACATAAAATCTGGTACTTGTTACGTAAAGGTTGTTACTTGTTACGTAAAGGCTGGTACTTGTTACGGAAAGGCTGGTACTTGTTACGGAAAGGCTTCTGTCCATATGTATCCAGTGTCGCTCAATCCTTTTAATAAAACATGTTTAGGGGGAGTATGGGCAGAGATCTTACTCTTGTTACCATGTCTGGTGCCTCGACATCAAGAAGATAAAACAAAGACTCAGTATAATGTGTGTGAGCGGGGTATTCATGTTAAACTGTGTGTCATGGAATCTAAGTGCACTTGCACTATATAACCGAAATGAGCTAGTCAGGCCTTACAAGCAGTCACAGAACAACGTGCTTGCACGTGGCTATGTAAGTGTTTGTTTGTTTCTTGTTAAACGTCGCACTCAGCAACAGGTCAGCTATGTGACGGCGGTCTGAAAAATAATCGAGTCAGGAGAAGACAAACTAGAGATTAAGCATCGATACACGCAATTGGGATACGATGACATGCATCAACCAAGTCAGCGAGCCTGACCACCCGATCCCGTTAGTCGTCTCTTACGACAAGCATAGTCGCCTTTTACGACAAGCATGGGTTCCTGAAGACCTTTTCTACCCCGGATCTTCACGGGTGAAACAATCTTCAACGTGACGTTAAACGCCACCTCACCTCACCTCACCTCACCTCACCTCACCTCACCTCACCTCACCTCACCTCACCTCACGTGACCTAGTTGTGGGGATTCCATGTTAACATGTAGACAACATAGATTGAGGGATACATTTTTGAAAACCATAAAATGAACATGAAGGCAGGTCCCACCATACCGAGGCAATATAAATGCATACGTTATTTAACTTATAACATGTTTATAGTATCACACCAATCATCCCGGGTTTGTATATATACACACTAGGGCTGTCGTGTATACAGACCCGTGAAGTCTTGGCGATAGCCAACCATATGCCAGAAAAATCAACGGAACATATAGGGGTTGTGTCAATTCTCAAGTACAAAGACGCAATATGGTCGACAAAGCTGGACTATATTTTTCGCACTCTTATCACAACTGCCATGGCGGCCATTTTGAATGTTTTCAACATTTTCCACGGAAATTTTCTGAATTCCCAGTTGCTCATGAGTAGATACATGCTGTACTATACAGTGAAATTCAGGTTTAATCATTGCACTTAAATTTAATAATCGAACGTTTCTCTTCAAATTGAATAACAGACTATAAATTAAAATTAAAATGTTTAGATTTGTTGACTAAGTTGCGAAAATAAAATATCAGAGAAACTGCCTTACCAAATGTGGTGATTTTTTATTACCATAACAATTGTTTAATGAATGGACAATGCCACTGTGTCCTCTCTCGTCAATCCGACTACAATTCACAGCCATTGAAAACAACCACTCGTTTCTTAATTGATGCATCTAGATTTCAGTACATATATAATGCTAAAATCGGTACGAAAATTGTTCAAATCAAATCAGAATATACCTGACATACGATGGCTTGACTATAGTGTATCGTTTACATTATTGTAAAGACAAAATCTACCCCATGTTGTTTTCTTTCTCTAAAACTGACGTATTTTTATAGTCTGTTTGTTTGTTGTTTAACGCCGCACTCAGCAATATTCCAGCTATATGACGGCGGTCTGTAAATAATCTGGACCAGACATTCCAGTGATTGACATCATGAGCATCGGTCCATGCAAAACAACAAACACATGTTGAACGCTTGTTCAAGACTCGAACGCCTTGGTGTAATCTAATCAATACATCAAACTGTTCATTCCACACAGAGATGGAGTAACACATATTTCCGGCCTTTATTAAAATTGTATGCAATATAATACCTCTTTATTAACATAAACCTGTGGAATAGGTGTAACACGATGAGGCGGGGTGGGGCGGGGTGAGGTGGCCAGAGCGACATTGGGCGACCGACGTACATCTGTTACCAAATGTAGCCGGCAAAGTGAAGTTGGTCGATTGCCAAGAAGTAGGCATAGAATGTTTGTACCGCACGTGTAGGCCTTTGTTCTACCTACTATATATACCTACTATATATATAAAAGCTCAAATGTACGTCAGTTCAAACAGATAACAGCCACCCCTCATCAGCGTCAACTTCACCACTGCGGTTACAAGGTAAAATATTGCTGAAGTCAAAAAATAAACAAGAAAATATAAAATAGAAGAATGGTCTAAATCTATATGCATATCTATATGTGTGTGTGTGTGTGTGCGCGCGTGTAGTGTGTGTGTGTGTGTGTACACACGCACACACGCGCGCACGCACACACACACACATATATATATATATATACACACACACAGATAGATATAGATATACAGATAGATATAGATATAGTCCATTATTATACAAACATATGTAAAGTAGCCCAAGAAATACCGGAATATCATATATTTGATTACTGAGTCAAGGGAAGAGAATATCCTACACTCTAGCTTCAAGCAGCCCAGTAGATTTCTAAATCCCTTATATGACATTCAGGAAGTACCAGAACGTTGTTGGCTATGCGTTGATGTACGTTTGTGACGGAGGCTTATTTGGTGTTTGTACTATTGGAAGAGCGGAGATTTTGATATTAATATATCTAATATTGCGTTGGCTATGTTGTATTACAACGATGTCGTCGTTACGACGTTACGTGTGTTTACCTACAGCGCGTTGCCGCCCGTCATAACAGCCCTGTGCTGGAGTCGGCTTTCAGTGTGTGTACTTGTGTTAGTTCCTGCTTACGTCCTCGCTATTATGTTCCTAACGTCATGACCAGATGTGTCGACAGTAGTCCATATTTGTCTTCAATTTATACTACATGGCTTACATGTAACACGAGGAGTGATGTCAAATATATCTTGAAAAAAATGACCTGACATTGATATATAAATAAATCCGCCTTTATAGAAGAATGATTATTATTTCTATATTAAGACTTTGAAAGGCATTTAGAAGTGATACACACAAGGAAGAGAATTTATGAATTCTTCATCAGGTGAATGAATGCAACGAGGCAGATAACATATATATGTACATGTAAGAAAAACAAAAGTAGTAAGACAAAAAAGGTAGAAACTTTGCTTGGAGCCAACAGTTAACTAGCGCTGATAGGTGATTAACAATAGACAATGGAAGGCAACACCTAACAGTAAATTAGCGTTGATAGTTGATAGCGATGGAAGCCAGGACTTAAATGATCACTGATTGGTATTGGGCAATGGGCAAACGGGAGGCCGGGGAAATTAGCACTGATGGATTAGGCACTGTTAGCTATCTTGTTAAGTTTCCACCTATGTTATCTTGCTACTTTTGTTTTTCTTACATGTACATATATACGTTCTCTGCCTCGAAGCATTTATTCACCTGATGAAGGAGTAAGTTCATACTCCGAAACGTTGTGTTCCTTATAATAAAGAAGCTGGCACCCATATATATTCTCTTCCTTATCATTTCTATATTGATAAGTGTTTCAAGGTCAGTTGCAGACAGCGCCAGGAGAGTACTCCACCTCCACCAGTGTGTTTCACTAGGCACTACGTCAGGATATCCAACTCAACTCGGGTCAAAAGTAAAAAAATAAAGTTTCTAAATTAATTTGATTAAGTGCTCTATCATTATAACGTTATATTTAGACCAATTAAAATGTAAGTTTGTACATTTCCTCGGAAGGTCAATTCCACTGCGGATATGGAATCAAACTTTCTAGAGGCTGTCAAGAGCTGTACGTCATTGGGAGGTATGACAAACAGCACATGTCTGTTTCACTGCCAAATGATGTGAGGCTATTCCCGAGGTGTGGTCGAACCGGGCTGTGCGGCGAGGCTGCGGTACCCCCGGGGAATCGCCACAGGGGTCTGCCGCGTGTCAGTTCAGGAATATCCTATATTTAATACCGCGGGAGGGGATAAACTTGTTTTGTTACCCTCAATGTGGTTGGGGTGTAATATATATATTTATCATCCAAAACTAGCTTCAATACAAGCTCGCCAAATACCGATTAACTAAGACTTGGTTGATATTTCCCATATTAAAAGACATTTTTCAAAACAGGCTTCCACATAAGATGTCTTTGGGTGAGATTAAGCCATGGCTATATCTATCACATGGATGGACAATGGTCAGCTGTGAATGTCAATTGATCTTTTCCGTTTTCGGAAGCTATGACCGGAGTGACAAATGTTTTCCCTCATCTTCAATAGTAATGCTAGAGGTGGCACAGAGTAATGCTAGAGGTGACACAGAGTAATGCTAGAGGTGACACAGAGTAATGCTAGAGGTGGCACAAAGTAATGCTGGAGGTGGTACATAGTAATGCTGGAGGTGGTACATAGTAATGCTAGAGGTGGCACATAGTAATGCTAGAGGTGGCACAGAGTAATGCTAGAGGTGGCACATAGTAATGCTAGAGGTGGCACAGAGTAATGCTAGAGGTGACACAGAGTAATGCTAGAGGTGACAAAGAGTAATGCTAGAGGTGGCACAAAGTAATGCTGGAGGTGGTACATAGTAATGCTGGAGGTGCCACAGAGTAATGCTAGAGGTGGCACATAGTAATGCTAGAGGTGGCACATAGTAATGCTAGAGGTGGCACAGAGTAATGCTAGAGGTGACACAGAGTAATGCTAGAGGTGGCACATAGTAATGCTGGAGGTGGTACATAGTAATGCTGGAGGTAGTACATAGTAATGCTAGAGGTGGCACATAGTAATGCTAGAGGTGGCACATAGTAATGCTAGAGGTGGCACATAGTAATGCTAGAGGTGGCACATAGTAATGCTAGAGGTGGCACATAGTAATGCTTGAGGTGGCACATAGTAATGCTAGAGGTGGCACATTGTAGAATTGGCACAGAGTAATGCTAGAGGTGGCACATAGTAATGTTAGAGGTGGCACTTAGTAATGCTGGAGGTGGTACATAGTAATGCTAGAGGTGGCACATGGTAATGCTGGGGTGGCACATAGTAATGCTAGAGGTGGCACATATTAATGCTAGAGGTGGCACATTGTAGAAGTGGCACAGAGTAATGCTAGAGGTGGCACATAGTAATGCTAGAAGTGGCACAGAGTAATGCTACAGGTGGCACAGAGTAATGCTAGAAGTAGCACAGAGTAATGCTAGAGGTGGCACATTGTAATGCTGGGGTGGTACATAGTAATGCTGGGGTGGCACATAGTAATGCTAGAGGTGGCACAGAGTAATGCTGGGGTGGCACATTGTAATGCTAGAACTGGCACAGAGTAATGCTAGAAGTGGCACAGAGTAATGCTAGAGGTGGCACATAGTAATCCTAGAGGTGGCACAGAGTAATGCTAGAGTGAGTGAGTGAGTTTGGTTTTACGCCGCTTTTAGCAATATTCCAGCAATAGCACGGCGGGGGACACCAGAAATGGGCTTCACACATTGTACCCATGTCGGGAATCGAATACGGGTCTTCTGCGTGACGAGCGAACGCTTTAACCACTAGGCTACCCGACCGCCCGAGTAATGCTAGAAGTGGCACAGAGTAATGCTAGAAGTGGCACAGAGTAATGCTAGAGGTGGCACAGAATAATGTTAGAGGTGGCACAGAGTAATGCTAGAGGTGGCACAGAGTAATGCTAGAGGTGGCACAGAATAATGTAAGAGGTGGCACAGAGTAATGCTAGAGGTGGCACAGAGTAATGCTAGAGGTGGCACAGAATAATGTTAGAGGTGGCACAGAGTAATGCTTGGGGTGGCACAGAGTAATGCTAGAGGTGGCACATAGTAATGCTACAGGTGGCACAGAATAATGTTAGAGGTGGCACAGAGTAATGCTAGAGGTGGCACAGAGTAATGCTAGAGGTGGCACAGAGTAATGCTAGAGGTGGCACAGAGTAATGCTAGAGGTGGCACAGAGTAATGCTAGAGGTGGCACAGAGTAATGCTAGAGGTGGCGCATAGTAATTCTTGGGGTGCCACAGAGTAATGCTAGAGGTGGCACAGAGTAATGCTAGAGTTGGCGCATAGTACTGCTAGAGGTGGCACATTGTAATGCTTGGGGTGCCACAGAGTAATGCTAGAGGTGGCACAAAGTAATGCTAGTGGTGGCACATAGTAATGCTTGGGGTGGCACAGAGTTATGCTAGAGGTGGCGCATAGTAATGCTAGAGGTGCCACAGAGTAATGCTAGTGGTGGCACATTGTAATGCTTGGGGTGGCACAGAGTAATGCTAGAGGTGGCGCATAGTAATGCTAGTGGTGGCACATAGTAATGCTAGAGGTGGCACAGCACTGGACCATCATGAAGCATCGATCCAAACATTTGATAAAGCTGGTGGTGACATGATTAGATTTAACATTAATGGAAAGAAATTACAACCATTTTTTACTCCCCCACCAATGAAGACTCCAGTATATTGGAAGAGAAACAAAGTGACCCTTTAATATCCTTAGAATAGAAATGAGCCCTGTATAGACCCAAAGGCACACTATATACGGCGGTGATGTTAATGCCAGGACTGGAACCTTGTGGTACTGTGGTAGTTCGCCTCCACCCACGACTTTGGAAGTTCCTCTTCTCCCCTCTGTTAGTAACAACATAGATTCTACAATAAACGGGTTTGGTAGAGACCAATCCAAACTTACATCAACACAAACACCTGCATTCTTCATGGAAGAACAGTTGGTGACAAGTATGGAAACCACACCTGCTATCAATATAGCGGATGCAGTACCGTCGATTATATCATAACTAACTTCGATTTCTTTGTTTGTTTGTTTGTTTGCTGTTTAACGCCGTACTCCAATATTCCAGCTATATGACGGCGTCTGTAAATAATCGAGTCTGGACCAGACAGTAAAGCGATTGACATCATGAATAGGTCTCAGTCAACAACCCATGCTTAATGTAAAAGGCGACTATGCATGTTGTAAGAGGCGAATAACGGGATCGAGTGGTCAGGCTCGCTGACTTGGTTGAGATTCGAACCCACAATCATAGGTTTCTGACGTGCTCACGGGACGCAACTCTGCACAGCGAATTGCGGCGCCTTACAGGTTCTACTACACTAAATCAGAACCAGTTGGGACAGTGAGGTTTTCATGTGCAGATCGAGCGATATCTGCAGGCTGTGATTGGAGGATATTGTGTAAGATTTTTATGTCTTTTAAGTGTACATCCATCCAGTTATCAAAACTGACCATGTTTTTCTATATTTAGTACTGTCTTTTTCAACATGATGACTTATGCTGAATGTGACCACAGGTGACAATTGGTGCGAAACTGGAGGTGGTGTGTTTTGCTTCCTGTACTCGGAAAAGGAGCTGGCTAAGCTAGTCATTTTGTTTTGTTTTTATTGCTGCTCTAATGCCAAACTGTGCACACGTACAGGTAATAGCTGTTGAATGCTTGGTTAATTTTAAAAAATAATATAACCCTACTATAGAAGTCTATGGGAAAACATTTGGTTGTGTGTAACCTAGGCGACTGGACCACCCGTGCCCCTCCGCACTAAGAATACGGTCTGGGCGGCAGGGGACGTCTGCATAAATATTGGGTTTAAGTTGGATGCTAATTGCCATAAATCATACCTTAAATTTGAAGAGAGATTACAACCGGCGAGATTGTATCTCATCTTCAACGGCATCAATGTAGCAGGGCGTGGAGTCATCCCATAGATGACATCCTTACCTTGTCAATGTAGCAGGGCGTGGAGGCATCCAACAGATGACATCCTTACCTTGTCAGTGTAGCAGGGCGTGGAGTCATCCCATAGATGACATCCTTACCTTGTCAGTGTAGCAGGGCGTGGAGTCATCCCATAGATGACATCCTTACCTTGTCAGTGTAGCAGGGCGTGGAGTCTTCCCATAGATAACATCCTTACCTTGTCAGTGTAGCAGGGCGTGGAGTCATCCAACAGATGACATCCTTACCTTGTCAGTGTAGCAGGGAATGGAGTCATCCCATAGATGACATCCTTACCTTGTCAGTGTAACAGGGCGTGGAGTCTTCCCATAGATGACATCCTTACCTTGTCAGTGTAGCAGGGCGTGGAGTCTTCCCATAGATGACATCCTTACCTTGTCAGTGTAGCAGGGCGTGGAGTCATCCAACAGATGACATCCTTACCTTGTCAGTGTAGCAGGGCGTGGAGTCTTCCCATAAATGACTTCCTTACCTTGTCAGTGTAGCAGGGCGAGGAGTCATCCAACAGATGACATCCTTACCTTGTCAGTGAAGCAGGGCGTGGAGGCATCCAACAGATGACATCCTTACCTTGTCAGTGTAACAGGGCGTGGAGTCATCCAACAGATGACATCCTTACCTTGTCAGTGTAACAGGGCGAGGAGTCATCCAACAGATGACATCTTTACCTTGTCAGTGTAACAGGGCGAGGAGTCATCCAACAGATGACATATCATTTATATTACGCGTGACTTCATGTTTCCAATGACAGCCACACAACAGTAGGTACGTTTTTAAATATACTCGTAATAAAAACGGCATCTCGTTTAGTAACCTGTATACCTGTGTGTGTATACTGTAGCATGGACGTGGGTGTTTGTGTGGGCGGACCCTACCCTGCAGACGGACACGTGGACAGGCACTGGCGGACATGGCAGATGTTGGGGAGTTCCGGTAAATACCGACATATATAAATGTCCACTAACAGGTGAACCATCTGAAAATGTGTTGTTTTTTTGTGTTTACCTGGTTAAAATAATATGGCGGCATATGTGTGTACCTATGTGGCGTCCGTTTAATATGCTGGCTGCTGATGTGTGCTTTTGTGTGTGCTTGTGTGTGTGTGTGTGTGTGTGTGTGTGTGCTTTTGTGTGTGTGTGCTTTTGTGTGTGTGTGTGTGTGTGTGTGTGTGTGTGTGTGTGTGTGTGTGTGTGTGTGTGTGTGTGTGCTCTTGTGTGTGTGTGTGTGTTGTTGTTTTTTGTGTTTGTGTGTGTGTGTGTGTGTGTGTGTGTGCGTGCGCGCGCTTTTGTGTGTGTATGTGTGCCTGTGTGCGTGCGTGCGCGACTCTGTGTGTATGTAAGTGTATGTATGTGTGCGTCTGTGTGTCTCTGTGTGTGTCAGTGGTTAAAGCGTTCGCTCGTCACGCCGAAGACCCGGGTTCGATCCCCGACATGGGTACAATGTGTGAAGCCCATTTCTGGTGTCGTGATTTTGCTGGAATATTGCTAAAAGCGGCGTAAAACCATACTCACTCACTCATACCTAATGGTCGGAATATAGATATTTGTTCGTGTGAACCTAAGTACATGAGGCGGAATATATATCTTGCCATGTCGATGCTTTGTGTTATGACGAGGCGAGTACCATGCGTAAAGGTGGTTACATTGGCACTGTCACACCTACAGCTTGGCACCTGTATAAACGACGTCGTCTACTCTTTGACAAACCTTCAACTCAACCTCCAATACCATCAGCTGCGAAATGTGTATTCCAAACATACAATCAAACAACACACCCTTGAAATAATAGCCTGCAACAATGTGGGGACAACCATACTTAACGCAGTGAAAACGTGGTTCAGGCTGTAACAGTGGCAAGTTAAAAGGTGGCCATTTCAAGCACTGGACCACGTCAGTGTGGCGCCGCTCCGTCAGCCCTCTATGACGTCACGCCCTGACCAGCATCGGTTTTTTTCACCTAACCCGATTACGAGCGACAAGTATGGTTCGCAAATGCAGCATATTTCATCGTAACTGTAAACGTCTCCTGTTTTAGAATAATGCCCTCTCTTTATATCTTTCGCTTGTATTTTGAGAGCAGCGAACGAAGTTAGCACTGTCCACGTCTATCATTCTGAGTTGGATACATGACCGACATATTTCCGTTTTTGTGCCACAAATAATGTAGTGCGTCACTTACCCACCCATAATCGTAGTCTAGCGGTGAAAGCGTTCGCTCTTCACGCAAAGGCCCGGGTTCGATTCCAAATGGGTACAGTGTGTGAGACCTAGTCGTGGTGTCTGGGCTGGGTTAAAAGGTTTGTAAAATCATACTCACATACTCGCCCATACAAGTGAGAGTGGAGTGAGCGAGATTTTACCGCAGAGGTTCCCAGTTCAAAAATAGTAAGAATGCGTCTGTTTCAAATTTATGTTTTCCAGAAAAATCTGTCTGTTACAATATAGAAAATATTACCATCAGAAGAAAGATCCAGTGTAATCACTTTCTGAAATTTACACATGTATTAAAGGATCAGCAATGCTGATTGGTCAGTTGATGCGCTATGACGTCACAGTGGATCATTGTTGAGAATACTTTATGACGTCGTAAACTGAGAACATTACGTCATCTGAACAATAGGTTCATTCAGTGAACTTTCTCTTTAGGGTTACAATTTCGTACATTTTTCTTCGTTTTCTTTCTTGAAACGGCAAGGAGTAGAATTACGTATTATTTGTCTGTCAAGGCTCGGGTCTTACGCCATTTCTTCACCCGGGACAGATAATACGTAATGTTTCGAATTGCATTGGTTATTTTCTAAATATACCATCCCTGTACCAGTGCACTTATATGTAAGGGTCTTCCATCTGTGCATCTGCATCATGGCCACATTTTATGTCATCTATTCCAGCGTCTCGCCAAGAGAGGTAGCTACAAGGAACACACACAAGAGAACCCGCACTCAGCAACAAGCGACAGACCCCAAGTTCCTCACAGTCCAAGGGCGAATCCAGCTTTTTTTAAAAGGGAGGGGTCCAAAATATCGATATCCTCTCTCAGTCAATTTTACTGCCTACAACATGCTAAATTTGGTTTTGAAAAAGGGGGATGGGGTGAAGGTCAACTACAGGTGGGGCAACGTCATAGTCGGGTTTTCTTCTCCTAATCGTTCTTTTATGATAGACCGGTGAAGATCCGGATTAGAATTGTTCTTTAACAACCCATCCTTACCGAAGGAGGCGACCATGCTTGTCGTAAGATGCAACAAACGGGATCGGGAGGTCAGGCACGCCTACCTGCTGGATGCATGTCATCGTATCCCAATAGCGTGGTTCAAAGCTCATGTCAATCACTGGATTGTCTGGTCCAGACTCGACAATTTACAGACCGCCGTCAAAAAGCTAAAATATTTATGAGTGTGGCGTTAAACAAGAAACAAAAAACAAACTTTAAGTCTTAAAAGTATTAATCTAGACCACCCCCATATGGAGGCGGATGAGGATGAGGGCGCGGCAGGTGCCAGGGCCCAGTCAGCCATGCTGGACCGGGAGCCCGAGGACGAAGACGTCGCAACGACACCGTCGCTGGTTGTGCACCTCACTCCAAAACATCTATATTTCATGCCGGTCAGCAGCCCATGCTAATTGACTTCACCTTCAGCAAATGTGACCGGCGAATAATGCTCTGCATCCTGCAATCGAAATGCTGGGGCTAATTCCTTTAAAGTTAGTGTGAGGGCCTGTACGGTCGCGCCATGAAGACGGGCTAAAGGGATGTTCTCATTGTTCACTGAAATTGTTAATGCTTTTGGGTAACTATGGGGGGTATACATTGGTCAATATACATCTATTTCCATACAGATGTAATAATGTTTTCGTTTTATCTTAGTATATTTTTGTGCTATGTGGCGACCTCCATTTGGGTTGAAAATTGGTTAAAAAGTGGACATGACCCAAGGCAGCTGGTTTTAGCAGCAGCGTCATCGAACTACATCAATGCAGACGGCCGCATAATGCAAGTCACGATGGCCCCTTATATTTGTTTCATGGACTCCAACTTTGATTTTCAGTGTTGAGCCCTTGGGGGCCAGGTTGGCTGGTTGTACGTTTGAATCCCAGATTAACACTGATTTCTATTTGACAGCACCCTCACCGTTCTCATGAGTTTAACTGCATGACTACCACCTGCGCAACTCACCGGTCACGCTGCAACTGATATATAGATGAAACGACGTTCATTTGTTTTGTATCACGCACAAATCCAAATTCGTTGATTTTCAAACTTTAGAATCAAGTAGAATGCCATACGTTTATTAAAAAAGCACATTATCCCACTTCGCTATATACCTGTCTTGCTCCATGCAAGAGCTACATTGTTCTAAGGGAACAGTTCTATACTCAAAAACGTTACCCATCTCAGTGTAGGTAGTGCGCCTTTAAGACAAGAGTAGCAGTTGTTTTTCTAGTCTGTCTCGCCAATGTACATCAATACATACGACTCTCCCATCTTCAGGCACCGTAAATTCCAATCAGTGTGTTTTACAGCCAAAACCACGGGAAACAACCTCAAATAAAATACTGATTAGGCCCTAGTCGGTGGCCGCTGGCCGCGCTATAGGACGGGTCATTTCGCTCTCTATTTCGGTAACCGTGTCCGTCTTAATTTCCGAATCAATTTTGTGAAAGTCCATCTCACATTGGGTGGTGACGTCATAGCCAGGGTGTTGCAAATGTATGATGAATAAAATACGAATAACGGCAACGAAAGACACTCTGATGAGGAAATTAATTGTAATTTTAGGAAACATCAGATCAGTACATATTCAGACATCAATGATGGTAGGAAGGAATATGTATTCTGAGCAGGCTTCCCGACAGAGCTTTTGTAAAGTCGTCTGCTATAGTTCTCTACGTACAAAGATATGTAGGTTACTTTTTCTCAAAAAGCACGTCTAAAATATAAGTCGTCATTGAAATAGCATACAGCTGCGCCTATGCGCTAGCCTGTACACACAGGGGGCGATAAAAGTATGGCGGTTTCAATGACTGGTCATATATTAAGTTATAAGTACGTTCATAGACACCGTGCACCCGCATGCACATATGCAGGACGCTGTAAATCGTGCACAATACTGTGGCCCATGTGGGCTTTGTGTTCAGCGGCTGCTGATTGATCAACAGAGGATAAGTATTTCCCATTAGGTTTAGTTTTTACCTCACTGTGTACGGTGATTGCTGCCCCAGGGGAACTGGGCAGGGCGCTTTCGGGAATTCTCTATTGCAAACGGTTAACAATAAGTATGTTTTCTCTTAAAGTTAAACACGCGGAAACATGTTTGAAAGCGTAACTGCATATAAAGTGTTAAAATTGTATTTCTAACATCTGTGCCTATCATTTTGGAGATATTGGGATGGTATGCGGGGATGTGCGTCTGTTTACGACATATTAAAATATTAATTTAGGACAATTTAGAGACATAACCAAAAAGAAGACAAAGTCATCGATATCGACCGCACAGTTAAATATGTGTACAAAAAATGTATTAATATGTGAGAAATCTCATGATAAAAAAACAACTAAGGTTATTCCTAAGCCTGTGAGTACAAGTGACATATTGATAAGGCTAAACTAATGATCCCCTCTTTTCTTTAAATGTCAAAACCTTCCAGAGCTATGAATTAGTAATGCTACGTTTCAACAGACAATATCTTTCATATACTATTTTCAAACATATACATAATTATTTATAATCTAAAATATTATGCCTTCTTTGCTTTTAATTAACCTTGAAATATGAGCGACGTACGATATAACTCAACCAAGTCACAACTTGTTTGTTTGTTGTTTAACGCCGCACTCAGCAATATTCCAGCTATATGACGGCGGTCTGTAAATAATAGAGTCTGGACCAGACAATCCAGTGACTGACATCATGAACATCGATCCACGTAATTGGGATCGATGACATGCATCAACCAAGTCAGCGAGCCTGACCACCCGATCCCATCAGTCGCCTCTTACACCAAGCCGTGTCCCCACACAAGCCCAGAATCCAAACAGAGATGTACGGTGTACGACATCTTTGCTTACAAAGTTTCATGAAGAAATATTCATGAGTTATATCCCGGAAACGAAACGTGACGGATGGAGTCCGTTTCTATTTCCCCGTTTGGGCGGGGATAAATATTCATAACCAAATTCACGCTCTGTGATCTGTTCCGGATGTGACGTATTTTACACGCGCTTCTATCAACACTAACCGCCCATTTCTTCCCGTGCAACCACTACGGAGTTGCGCCCCCTGTTGGTGGTTGTCACCTCCACCAAACCTCACGCACGTTGTTTCAGTTCATATTTAGAACAAGGATCAACATCGACACCTTCTATCATCTATCAGAACTTTGCTGATTTGTGTATAAACAACGTTTCAAATTACCCTGATTTAATACGGTAATACACATATTAATATACACATGGGCATAAAACTCATTGAAATTATTAACATACTTACTGCATGCATATTTTGTATTAATGAAACCTTTCCAAAAATAATAAAAAAATATAAAATTCCCAGACCCCAACCAAAGTTACCATATAGTATAGCACACCCAGACATGAGACCACGCCCACTTCTCGTGATCTTGGCATGTCACACCCAGACATGAGACCACACCCACTTCTATTGTGATCCTGTCATGTCACACCCAGTCACAAGACCACACCCACTTCTCTAGTGATCATGTCATGTCACATCCAGACATGTGACCACACCCACTTCTCTACTGATCCTGTCATGTCACACCCAGACATGAGATCACGCCAACTGCTCATGTGATCCTGTCATGTCACACCCAGACATGAGACCACACCCACTTCTCTAGTGATCCTGTCATGTCACACCCAGACATGAGACCACACCCACTTCTCTTGTGATCTTGTCATGTCACACCCAGACATGAGATCACGCCAACTGCTCATGGGATCCTGTCATGTCACACCCAGACATGAGACCACACCCACTTCTCTAGTGATCCTGTCATGTCACACCCACACATGAGACCACACTCACTTCTCTAGTGATCTTGTCATGTCACACCCAGACATGAGACCACACCCACTTCTCTAGTGATCCTGTCATGTCACACCAAGACATGAGACCACACTCACTTCTCTAGTGATCCTGTCATGTCACACCCAGACATGAGACCACACCCACTTCTCTACTGATCATGTCATGTCACACCCAGACATGAGATCACGCCCACTGCTCATGTGATCCTGTCATGTCACAGCAAGACATGAGACCACGGCCACTGCTCTAGTGATCCCGTCACACTACACCAAACCCTTCTCTAGGAGTGATCCTGTGATGAACAGTTTTTCTATCCACTCCAGTCCTGGGTATGTTAAACCTCACCTACTTTCTCTCGCCAGTCGTTGAAACAAATCCCGTGACAAGATATACCACATCCACCTCTTGAATGTCAACAGGCATCCAGTTGTTGTAATACATTGCAAGGTAAACAGACGTCCAGGTGAGTGAGCATATACATGTTTTTGTCACTGGAATGAGTGAATGCATGGGTGAGTGAGTGAGTGAGTGAGTGAGTGAGTGAGTGAGAGAAGCCATATACTTCTGTTTTGTCATGGAAATGAGTGAGTTGTGTTTTACGCTATCATGGTTGGTCAGCTCAAAGTGGGAGGAAATCCTGAAGT
This sequence comes from Haliotis rufescens, assembly GCF_023055435.1. Lineage (NCBI taxonomy): Eukaryota > Metazoa > Mollusca > Gastropoda > Lepetellida > Haliotidae > Haliotis > Haliotis rufescens. The sequence continues at coordinate 90,757,107 of NW_025963779.1, read as the reverse complement.
GATGCAGGTTTAGATGTTTACCGCTTTGGTGAAACCCACAAGCACGGGTATGGTGCTAACAAGCCTAGAAACATAATTGGGGCGAACCAGCATTTGAACCAACAATCATAGGTTTCTGGCAGTGCCTTAGAGGGACTAGTTGCTTTCTATTAAAATATAGATATTTTTGCATAAACCACTGAACTCCACTCTACAAGGCTACCTAAACACCCCTGTAGCTTGAGTGGCCGGGTGGGCTGAGTGAGTGAGTGAACGAGTGTGGTTTAACGCCGCTTTTAGCAATATTCCAGCAATATCACGGGGGTGGACACCAGAAATCGAATCGAATACGTGTTATCAGCATGACGAGCAAACACTTTAAACCACTAGGCTACCCGACCGCCCAGTGCTGGGTGGATCAGGTGTCCGGTGTCAGTGTGTCGTCATCATACCCTACTGCTGTGGATGGTTGCTCACGGCACTACTGGTCTGTCTGGTCCAGACTCGATTATACACTGGCCACCATCACAAAGCTGGGGTATAACAACCAACAAGAAAACAAAACTCAGCTACAAGAGTACAATACAATATAACAAGTCAATATGTACAAAAGGCATTTATTGACTACCAGAATGTATCTAACCTCACATGATGACAGTAAACTGATCAATGATTCACTAGGTATTATGAAAAAGTCTGAATAAGATACATGTCACGCGAAGCACCAAATACAAAATTACTTATTTTCCATCAAAACATGCATGTCTTCCTCCTTTCCAGCAGGCTCCTGACCCTACATCAGACCTGTGAAGGTCAGTCGTGACAACAGTCACATGACCCTACGTCAGACGTATGAAGGTCAGTCGTGACAACAGTCACATGACCCTACGTCAGACGTATGAAGGTCAGTCGTGACAACAGTCACATGACCCTACGTCAGACGTATGAAGGTCAGTCGTGACAAGTCACATGACCCTACATCAGACGTATGAAGGTCAGTCGTGACAAGTCACATGACCCTACGTCAGACGTTTGAAGGTCAGTTGTGACAAGTCACATGACCCTACGTCAGACGTATGAAGGTCAGTTGTGACAACAGTCACATGACCCTACGTCAGACGTATGAAGGTCAGTTGTGACAAGTCACATGACCCTACGTCAGACGTATGAAGGTCAGTCGTGACAAGTCACATGACCCTACATCAGACGTATGAAGGTCAGTTGTGACAAGTCACATGACCCTACGTCAGACTATGAAGGTCAGTCGTGACAACAGTCGGACACACACACATCTGTTAGTACTGTACAAACTCCCTGGCAGCCAGTTCACACTGGCATCACTGATATCACAACAACTATCCACTGTTTAAAACAACAGGACCAAAACAACAGTCACTTATGTCTGCAGTTTAGATAATAATAGTTATTTAAAATTTTATCATTTGTATGTGTATTATAAGATGAGAAACAGTATGTTGCTCGTGTGTCAATACTGATAATACATTGTCTGACAGGACTTGTTTGTTAATATTACTGACTACATTGCCTGTCCACTGAAAAATATTACTATGACAGAGTTAAAATTAACAAAAGTCTGCTAATTCAAAACAAGTAAAATTCAGGAAGGACTTGTGACATTTCCTTGTGGATTAACATTAGTCAGCTTGCAACTTTGTATCAAATAATTGTTGTGGACTAATTAAAAAAACCCTTTAATTTCTAACCTTGTATGGTAACTAGGATGGGCTTTGAACTGTATTTCAGTTACATAGCTGATTTTCTGTTGAAGGGGGAACAGATGTTGCGATGATGAAGGGAGGTAACTCGGCATAGCGTTTTTGTGGTGTCTTCTCCCAAGGGCCACCTGGGCCCACCCATGACCACTGTCACACATCAATATATATAATAAGTCATGCATCAAACATAATATATATTAAACAAGACCTTACCTAAATACGGTGCCAAATTTCATTTATTTTACACTTTAGCCTGCGACTTGATTTATTTAACGGAGAAAACAAGTAGCTTCTGCTGACCTTGTGAGATGTGTGCCAGTACATTCGTGCAATATTTAGAAATAGAATTAAGGAAACAAATCAGAGATCACATTTGTGCAACCGCTATTTTCTGCCTTAACATTTAAGTGTACAGTGCAACCGGTTCCATGTGAGTGTCCAGGATGGTGACCTTCCAGGTGAGCTGATTATTCCCTGGGAAGCATGCGTCCTACTTCAGTGGGCCTAGATCTGAGAGGAGCAACAACATCCTGCATGGACACTGCATCACAGGCCGGGACAGCAGCGTGTGCTTTCGCCTCACATGCTTCATGTGTTTCAAGTTTTCAAGCAGTTATTTTTTTATACATCCTTAATATCTGATGATATACTTCTTTTCAAAGATTATGCTAAAAAACGAAAATACTCCCACAATTATTAACAAAAATACTTGATACTCATTACTGTAATATATGGCTCTTTCTACTGTGGCTGTCTTTATTGTTTCCATCTTTCTACTTGTGTTGAAAAAAAGGATTGTTTTGTTGAGAAAATATAATGTGCAAACAAGAGAAATTAAATTAAATATTGATAAAACGTAACAAGCTAAAATTTCATCATCATATGCATACACCTGTGAAAGTATCGTAAATCCATCCAGCAATAACAAATGTTTGTAATAATGTTGAGGAGTTAATCACCGACTACAATAAACACTTGTCCTCAGAACCTGTGATCAAACCTGAAGGTCAAGGAGACCTCTGCAATCCTACTTCCTCTTTACAGTCATCAAACCATGTTGTCAATATTCAAATAGGTGCATTCAGATTAAGGCAAATTATTCCTGCACAACCTTTAGCAATGACACATGAACTTATGAATAATGAAAACAAAAATAGTCAATGTTAGGATCTTGTATTTGAATGAAATGGAGGTTAAATCTGTGATGATTGAGTGACACGGCTCCATGGTTGGTGTGGAGATGCTGCACAGTCCATGCATTATTGGCCTGAACGGCATACACGGGAAATGAGTCTACAGCTGATGAGGAGTTAATCAAGCAATTCACAAACTGTCTAGTGCTGGGACCGTTCAACAAATTGATCTTAGAGCTACGACTATCCTAAGCCTAGGTTAAAGTATGGGACTTACAATGATGATCTTAGAGCTACGACTATCCTAAGCCTAGGTTAAAGTATGGGACTTACGATGATGATCTCAGAGCTACGACTATCCTAAGCAAAGTATGGGACTTATGATGATGATCTTAGAGCTACGACTATCCTAAGCCTAGGTTAAAGTATGGGACTTTCGATGATGATCTTTCGTAAGTCCACGTTAAAGGATGGGAGTTACGATGATCATAGAGCTAAAACTATTGAAAGCCAAGGTTAAACTATGGGAGTTACGATGATCTTAGCGCTAAGATCACTTTGTTGAAAGGTGCCCTGGTGAAATATATGGCACAAGAACATCACCTGCGCCAGTCAGATGATCAAGTGTACAGTCAGGCGTATATAAAAAAATGTATATTTCCTGTTCTGCTATGACGATATACATGATATGCATACACTGTATGATACAATGTCAGAGGGTTGAAACCAATAGACGAGTGAAATCTACATGTGGTAATACTTGTCACACTAGTATAAGAAATAAGCTAGTCAATAACATCTGCCTATACAAACATCACACTACTGTACAAGTCTTATAGATCTAATGGATGAAAAGTGTCAAAACCATAATATTCACAAGAGTAATACAACAATCTGATGATATACTTCAAAGAGATGTTTCTATTATATGAGAGTGAGACTCTAAATATGAGTGAAAATGATAAGTAGACAGGTCTGCAGAACAAAATGGATTTGTATAACAACTCTTCTTATAATTTTCAAAAATAGATTTGCCTTTCTACATATACACACACGTAATGAATTGGTGTTAATCAACTGAGCACATCAAGGGATCGGTCCATGTTTCACCAGGAACTGAGGGGGTAGTAAAACTGTATATCTACCAGTGTGAGATCTGCACCACCCTTGTCCCAGTCATACCAAGAATAGTCAGTCCTTCAGTGACGAGATGCCAACCATAGTATTTTGTGGATAAACATGATAAAGTCAAAATTTGTAATAATTGCCATTAAAATGAGTAATTTTACCCTCCCCCACATGTTCATATTTCTCATTTTATATTTTATGACTACATCCACCATTGTGAAAAGCAATTATGGAATCTCTGAACATGGTTCACAGGAATTGTTCCGCCCCACCTGCGACTGCAAAAGGAGAGTTTGCAAATGTTGCACTATCCTGCTATTCCTCACCATCTGTTTTCACAGAGTATGACATTGTTTACTGTTCCGGCCCTTGTATTGACTGTTTTCTTTAGTTACTAAGCATTATTTTAAATGATACAGTAAATTTTGACAAGAAACATTTGTCAGCTGAATGACAATAGCGTACACATGTACCACAGTTGCACCAGCCTTTCCGTTTATGAAAATAGTAGTTGTGGACTGTTGTATCCCTCAAAACTTATAAAAACTGTTTTGGACATTACACTCAAGTTTATACAAACAACTATCCTTTTGTATAATTGTGTCTGTGTGTAATTCATGGACATTTTTCACAGCAATTCCACCTAAATCCAACAGTCAGCATCTTAACACAATGCTGCCACTATCCATGGATTGTAATGTTAGCCAAAATTTGGTTTCGATGTCATAACCAAGAACAGCATGTTGTAGTTTTAAGTCAGGCCATAGTCTCACTGTAGACTCAGGATTGTTCTATTGGGTGAGTCAGCCCGACTCTGTGTACTATGTGTACTATGGGTGAGTTGTACGAGTCTCATCAAGTTTCACCTGGGTTCGCAAAGTTTGATGGAAACACTAAACAGGTTATATATTTATTGATTTAACTTCCAATAATATAACTAACCCAATGCTGGAATTCCTGTTGCCAAATTCTCAAAAACATTCAAAGTTTTTTTGCATGAAATTCATATCATTTATTGAATTTTTTTCATCAGATAAGATAAGATAAAAACTTTCTTTACCGCATACCATCTCTGATATGGGTTGTTATATTTGACAAAAAATAAAAAAGTTTAAAATCTTGAAACATTGTAACATACTACACCAAATGAACACAGAGTTTAAGTACATTGGCTCCTAAAACATATTATGCATTTTCAAATGCACTTAACTTGGAAATTTAAATGACATTGGGTACTTGGTGACATATGTATTCCTGATAAAACATGGATGACATACAAATATTGCTTTGTATATGTAACGTGAAGTCTGTGAAACTCCAATGGGGGGGGGGGGGATATACGACTAATAACCCTACGTGGTATAGGTTAACAATCCTTAATAACACACAATAACAACCCACTCTCTCACTCGGACATGCAAGTGTGTATCTACAATACACCTGATAATTTACATTGCCATAGCAACTGGTCATTTGTTAAGGGGACAACTTTGAATTTTTCATATTTACACATTATTTTACTTAAATCCCTGTTGGTAACAATGGTATTAGTAAATGAATCTAAGGTTTTGATCCTTCTCAATTAAAGATTATCTGAACATAAAGCCCAGTTATTCAAGGCAGTACAACGGTTCGTCAGTAATGTGTTCTAACATACCCTATACATTGTTCTCTTTCGATGAACACATGTCTAAATTGGCACAATTTTAATTTCAGATGTAATTGCCTAAATCCTTTAACCAATTATTAAGAAGATTACCTTTATGTTAAAATAGTGAAAATAACAACAAAAAACACACTATTGGTTTCATTAAAAAGAAAATCTTTACCTCTCAAAAGGATCATGGGATAAAAAGAACTGTGGGAGTCACTCCGAAGTCCCTCCAGTTTGGGGCATTAATAGTCTTACTGTAAACCGATGGGTGGAAGAGCTCTCTTCACTCACATAACAAATGACCAGTTCCTACAAGGATGGAAACAACAGACAGGCCTTGTTGGTCGGCAATGAGTACATTTCCTTCAGGACAACATCAGTCAAATAATTCAAACAAAGAAGACTGAGACATGCCTTGATAAAGATACAGACATAGTGATGTCCACCGCCTCCAACCTTGCAGTGGCCGAGTTCTTAAGATGTTCTGTCAGTCAGAAACTGTACACTAATATTATACATAGCACTGGTGGCGGGAGATGCTTCAAACCCCTATCAAACACTATTGATAATGAAAACTTGGTATATTGTACTGTACATAAACATCATAAACAAATTCTATGATTAGAAATTCTAAAAGGTTTTATATTGTAGCTTACAATTTCCCCCCAAAGTAACGGTGATAAAATCACATAAAACTTAACAACGTTTTACACACATAAAAACAAGATGCCATTTCTCAATTTTGCCAAATACTACATTTTAATAGAAATTAATTTGAACATTTTTTCATCTCATTGTGTAAAAGTTGACACACCGACAAAGAGGTGTCAGTATTTGTTAACAAAGTCTGAGAGACAGAAGGGGCCGGTCTCAGATGATAATACACTTTTCAACAAGTCCCACGCATGTGAGTAAGGCATTCGTAGCATCACAGATGGGTCCTCTCTTGTACTTGGCCAAGTTGGAAATGTAAGAATCAGCTTGCAATAACACACTGATGACAATGTAATGTAAGATGTCAACATGAAAATGTTATCAATATTTAATAAAAGTCCAGTGATTAGTTTTTCCTTTAAATGATTCAATTTCTCGTGTAAATGTAAGAGTGGCAGGTATTGAAGTGCAATGGGCTTTGTTTGCTCTATAGACACGTGGCAAGCAGCGTACTTCGTTATACTGTTACCGTCATTGTCGTACTCCACAAGGAACAAAATGTGAGCAGTTTACTAGTTGTATACTACACACCATTTGATAGGGATACCAAGATATTTCAGTTAAACTGAGTTTGTTTTAAAACTGAAAGATAACAATGTGTGCTGTTGTCTATAAGTTGACACAAAACTGAAATTGCATCAGTTTCATGGCATAGTGGAAGATTATTCACATGACATCTCCTAGATCAGTCCCATTAAGACTCTCAGAATATCCCTGTCAAAAGTTGAGTAGTATGTTCCACTGATGAGCTATAGCATCCGTTAGTACACAGAATATACACTTGTATCAAACAGGTTCACATCCCCTATCAGTGCTATATATCTCAAAATGCACCCCATAATTTACATTCCACCTACAGCAAAGCTGCATCAACCATCTCGACTCCGCTTCTCTGGCGGTTCATCAGACGCTCCGGGGGAAGGCGTGGGTCTAGTTTGACCTTGACCATGTGCATTCGAGGAGTTAGGTGACACCGGCTCGGTTTTTATACCCATTCCTGCTGTTCGAACGGGTAATGTGGTTGTTAAAATGGGCACTCCCGATGTTGTAGCAAATGTTAATGAACCCCTGAAAGAAACAAACCAAACAATAAAGAAACTACTTGTACTGCAAGTACAATCATAAGTATAGGTACAAAAGTGTTCACAACAAAATCAAGCCAAGTGTCTGTGTGAGATTTGGAGAAAATGAATGCTGTTTTACAGTCAGCATTATTCCAGTTACATCACTGAGTGAGTGAGTGAGTGAGTGAGTGAGTGAGTGAGTGAGTGAGTGAGAGTGAGTGAGTGAGTGAGTGAGTGAGTGAGTGAGTGAGTGAGTGAGTGAGTGAGTGAGTGAGTGAGTGAGTGAGTGAGTGAGTGAGTGAGTGAGTGAGAGCAAGCAAGCGAGCGAGGTTTTACGCCGCTTTTAGCAATATTCCAGCAATATCACAGCGGGGGACACCAGAAATGGGCTTCACACATTGTACCCAAGTGGGAAATCGACCCCGGGTCTTCAGCGTGACGAGCGAACACTTTAACCATTAGGCTACCCCACCACCCCAGTTACATCGCTGAGTCAATGCACCTGGGCCAGACTGTAATAAGTAGAAACTGTTAACATGTATGTTTCCACATCTTGTACTGAATCCATAGGAATATTAATAGGTTTGCTGCTGGGTCATCAATGACAAGTTTGAGGATCACGGCCGGAGCGTGGAATTGACATACCCTGGTGTGAACTGTAGACCCGACGCTTGGACAGCTGCAGTGAGTGGGCCAGGACATTGACCTGTCGACCATTGAACAAGGGGAGACAACCCTGTCAGGTCTGCACTTGTTAGCTGGAACTCGCCTGCAAGGGAAGAAAGGACAACCTGTCAGATAGACTTCTCTAGTTTTTTCCAGAAGCGAGATTAATCCAACATTGACCTTATAATCAGTTCAGCTGTCCATGAAGATAAACCTGCTGCGTCCTGCAAGCACAAGCTGACACTTCACTGAAGTGAGGAATGTTGGAATGACAGACCCCACACTTATCACATCTCAATGTTGACGCCATACTTACGCACAATCAAAATAAACAAACTGATTTTGATAATTTACATTAACGAAAAGAATCAAAACAAAGCAAACTGAACAGTCCGAAAGTGAACAAAGTGAACAAAGTGAACAAAGTGAACAAAACAACAAGAAAGTAAATGAACTTAAAGTGTAACTGTAAATTGTTGAGCCTTTTGAATCAACTCTGGTCATGTTGGAGAAAATAACGATAATTCAAAATGACGTCTATTGTTTATGTGCACACAAACTCCCTCCCAGTGCGTGACAGCTTATCTCACTTTAACACTAACAGTGTACATGGGACCATTACAAGAATCTTGAAATGTGCCCTGCAACCCTGCAGTGACATAACATATTTTTAGGTATGTATTTGATAATGTCATTACAGTAAAATGGAAACAGGTAGAAGAGTATTGACAATCAGCCATTTGAGAGTTCAACGCTATGCATGGTTGTGGCTATCTAGCAGTGACTGATGGCAGTGATAATATAGAGAGCTCCACTATAGGGTTATTGTCTAGACATTGTCTTCCATGCCCTAAGGGAGGTAACTCAGTCAACAATACAGACGACTCATGTACCACACTAAAAAATGATATATTCTTGTGGAGTATCCCGAACAGTAGCATATGGCTACTGTATTCTGGAAGTGGAGTTTATGTTTAAATTATTAACTATTATTTTCTTAAGATTTGCAACAAAGTTGCCATCTATAATGTAAGTGGGGTATCTTGTAGTCCTTGAGATTGCTCCCTCTGAATCATCTTAGCTAAGATCACTTTGTGCAAGTGGGCCCAGGACTCCTTGCCTATCTTGATTACTTTCAATCACTGTTCCAACCTAAAGGTAAAAGTACCAATCCATAAGTAAATGTCACTAGTCCCTCCTGATTTTTAAAAATCTTGGGAGTAAATTGTCCTAATTTCGAACACAGCCAGTGTTTTCTCACCTGACAGTAGGGACGTTGGTATGGACGGATTCGTGTTAGCAGCCGGTGTAGCCATTGTGGACACTACAGGAGTTTCCAGCGTCGTTCGAGGATGACCCTGTTAAACATGACATCCACATTAGATGTGAACTGTTGTGCATCATATAATATTATAAAGAGCCAAAGTCTGATGTCGGATAAACAATTCCATAAGTTTTGGGACATAAAACACTGAGAAATCAGGCAGGTTTATTCTACTGGGTGGAAACCTTGCAGGGTCATTGACTCCCCATCCCTTAAGATATTTAGCCAACATCACACTTTTGAACTGGTCCCTAAGTAATGTTTGTTAACATTTTAACGATTATGTTGGTGCTATGACTTAATAAAACTTCATGTTTGGCTATGGTACAAACCGACAGTTTCTGTTTCACAATAAATTGACCCTGACTACGAGCAGCATCTGAGTCCTATGATGGCAGCTCCATGTGGGGGAAAATGGGTCTTGAGGAGATGAGGGGATCATTATCGGGGGCAATCTGTGACCCCGGACAGGCAGATCCTGGCAACGCCTTAGATGATTGGGACCCACAAATAGGAACATACACCCGAAACAAAGGCGTCACAACATGTGGTGTCACCCTGGGCAAGGGACTCTGTTCACCAATCAGGGACAGATGCCGTATAAGTGAGGTGGATGTAAAACGCCTGGAGGCAGCATTGGTTGTATTCTTCCCAGGGAGTTCAGAATGATAACTGGAACGCATACGAATCCACTGATCAGGGAACAAGTATAAACCGCATTTGATCAGAGATGTCTGGATAAGGGTGGTATAAAGATGCATAATACAGTAGCGTTGATGAAGTCTAATTCCCTACTAACACAGATTCCATGCAAATGTGAGGACAACATGTTGGGGTTTAATTATTTGCCAGTTTTGGGCTGACGAACGGGACTCACCAAATTTGGTTGTCGGTCTGGTATGAGCACTTTCAGGTTTGGTTTCTTCGCTCCAGCGGTTTCACCTGGTGATTCTCGAGGGGCTGGCGAGGTGCTAGGTGGCGCTGGCGACGTCCTCGCAGGTAGAGGACTGGATGTCAATCGGACACCTGAAACACAGTCTGTTTATAATGTTGTGTCTCAGGTACAGAAGACAAAAGTATGGCTGTCCTGATGTTACATCAGATTGGATTTGCATACTGGCAAGGCTGCGCTCACGTGTAAAAAGCAAGAACCAGTTTGGGGTTGTAGGAATTTGGCCAATACGGGGATGATTATTTTAATGTGTATGTGCAAATGTGTGTATGGAGATTATACTTATATTTATTGAAACAGAGTCTTTACCTGGACGAAACCATTACAGAAAAATCAGGCGTTTTCCAGGTTAGCAAAACATTCGTACAGTAAACTACATTTATAACAAAGTGAAAGGGACCACTAAATTCAGTTAGTTATAACCGTAGTTCGTTACAAGCATATATACAGAATATATACAGCAAATGGCCACGACCAAGAAATAAGTGTATAATATCAGTCAGTTTGTTTTAACCATGTTCGTTATAAACGTATTTTACTGCAATTTGTAACGTCTATTATACTTTTCTTAACAAGATTTGTTATTTCACGCCTACACATCTCTATACCTGATACATGGATAGCAAATATGCCACGCCAGTGCCATCCCACCCTCACTCACTCACTCACCTGATACTCCAGAGGGACTTGCAGAGTTGGACACTGGGGTCCCAGGGGGCTGCAGAAGGACAACAGTGGGGGCCACGCTGGCCCCTGCGGCTGTCTGCGTGACGGCTGTTGTGGTGAACGTCTGGGAGGAGCTGAACTGTGACTGCACCGGCACTGCCACAGGCATCGACGCGGGCTGGTACGTGGCCAGGTTCTGTAGCCAGAGGAAATCTCATACAATACATAGATGGATTCAGACTGACCCGGAGATCGGTCACCACCATGTGACCAGCAGCTATTGTGAACACAATACCATTACAGACCAAGAAGTGTACCCAGGCCCAATATGTATGAGAGAGTGAATATTGTCAAATGCAAGTCAGCAATATTTAGCTTAATCAAGTCAGTCTGGAAATAATAAATCAAGGCAGCCATGGCACTGTAGCCCGCCTGGATAAGTAGTCAACAGTTCAAATATCAACAAAGGCAGACACTTAGAACACTAACATCTATTGCTTTCTTAGGAGAAACCAGAGCTACAGATAAGCAGCGTATTTGTGTAAAATACCTCCCATAAATATTCAAAACCCAATTACTTTCACATAACGTATACAGAAACGCATGCATTCAATGAAAAACCAAAATGTGTAAAAACAGCACACGTAAATACCCAATGACGCTTTTTCAGCATGTGTACAACGGAGCAAATTTCCAACACATAATTACAAGCTAATTTACTTTCCGAGTCAGGCCTATATATATAGAACCGTTATATATGTCTAAAACATTATTTCATTTTTTTTTAATCTTAAAATGTTCTCTCATTGTAGTAAAAACCCAATAGAATGATGAATACATGAGTGAAAAAATATTGGTTACCCAATGAAAAATGTAATAACCCAATTAAAATAGAACCCTTCGAGTAAAAACTCAATTGCTTAAAATGTTATCTGGAGCTGTAAGAAACAAACATGCAAAGTTAAGCTACCACAGCCAAATATACCTTTTGAGAGAAAGTAAGAGCATGATGAAAGCAAGGTCAAAAGTTTGTACACACATACAAAAAAAAAGGAACATATGTTTGAAACTGAGCGATTTCCAAATTTTATTACATTCTTAACGAAAAAGGTAGAGTATAAGTAATGGTCACATATAGAATTCGTCAGCCATGAAACATGCCAACATTGACTCGCTACTATGAAGACAATGAATAGATAACTGAATATTATTACACAGGAAACATACTTTAATTACCAATTATTTAATCCTAGGAATACGTTTTTGAAATTGCTAATTTCCATGTTAGAAATTGTACCTAATTTTTTCATGAATATGAAATCACAAAAACGTAAGGTCTGTTGCATGATCATAATTTTGCAGGTCAGTAAAAATTATGTTAAGCCTTACGTTAAAGTCATAGGTATAGGCAGGTTTGTTTGTCTGTTGTTTAACGCCTCGTTCAGCAATATTCCAGCAATATGACAGCAGTCTCTCATTTCCTTCATAACCTTGTTCATTTGCAGTCTGTAAATAATCGAGTCAGGACCAGACAATCCAGTGATTGACATGTGCATCGATCCACGCAATTGGGATATGATGACGTGCATCAACCAAGTCAGATAGCCTGACCACCCGATCCCGTTAGTCACCTCTAACGACAAGCGTAGTCGCCTTTAGCGGAAAGCATGGGTTGCTGATGACCTATTCTACCTCGGATGTTCACAGGGAATGTTTGTTAAACTTGACAGTATATGCAGTGAATGTTTTGGTCTTAGTACAGGTGCTTACAAACATAACTTGGTAAAGAAGCTGGTCAGGGGGCATAGACTAAAACTGACCTGCATTGTCTGTACTGAAATACTCTCACATATTGACCCCTTGGCACTTAAGGTCCTCACACAGCTTCTGTGGAGCAGACATTTCGGGCTTTCCACCCACATGTTATTGACAAATAGTCATACTTTCTATGGAGAGTGGCCAATCTTTTAGATGACAGACAACCAACACAAGGCACTAGGGTAAATCATGGCCTTATTCATCCAAACAATGGGAAATGTTATAACTAGTTTTGCGACCCTGAAACAACATGAAGTTCCTGCGACAAACTCCTGTGCCAACTGCACAACCTTGCTATTAGGTGTGTGGCTATTCCAAAATAGCAGCTGTTCATTATTTTCAGTTTACAGGAATATGAAACCAGGACATTTTCTATTTTCTACACAACATGAAACTACAGATCTCATTATATCTGCATTAATGCATTTAAAGCATTTTCACATAATGAGAAAGTCCTTGTATTTACAATGTTCCCCCAATCAATGCTTTCTGACTGAACACCCTCCACCCCAATCTAGGCTACTTACCTGAACACCCCCACGAACATCATTCAGTCTGATTAAAAACTTTCACTTTCAGTGTAGAAATGTAATTTTCTTCCAGGGAGTCGGGGAGGTTGGAAAAATTTCACCTATCCTGACAGAAATATTACCAGCCGCAGGATAGAAGGCAGAAGGAATGGGTATAGGATGTTGAAAGTGCATCGCAATATTTTACAATGTACAAGGGTGTACTGTGATACTTATCACAATATATTGTATAATTCAAAATTTTGAGGACAGAAGCAATTTGAAACATCAATGCAGGAATTGAAGTTCATAAATGGAACAAAACAAGATGCTGGAATAGCATGTTTACCCATTCAATAGATACCAAGGATGCACGCTCCGGGACAGTGATGACTTGGTGTTACACCACTGCCACAGAAGAACTCCAGAATGCAAACTTGCATTTCGGAATTACGGAAACATTTTGAAGGTTCATGTATTTAGCAAGTGTATAACATTAAACACATGATAAAAATTGCTGTCTGAAAGCACCCGATATACCAAGCATTAAAACATGATATTGTGACACTTATCGTAGAAAGAATGAACCTCAATTTCCCGATATACCAGTAATACCGCGCACCCTTAGAAGGCAGGCAGCTATTTCGGACACCGATCCTACCTTGACTCCCCCATGCTGCATGACCCGAGCGTATTCCTGATCTATCCGCTTGTAGGATTCCTCTGTGCGTGGCGTCAATGTGTAGTCCTCGTCCTCGCCGTCCATGGAGTCGTTGCCTCTGTGCTCTTTCTTACTGAGCAGCTGGAACACACACACTTTCAGTTTAAGAACATTTGCAACTTCAGTTGGACCCCCAAAGAAACAAAGACGATACTTGTGTTTCTGGCAACACAAATGGTCCATTATTTCACTTTCAACCCTTAATTCTCATCATGAATGTGACCTGTTAAAAAACATCATAAAAGCTATTATTCAAAACAAAACAAGAAAAAAATCACTATCTCCCGACATAGGTCACATTAGAAATTTGTTCGTTCATATAGTATGAAAATATGCTGTAAAAGAGTCCTATAAGCCTCAAAAAGCACTTGGGCCGTCATTAGAAAAATGATTACATGTGAAATTAATACACATAAAAGGACCCTTCTCTGGAAAAATGAACTCAGTCTTGATAAGTATATCTTAGATACACTAACTTCAGTAGTTTCTGAGAAACTTGTCCCCGTTGCAGACACTATGCACCGAGTAAAATTACATGGATCAAGGGCCATAACTCATTCATTCATTCACGGCACCAATTTTCGAAATCAGTCTTGACAAGTATCTCCTAAAAAAGCATGAAAATATTCAGTTTGTCCCCATTTAATGCAGTATTCGAACTCATTTGAGATCATGACCAGTAACATCAGAGTGTAAAATCTGTGTGTAAATGGTCCCCTTCCAGAAGCGAACTGAAGGACGGACTCCGTTCCTATATTCCCCCCCCCCCTTCCCCACACTTCGTGGCAGGGGATACAAGCCTGTTCAATTTTCATTGCAGAAACAGTATTAATATATAGTCAGTGATACTACAACAAAGTCCCTGGACAGCAGCTGAGGTACTCACATCGACGATGTCCTTGTTAGTTTGGCTGACCACGGTGTCGTTATACTCTGTGTACTTGAGCAATACTTTGTCCATGTCGGAGCTGGCATATTGATAGAGCTTGTTGTTGCTAGTGAAGATGATGAGGGCAATTTCACAGTCGCATAGAACACTCAGTTCGTATGCTTTCTTCATCAAACCAAATTTGCGCTTGGTGAACGTCACCTGATAATAAACAGAAGACACCATGAACCACAAATTCCATTTACATAATTACAGAATAAGGGGACCCTTTGATGAAACTACTATCATAGAAAATCATAGACTTCAGTAGGCCCTTGCTTTCTAGCCTTGTCAGTGGGTGAAATCAACATTTATTCAGCCCGATTGAAAATCTCATACATCTTTCAATAGTTTAATCTGCATTGACAAAAATTTAAAATGCTGTACTCCTTATATAAAATTGGCTGTCGTACCTAATAATGTCAGTAAAATAATCCCTGTATTGGGAAGAGGTTAAATAAAACAACAAAGTATGAAAAAAAACATAATAACTGTTTCTCATTTCCAAAACGGGGGGGGGGGGGGGGGGGGGGGCACGGACAGTTTCTAGGTTTGTCAGCACCATACCCGTGCTTGTGTGTTTCAACGAAGTGGTAAACATCTGAGACCTGCATCACTTCGGGCTTTCCTCCCACATTAAGCTGACATGCCATGATATAACTGGAATACTGTTAAAAGAGGCGTTAAACCCAACTCACTCCAAAACAGGAAAACATTGACACTACTTCTCTATCTTAAACTGCGTTAGAAATTGGCAGTAGTCCTGTAGTCCTTGCCAAGCAGGCCAATAGTTAAGATATCCTGAGGACTAGTAGAAATTTGCCATTTTTAAGGGTTTTGCTATATGTTATTATTATAAGGACTAGTGAGCTAAAAATCTTAGTTTCTAACCCTGTTAAAGGCATTTTTTCTTGTTGCTTGTGACAACCTAAGGCTTAGCATTACAATGAGAGTGAAAGTGAGCTCATTTCATTTCCCATTTCCATGAATCGAACAATCTCCCAGCACCACATCCTGCTTCGAGCTACACGTGCAGGATGTCCTGCTGTACAGGACAGAAGGACAATACCTGCCGATTCCTCTCGTCATTAATGCGAGCAATCTGTATCTTCTTTCTCCCCATTTTGTTTCAGGATGGTCTCTCTGAAATTTGAGAAAATACTAAGGATAAGTCCCACATTCAATACCAATCTTATCATGCTTATGAAACTTTATAATGATGTATGTTTCTTAATAGTGGAGTGTTACACATGTTCACACCAGTTTTAGGCATAGTTTAACCATGATCAAGGTGAAATTCTGGTGCAGAATAATAGTACTACTGTATTTGGTGTAATAAGCACCCAGGTGCTAAGAAAATTGACAAAAGGGGTGCTATTAAAATCAAACAGAAAAAGTTTTATTTGTTTTCAGAGACTGAGCCGAAGTGAACAAACTGAGTTCAAACGTGATTAAAAGTAAAGCTTGTTCCATAATAGTTACTCCGCAATTTTCACCCCTTCAACACTTCACTGATGTTTTCTGTACAAAATGAGTAATATACATAAGAAAATATGGACTATCATGCATATTTATGTCTTATAGGGGGGTGCTCATAAATGTTATTGTTATACCTCTATTAAGAATCTTGCATTTCCATTGAATAGTCAATTGACGAGGTCAATATGTGAAAACAAGGACTATCAGGCCCTTCTGCGATCTGACCTGACTGCGCCCTGCGGCCTCTGTCCAGTTTTATGGAGCATGGTGCCGTTGTACAAAACAACCTTAGCGCAACAACTGTCGTCAATCTATGTTAAGGTATGGGAGTTACAATCACCTTAGAGTTAAGATCGCTTTGTACAACGAGGCAGTTAGTACGGAGAACATGGTATCATTCATCGGTATATGGAGAATACATTTCTACTGCTAGCAATGTTCCAACATAACTAGGGACACCAAATTTGGTCTTTGCACAGTGTACCCACTGAAAGATTCCATCTGCTTGATGAGCCAACGCTAGCACCACTCAGCTGCCCCAGCTCACCCACTATTTGGAAATATCAAAATATCAACCGAAAAATAGTCAACGTATTGATAATGATTATCGATAACAATTATTGACACCACATTATTAGCATTTTGACAGCATTACAAAGAACATAATATATTTTAGGTTTAGTCAATACAGTAAATTATGTTCACAACGAACAAGCTCATAACAAACTGACGGAAATACATTTTTTTGTCCTGTCCATTTGCTGTATATATACTTATAACAAAGTATGGTTATAATGAACTAAAATTAGCAGTTCCTTTGAGTTCATTATAACCATAGTTTAATGTAATTGTTATGTTTTTTCATACATGTAAACTGGGACGTATCTTGGATTCAAAACTAAGTGACCTTGACAAGCAAATTGTGAAACAAGTGTAATTTGTTCAAAATTGGGAGTTTATATAGGTATTTTCTTAATTTCTATTGACATTATTAACATTACATCTGATGCAATAATGTAAAACAAAACATGAAAGCATCTTCTTCTTTATTGGCCCTGACTTGGTTACGATTATCAGCCTCTCACCCGGTCTACATAAACCCCTGGTTAGTCCAATCTCCCTGCCTTTCCCCATTACCAGCACTACAAAGACTTTCTATTACTTTCTTTGACACAATATCATAATGTAAGTGTGCAAAGGTTCAGCAAATTTCAATATAGTATTTAGAAATATATATTCTAACTGCAAACTAATGAACGGAACTGCTTTATCAATTAGACAGATCAACTTTCAATAATCGTTTGGATGGTCCAGATTGATCAACTAACTGATTATTCGGTGCACAGCAAGTATCGGGAAACACAAGACTGGGCCCTGTAGACCATGGCACTGCTACTACAGGCTTCAGTGTTAAACTCCCTCACCATTTAGTATCAATAACCCAGAGCCCATCAATAGCCAGCAACACATGTACTGTGATAAACATACAGTGGATTTGCTGGAGATAAATGGGATATATTTATGCTTTTTGCAAATTATAATAGGATATAAGTTTAAACCTTTACAACTGAGAAATATCGTTAGGACATTGTGTAAAACAATCTGTCAATGTCCTAGATTCTGAACCCATCGGAAACCCTGACATTGTATCAAATAACTTCATGACTTAAAAGCCTATGTGTGATTTCAAGAATGGTATTAAAACCCCAGTTGCCAAGGAACATGAACAAAAATTCCAGTCCAATCAAACAAGGCTCCTAATAAGGAAGAGAATTTATGGAACTTCTTTATTATGAGGAACACAACATTTTGGAGTGTATACTTGCTCCTTCGTCAGGTGATGATGAAGGAGCAAGTATAGACTCTGAAACATTGTGTTCCTCACAATAAAGAAGTTGACATCCATAAATTCTCTTCCTTATGGGTGACACTTCTAAATGCTTTCAAAGCCTTGAAGCTGTCTAATGATGAGGGAATACTGGGAATGACAACATTCAACCTGGCAACAGTTGGCCAAGGTGTGCTACACGTGAATGTTCAGATGGGCATATCAAACAGACATAGAGGGCTGGCCATTACACAATACCACAACTCAGTTTCAGAAACAAAGAATGAACAACAAATTTAGGGGTCCCCAATTTAACATCCCTCCAGAAAGCCTCAAGGCCAACTTCACATCTAATGCTAGAAAATGGTTTGATCAGGATATAATCATATTCAGCTCTCCAATTACCTGAACTCTTCTAGCACATATAATCTTTTCCGATAGTAAATGCAGGTATGACACAATCATCACAGGGGTGTATTTATAGGCATGATAAGTGTATCACATAACACAGGTACTGCAGGACTAGGTCTCCAGGCCAACATACACAGAACCAACAGGCAAGATAACACTATTAACAAGATTAAGGAAATTGACAACCACATGCAATAGTATTTCTTTGTTATCAAATAAAATATCCCTCATTGGAGCAGATTATTTTTGTCTGACCTACATGAGGCAACACAAGAAACCAGCATTTGGGATGAAACTTCTGACCAGCCTATCCCTTGAAATGATGAAGCAGGAAGCTGTTATCCATAAAACTTCCTGATGTTGAAAACTCACTTTATACGTCCAGAAACAAAGAATTACCTGATAAGATGACAGATCTATATAAAGATTTCTATGTCACTCAAGTCCAAACCAGGAAGAAGCATTGTGGGGGAAAAATCTGACTCAAAAATAGATATATCTAAACTAGATAACCCAAACACTGTGAAAACATCACTAGAGTCTTCAAAGTCCCACAAGGACCAGCTTCACAGAGGAAAGGACATCCCTGGATATGTAAACACAGTCCATGAACACATTGAAACACTGACCTTCATTCAACAACTTCTCCCGACAGTGAAAGAAAATGTCTGCCAAGCTTGTGTCATGATAGAGGGGAATCCCCTGCTAAAAATAGCAATGACATCAGTGCATTGAGCCAGCTTGTCCGATCATGACACAGCCACATGCAGACATTTTGTCTGTGCAGTGGACACATCATTGGGCCACAATGTCACTTGGCAAACAATGGTTAAGTGATTATTGCTCTGACACCAGCCATTCTGTCTCCCAGCACTAAAGTGATGTGGGGATTTTATTCCAAATCACTGAACAATTCTTTAACTGAGTTTAACACTCACAAGCTTCAGTGGTATCTTCGGTTGAACTTAAACCAACACCTACTCCCAGCACTTTCCATTGAAAGGAAACTTATTAATTCCTTCACTGAACTGTGCATGGAGCTTCAGAACAACAGTCTATAGGCTTCCGACAAATTGTTCATAAATGTTTAAAATACTTTTCATTCAAAACATCATTAATGCAGAAAAATGTCCTTTCAATTATTTACAAACTTATTAAGATGTGATAAGGTTATTTGTCTCCTACCACAAACATAATCGAATCATTCAGTACATAGCACAATCCTGAGAATCTGTCAATAAAATATTTGCCAGCATATTGTCTTCACTAGTTCATGCAGCACATATATAATGTACAATAAACCTTGAGGCTAATGCAGTTATTGCATAGAAATAATGTATCGAGGAACAGCTGCATCTCTTGCATGTCCCTAATGCATCTTGTACACCAGTTGTTGATTTAACTCCGAACTCGGCAATATTCCAGCTGTATGGCGGCAGTCTGTAAATTTCATTATAATTAAGTCTGCACCAGACAATCCAAAGATTGACATGAGCATCAATCTACTCAATTGGGATACAATGACATGCACCAACCAAGTCAGCGAGCCTGACCACCCAATCCCGTTAGTAACCTCTTACAACAAGCCTAGTCTCCCTTTGCAGCAAGCATGGGTTGCTGGAGACCTATTCTATCCTAGATGTTCATAGGTACACACAAGAATTGACAACACAATCAATGTGAAATGGGTATGTGTAGGGCTGCAACAATTACACTATGAGGCGAATATGATTCGTATCAAGAATATAGGGTAAAGAATATGAATATTAATTCAGGAATACAATAACCATTCAGCAGCTGATGTTTTATTTGTTATATTCAGTGAAGCAAAAACAACATAAATTATTGGACATGGTTTGTTAATTATTAATATATTATTCATTTATATACTGTACTTATCCAGGTACTAGTATCTGCTCAAATGCGACAATGACCACTGACCACAATATTGTCAAATTAAACAGTATAAGAGTGTTGTCTTTTGAAGAAATCTATGCATATAATGTGTTCTTATGGGTATTTTTATGTAAATGCACATGCCATAAGGAATGTAATTTTATATCTTGATATTGATGTATCAGTAATAATTTTGTTGATACTGTATCAATACATATAAATACCAAATTAATACTTCACAGCCACAGAAAAGTTTACAAGACTACGATGGTTAAGATGGACAATGACACGACAGAGAATATAATTTGAAACCTATTATGGATCAGCCAAGGTCATATTTAGCATTAAGCTAAACAGATCGTAACAAATATCCAAGGACGTATAATCAAGACAATGAAAGTCAAATAACAAAGATTCAAATTGTAATCATAACGTCGGTTTCTTCCTTGTTTCACTCTGCATTATCCTGAAGTGAAGCCCTGTTTGTCCACACGCCGTTAAACCAGAAACCCTCCTTACAACATGTTTATCACAGGAATCGATAAACAGTTGAAATGGTTGAACTGATATTACAAAAGTGTCATGACCCATTTATCCTTAAATTTGTAATCCAGACAATTTCCAAGGAAACTGTGGTTGCACTGCATATGACAGCAGGCTGTAAATAATGTGGTCTGTAACAGACAATCCAGTGATTGATACCATGAGCAACAATCCATACCTATCACCGGTCTAAAAAACAACATCGGTCAGACGTATTGTCATCGATTGCTTTGCTTCATTTGGGTAGTTGTGCCAAACTTTGTTATCTCAGCACTTCCAATAGGCACAACAACAGACATTATCCAACTGTGCTGTGTGCAACTCATGAACTGTCAATGTTTGGAGGGGGAAAAAGGTCCTCTATTTAAAGTGATGTGGATGTGACAGCTCGACATGAAACAGGCATACCTTGAGTCGTCTTATCATGCCGGACCTCATGATATTATATGATAGAAAAACAGGAATATAACAAGGATTCCAAATTATATGCACTTGTCTGGCAAATTGGGAAAGGAATTTTGTTTAAATTTTGTATCTTTTAAAACTTCTTAAATTCAGAAGTTTTTGCAACAAGGTACATATTAACTAATTTAATCATCTTAAAAAAAACATAACATAGTAAATATGACCACATAATATTTTATGTGAAGTTTACACAATATCTGGCTTTTCCATTAGACGAGAGGCTGGTCACATGACTGCAAAATTGATATTATTAAGCGTATTAACGACGCATCTTAATGTACATGTGTTTGTACACGACTGTATTCTTGAAGCTGTATTCTTTCAAATTCCTGGGGATATGCTTGGGAATTACCTTGCATGAATAAATACAGAGAGTCGTTTTTAGCCATACTCCAGCTATATTATGGCAGGGGACACCAGAAAGAGGCTTTACAAATTTACCCATGTGGGAAAGCGACCAGGGACAGAGGCATGACTAGGCTACCCAGCAGCCCTGAATATACACTGAAGCGTTGTTTCTGATCATTTAGACACATTAATCTTTAATTCAGCGCTTTTGCATTCAATTCATAGAATTAGAGTATTTAATTGCATGCATGTGGTCAAACATCCTCATTGTCAACAATTCCGTGCATCATGGAATGTACTCACATAGGGAACTGTCTTTATCAGCTGATGAATGTCAACAAATACAACTTCAAACCCTAAATGATGTCACACAAAGTGAAAATTAATTCTCAAATGAACATGAATTGGGAAATATTTAATTTGTGAATTGATACTGATAGACAAAGGGTTCCAATCCCAGTACCATAAAATACTTTAACACCAGTTTTATTAGAGTTGGTATGTCACGATGGGGCTACGACACAATAGTAAAAGTATCCTGTTACTATGGATATGATACTATCGTATACCGATACTTTTATTTCATAAGCTGATTTTTGTTCCTTTTGCAGATGAATAACAACCCTGAATCATTAGTGTTTAAATTTCAAAGGCTGAAGATGGGATATTATATTAGCATATAGGTGAGGGAACACTGTGAATGTTATGCTATAATACCCAACCAGGAAATACTAGAGAATCCGCATTGGTTGTTGAACAATTCATTATTCACGGTTTTACACCAATATAACTTGTTGTATATTGTACTGAAGGGGTAGACACCACTGGTCACCAGTTAGTCCTGAGTATCATTTCAAATTACTGGTCATGTAAAATAACTAGATTTTGGAGAAAACAAGAAGTCCGTCTAGATTTTCTCTAGTTTCGGACTGACGGACTCATGGCTGTGTCTATCCCTGTATTGAGTGTATCATGACAGGGGTTGTAAATCGATGTATTGTATTTTTGGCTTCGTATTGCTGTATCTTTACACCAATAGTTGATATACAATGTATTTTTTCAACATCAAAACAAAGCACAAACCTACTTATTCCTATGGTTTGCCCTTTTTATCAGTTTACAACTGGGAAAATACCATATTCGACGTAATAAGCGCTCTCAAAATTAGAAACAGGGGGCTCTTATTAGAATATTATTTTGGGGAAAAAAAACAGAGTTGAAAGATAAATTTCGCTGAGAGCCTGAAATGTTTATGTACGATATATTTTTCCAGAATTTAATTGCCAATAATAAAGGGTGAATATATCACATGAGTGCGTATTATATGCGAATAGGGGAAGTAAGCGGTGCGTAATATATGCGAAAAGGGTTCGGAAGGGGTGCTAATTGGGATTGTTCAATAGCCAACATATTAGCAAATCTCGACGTGGGCGCTTATTAGAGCGGGGCACTTATTACGTTGAATACGGTAAGTCAATCATAAAGTAAATGATTCTGGTATGCAAGTCACTGCTTTGAACAGAGAGCGATTTGTTACAAAGATCACCACACAACTTTCACAAGTTATTAGAACCAATAAATGCAGCTTCCCTCTTGTAACAATCTTTGTAAAAAATATCTTATTAGTATTCACAGCCAAGTGCCAGCCAGGTGCAACTTTTGTATTGATGCAAAATGATACAAGCTGCATGTATGCAAGGACCATGTTAAATCGTTTGAAAAGGAACTGTTCATACCATCAAGGTATTATTACATGCATTAGTTCCCAATTCCTTGTGAGCATCATTGACTGAACTTCTAAATTTAATATATTAATTTGTAAAAAAAAGTCAAAGGTGTTAGTATGTTGGCAATCAGTTTATTCCATCACTTGTTTATCAACAGGTGACAGACAAGGTTGTCCTAGATTCCCTATCGTATAGTATATACCATTTATCACAGTAACGTTAAGCTTAGTCATTGATACAAACAAAATGCTGAAATAGCATTTTTTATGAACCAATGAAATTACAAAATGTATTTACTGAGAGTTAAGTATTGCACGTCCAATATAAAAACGGGTTCTCACTGACTTGTTGGTACTAATAAACAATGTAATTCCAGACACTGAATGTTTTGTGTCCTAATTATCAAGATACAAATACTAATGGCTTTGATCCTCTGTTCGCCACAAATGTTGCACACGCCACCATCTGCTCACAGCTCAAGAATATGAAAGCGAAACAAGGTACAATGTACCAAACCCTGCTGAATCTGTGAAGAAACTCTACTTGAATATGTACTGTCACGTCTGCTCACAGCTCAAGAATATGAAAGCGAAACAAGGTACAATGTACCAAACCCTGCTGAATCTGTGAAGAAACTCTACTTGAATATGTACTGTCACGTCTGCTCACAGCTCAAGAATATGAAAGCGAAACAAGGTACAATGTACCAAACACTGCTGAATCTGTGAAGAAACTCTACTTGAATATGTACTGTCACGTCTGCTCACAGCTCAAGAATATGAAAGCGAAACAAGGTACAATGCACCAAACCCTGCTGAATCTGTGAAGAAACTCTACTTGAATATGTACTGTCACGTCTGCTCACAGCTCAAGAATATGAAAGCGAAACAAGGTACAATGCACCAAACCCTGCTGAATCTGTGAAGAAACTCTACTTGAATATGTACTGTCACGTCTGCTCACAGCTCAAGAATATGAAAGCGAAACAAGGTACAATGTACCAAACCCTGCTGAATCTGTGAAGAAACTCTACTTGAATATGTACTGTCACGTCTGCTCACAGCTCAAGAATATGAAAGCGAAACAACGTACAATGTACCGAACCCTGCTGAATCTGTGAAGAAACTCTACTTGAATATGTACTGTCACGTCTGCTCACAGCTCAAGAATATGAAAGCGAAACAACGTACAATGTACCAAACCCTGCTGAATCTGTGAAGAAACTCTACTTGAATATGTACTGTCACGTCTGCTCACAGCTCAAGAATATGAAAGCGAAACAAGGTACTACAATGTACCGAACCCTGCTGAATCTGTGAAGAAACTCTACTTGAATATGTACTGTCACGTCTGCTCACAGCTCAAGAATATGAAAGCGAAACCAGGTACTACAATGTACCGAACCCTGCTGAATCTGTGAAGAAACTCTACTTGAATATGTACTGTCATGTCTGCTCACAGCTCAAGAATATGAAAGCGAAACAAGGTACAATGTACCAAACCCTGCTGAATCTGTGAAGAAACTCTACTTGAATATGTACTGTCACGTCTGCTCACAGCTCAAGAATATGAAAGCGAAACAACGTACAATGTACCGAACCCTGCTGAATCTGTGAAGAAACTCTACTTGAATATGTACTGTCACGTCTGCTCACAGCTCAAGAATATGAAAGCGAAACAAGGTACTACAATGTACCGAACCCTGCTGAATCTGTGAAGAAACTCTACTTGAATATGTACTGTCACGTCTGCTCACAGCTCAAGAATATGAAAGCGAAACAACGTACAATGTACCGAACCCTGCTGAATCTGTGAAGAAACTCTACTTGAATATGTACTGTCACGTCTGCTCACAGCTCAAGAATATGAAAGCGAAACAAGGTACTACAATGTACCGAACCCTGCTGAATCTGTGAAGAAACTCTACTTGAATATGTACTGTCACGTCTGCTCACAGCTCAAGAATATGAAAGCGAAACAAGGTACTACAATGTACCGAACCCTGCTGAATCTGTGAAGAAACTCTACTTGAATTTTGTTTACTCTTCTTGTCAATCCATAGATAACAGACTGATTAGACTATGGTTACATTGTTTAATTTTGCTTCACAATCTCATCACAACTTCTCTATCATATTTGTTTGTTGTTAACACCATAAGACCATGTTAGGCATTTTGCAAACCATCACTGAAGACTCATTTGGTATGATCTCAAGCAATAAACATGATCAACTCTGAAAAGAGGATCTGTAAAAAAATTAAGCAAGTAATTAGATTGGCCTAGTTTTCAACATGGAAGCCATTCAGTTAAGTTTGGTTGGCAATTTTCCAATTGTAAATTAGTAGGATGGCACAGGTATCAGCGAGTATATTCATTACAAAGCTTTTACAAAGTTTACAGCATTCCATGTCACATGACAGTTAAACTGACATTCATAAGTATATGAACACACTTTAATATTTATAAGTTTTTACAACATTTTCTTCCAAAAATGATATAATTACTGCCCGACAACTTCCCCATTCCTGGGCAAACCCTGCAAATTCAATAGCTCAAGTAAATTCAGAACCATTGTTAGTAATATCTTAAGACACCTTTAATGAACAACACACTTTGGTGTTCCTAAATTTTTCACAAGATTTTCTTCTAGAAATGATGCAATCACTGCCAGATTACTTCTAAATTAATGGACAAACCCTCCGAATTCCATAGCACAAATAAATTCAGGCCTGTTCTTAGTAATCCCTTACCTAGACATGTTTTGCTTGGAATATATATAAGAAATATTAGAAAAGGAGAAGACAGCAATAATACAGGGTTGGTCCAGATTTGTCCTCATTTTGTTTGCTTGTTGTTTAACGCTGCACACAGCAATATTCCAGCTATGGGACGGTGGTCTATAAATAATCAAGACTGGACCAGACAATCCAGTGATTGACGTCATGAGCAACGATCCATTCATTTGGGACACAATGACATGCATCAACCAAGTAAGTGAACCTGATCACTGATCCTGTTAGTCACCTCTTACGAAGATTTGTCCTTAACAAATTCATCGATGCATCGTCCCACTACCAAGTAAAATCCTGGTGGTCACGTACCAGTAACAATAACACCTAATTGCCACTCGTACAGTAAGAACACTTTGGAAATCTCTCCCATAGCAATCATTGTGTTGGTCATTGTGATGTTTTGTACTTAAAGTCAAAGTATTATAAAACAATGTGTCGAGTAGACATGGCTGATGGCTGAAAGTCTGACACATGTCGCATGACAATTTTGACCCAACAGGAAGAAAAGGGGCCCTATGGGTGCTAGGAGACAATTGTGTTTTGATGTTAAAGACGTTTAAAGTCAACTCACTTCAGAGAAGGGCATGTGATGTCATGTATCACTGTAATAAATATTTGAACTTAAAGCTTGTGAATTGTATTGTTTAGTTCTGAAAATGCTGTAGTTTGAAAATATCATGAAAAGTCAAAATGTGATTTTTCACCCATAAGGTGGGATGTTATCTGAGCACTCACTGGTCTGAGCAGTCGCTGATTACCCACTTGATGGTACTAGGACATTGACTGGTTAAAAATAGTGACTACACTGTAAAGTGGTCAAATGTTTTACAAGTGATGTAATGTACGCAAATCTTTGAAATATTTAGGATGAATGTATGTAAAATGTGACAGGTAGAAGGTTAGAGTCATATTGCACTCATGCAAGAATGCAACAACCTTCATGGTTATAATTCATTACCATATTTCATTATCTTTTGTTTTTATTTTGTGTTTGTTGTTTAACGTCGCAGTCCACAATACTCCAGCTACATGACGGCAGTCTGTACACAATCAAGTCTGGACCATGGATCTACACAATTGGGATGTAATGACATGCATCAGCCAGGTGAGCAAGTCTGACCACCCGATCCCGTTAGTCGCCTCAGACAACAAGCATGGGTTGCTGAAGACTTATTCTCCACCTGGATCTTTCATATACAGGCATTCGTGAATACATCAACTTTAGACAAAGTGAAAGAAGTTAATACAGAAAGAGACAACAATGTTGTACAAATTAAGGTGTGATGAAGCAGTATTGATTGTGCAGATGGCACTTATGTTTACTTATGTGCATTGATCTTGGAATATTACTTTTAATGTCAGATTACAATCTGTGTCCAAAACCTTTTTGGGTCACTAGTTTGAACATGTCACTTTTCATCATTTGGCGAAAACATAAGTAGTCTGTGCCAAAAGCTGTTGAATCTACTAGCCCAAACGTGGCTCTTACCACCACTGTTCAGAAGATTTCAGTGTTATCATATGGACTAGTATTAGCTGAGCTTACTAGACCAAACAGAATGTTACTAGACTTGGTCATCAGACAGTGACTAATAGCTGAAGTTGACTGTTAGTGATGATGAAGTTGATATTCACATTGGATGTTGTCTTTCTGGAATGATCTATTGATGTTTTGATAATGCAGATGCATATCATGATTTTTAGTTTAACCTTAAAACACAAAACATGTCATTTAACTCTATTTGCTGGTGACCCATGAAGATCCGGGCTACAATAGGTCTTCAGCAACCCATGCTTGCCGTAAAAGGTGACTATGCTTGTCGTAACATGCGACTAACAGGATTGGGTAGTCAGGCTCGCTGACTTGGTTGATGCATGTCATCGTATCCCAAATGTCTGGATTGATGCTCACGATGTCAATCACTGAATTATCTGGTCCAGACTCGATTATTTACAGACCGCTGTTATATAGCTGGAATATTGCGGAGTGCAACGTTAAACAACAAACAAACTATTTGCTGGTTTTTATATGGTAGCTACACTACATAAAATGTAATTGTCTGCAAACCTGTATCATTTAGAACCTAACATGTACATCATATCTGTCTTACTTTGCAGATTCACTTCACCTGTTTGGGGTATATTGATTTAGATAGGATTGATTGTCAAGGTGCAGTTGTCACCATCCCATCAATAATCAATGAGACGATAGTCCAAACTTTGGGGAATTAAGGTCATCCAAGAGGATACATCTGTCAATAAAATGTGTAAATAAAATCTACATCAGGAGGCTAGACTTTAAACACATAATATAGATATCAATGATTGGGGAGATATCTCCACGTAACACACTTATATAAGCAGCTTAAAGGGCAAGTGTACACGCAAAAATCACTTTCTTTCTTTTTCTAAACAAAACGCAATTTTAGAATTAATTAGTGTCTGTGTTTGAAAATATACACTCATCTTTTTCACAGTGAAAGTAGGAAGCTCACAATAGTGTGAAAATGAAATGCCGTTGTGAGGCGTTCGATTTGCGAGCTAAACAGGCCTGAGTTACCCCCCTTAGATTATGACGTAATTGGTGCCAATTCAACTGGGTTCCTGTCTATTCTCAGCGCAAAATATATCAAGTACCAGTTTACGGTAAAACAACATGGCCTACGAGTCCAGCTCATCGTCTGATAGTGAAGAATTTTCGTTTGACCAGACAGAAATTGTAAAGCCATACAGTATACCATGTTCAAATCAGTAGGCTGCGCACCTGAGACGCTAGAATCACACACTTGTACATACACCACGTGAAGCCGCTCTAACAAAGCTTGATGACGTCATACTGTTTATCAATTGGCACCAATGACGTCATATTGCAAGGGGCATAAGCCATGGTGTTTTTGTTATGGAAATAGAACACTTGGTAAATGTGAAAAATATAAATCGTTTTAATGAAAAAAATATGTTAATTAATTGTGATATTTTTATATTTTTGTCTATGACTCTACTAGGTTAACACTTTTAATGTTGAAAAAGTACCAAAAAAATAGGTTCATTTTCGTGTACACTTGCCCTTTAATGTAAATATGACCTAGGAATTTCTATACAAAGTTTGCTGATAGCTGACAAAATCAACAATGAAAAGTGTTTTTTCCTGGTCAGTGTAGCATGCTTTGGAACTGAAATATATAGGTAACTGACATTGACGCCTTACGTATCTTAAAGACTGTGGTCTCCGAAACGGAGTTAAAACCCTACAAACTCACCCAAGCAGAGAAGTAGCCAAATATGTCAAGGTCTGTGCCTGTAAACTTCAAACTTCTTGGTGACACAATTTGATGATGATCTGTCAGAACAGAGAAATGAAGGCATTGAAAAGGTTGTCAAAGTGATTCGTGACAGCACATGACATCAACAACACGAAGGGAAGCATACGAAAACGACATGGGAGACGGCATAGTCGAGAAGCGAACACAGCGGCTTGGCGACTCAAATTCCTCCTCAAAGTACGAAGCCATTTTTCCTCGGAAAGCCCGACAACTTTACACAACACCATTTCGACTAAGTTTCCATCAATCTTACCAAAACAATACCACGAGATGAGCAAAAATATCCGTGCGGTGTCTATTTTTAGTGTCCAGTAAAATGTTGCTCAGTGAAAAATCTACAACTTGTGCTATTTTAGGGAATGGAAATTACGATGGTATTTATAGCTATTTCCAATATGGCGATCCTTGCGCATGTCAATTGGTGTCAAATTTCCTTTGCGATTCATATTTTAAATCGGAAAAGATTTATTACGAAACCGTATAATACAACAAAGTTAGTTTACAACATTCGAATACTTTATGGAGTAATGTGCCCGGAAAAAAAGACACGTACCTGAACTCACCTTAGAACTATATTGTTGGGCGGATTGTCATGACGACCAATTCCATGTGTTGTGTGTCACATCCGGTTCTTAATAACACGTAAATTGGTAACTCTTTGGATATATGAAGTTCCCAAAACGTACTTAAGAAGTCGTATTGTTAAACACGTCTGACGTGATACACATAAGGTTCTCAGAAACACAAAGTAGAAAGAATAAAAGAAAGATGGCGGGAATCTATCTGATAATGACGTCATATCATCGCGCACATTGCCACTGTAGAAGGGGAGATAATTGTGGACTACTTTCGTGAGCGATTGACAGGGGGCACCTGTCATACATTCAGAGAATGATATGTCAATGATTTGCGATATTTTTCTTTTTCAAAATACCGACACATATATGTTATCCGCACATCTTGAGAAATAATCGAATTTACACTATTTTGGAAATATTAAAAACTCGCCAAGAAAGAACAACATCTATATAATTGAGATAACAGTATTTATCATCAGATTACTAGTAAACAGTTAACTCAATTTGAAGAAATACTAATTTAGTGATATGTTGACTTGAAAACAGCACAATACTAAGGATGAGTGTATGTCATGCCTACAATCCAAAAACATACTGTAGTCGTAATTCAAGTATGTGAACAAAAGAAACCTAACACTATCAATATCACTTACAACACTTTGCCACTACCAATAACACAACACTATGCCACTATCAATATAACAAGACTGTGCCAATATCAGTAACACAACACAATAACACTACCC
Organism: Haliotis rufescens; assembly: GCF_023055435.1. Classification (NCBI taxonomy): domain Eukaryota; kingdom Metazoa; phylum Mollusca; class Gastropoda; order Lepetellida; family Haliotidae; genus Haliotis; species Haliotis rufescens. The sequence continues at coordinate 90,725,979 of NW_025963779.1, read as the reverse complement.
ATAACACACCACTTTACCACAACCAATAACAACACTATACCACAACCAATAACACAACACTATACCACTACCAATAACACATCACTATACCACTATAAATAACAACATAATACCACAATCAATAACACAACACCATACCACTACCAATAACAACATAATACCACAACCAATAACACAACGCTGTACCACTATCGATAACACAACACTATACCACTATCAATAACACAATACTATACCACTACAAGTAACACAACACTTCGCCACTACCAATAATACAACAACACACACCACCACCCATAACACAACACTGTGTCACACAAGGCTTGGACTACCAACAACACAACACCTTATATCACAACCAATAACACAGCACTCTGCCAGTATCAATAACACGACAGTATACCACTACCAATGACTTATTAAATTGTTATTTTGCCTTTGGAGTTACCCAATTATATTCCTTTAAAACAGAAATCAGAATTTCTTCTTTTGTTAATTTTATTGTTTTGTTGCATATATCAACATTGTGCAACAAAAAAAACATGACATCTGGTTTACATGCAATTACATCTCTGCATATATTTTAATTAAGAAATATATCATAATGGTCTTAGTCAGAGCTAGCAAAACCAGAATGATTAAAATGTATCTTTATTCGAGTTTAGTAAGGAATGAATGTAATAATCATATAATCGAAAATTTTTATTTTATTGAAACTAATAATTATGCTTCAAACTTGAGAAAAAATTGCCTGCCATAAAAATTACATTGTGTTTACTTTGAAAGAACGTTGTAAAGAAGAACAATATCTGGTTTTGTAGCTGAAGCTGAACAAATATATAAATCTCGATACAAAACCACAGTGGTTAAACCGTTTGCATGTCCCGCCCAAGACCCAAGATCAAAAGAAAATATATGGACCCACTTTAGCTGATATGGGGTCATCTACACATGCATGCACACCCTAATGCACACACGTGTACAAGTGTAAAATAAGAGCGAAAGTCCATTTTCATCACCAGGAGAAACCCAGCTAACAATTTCACGTTGTGACAACGTCGTGACAACGTTGTGTTTACGTTGTGGCAACGTTGCGGATGTTACGTCCATATAACGTTATTCTGTGGACTCCCATTTATGTTGTCACAACGTCATGGCCTAACGTTGTGTTACGTCATATTCACGTCGTCACAACGTTGTTATGACGTTGTATTTTACGTTGTGGGAACGTTGTGATAACGTCGTGTTTACGTTGTGGTAACGTTGCGGATGTTACGTCCATATAACGTTATTCTGTGGACTCCCATTTATGTTGTCACAACGTCATGGCCTAACGTTGTGTTACGTCATATTCACGTCGTCACAACGTTGTGATGACGTTGTATTTTACGTTGTGGGAACGTTGTATTTTTACGTTGAGGGAACGTTGTATTTGACGTTGTGGTTAAGTTGTACTTTACGTTTTGGCAATGTTATAATAATGCGTCCCTACAACGTTTTTCTGTGTACTAGCATGGACGTTGTCACAACGACGTGAAATAACTTTGTGTTACAAGGATGAAATACGGTTGTGACCATTCCACACTAAAATGTTGTAAAAACAACCCCAAAACTTGTTCCAGAAATGTTTTAGAATATGCTTTAGTCACGTGAATGTGTATGATTCGAGATACCTTTTACCAATATTTTAAAACCAGAGCGTCGAATAGCCCGGTTAACAGTGATTGTGTTTTGCTAACAATGTTCAAAATGTAAAAACACCACTGAGCTGTTAACTAGATACATGATTTGACTATAACAAAGTCAGACACAATTACCCTTTAGGCTTGTACTGAAAGAAACAAAAAAAAAGAATGGCAGACATTGTCAGGGGTTGACCATGTGATATTTTCTGGGGAGGGCCGGGTCGTGGAATATTATCGAAAAAATATATTGTCACCGAAAATTCTTGACAAAAATAATTACGGTTCAGACTGGTGAAAAAAATGCCTGCCACAAAAAAATGACATAGATCTAGATGCAAGGTGCTTATCTTCAGGCTTATAGAGTTAAAGAAAATCATATATCTGCTTTTGTAGCTGTGACCGAAAACATATGTAATCTCCATAGAAAAGTTCCAGGTCCCGACCTCCTTGAATATTAAATGGTCGGTCTCTAATCAAGTCCATATAGTATACTTCAACTTTCAGTCATGCGAAGTCACCATTCAACAAAGAACTCCGAGACACATTTGCGTTGACATTTTATTATTTTTAGATTATAGAAAATGTATACACTTTTCGAAATTATTGAATGCCAGAATCTTCTTTCTTTGGTGTTCACTTCCACTTCCCTGAAATACAAACAGCTTAATTAAATCTCGAGCAGGAATATGAAAGATTTCATATGACGAGAAACATTCATTTGGAGATAAGGTTTTATCAATATTCAAACTATAATGTATAATTCAAGTGACTGATGGAAACAAATTTTAACATTCATTCAGAGACCAAGAATCTGGTTGAATACAAAACGTGGTACGAGCATAGATTTATATAAATAGATCTACATTCTTAGCATTCATTTCAAGCAAAAAAAACCCCACCAATTAACATGGATATAGACAATGGAATGTAACCGTAAACAATTGTACTTACGTTAACATAATTCACAGCCCAGGGTTTATTTGGTGTGTTCCTCAATGATTCAACATTCTTGATTTTATCTCCTGGAATGGTCGTGTAACATTTTCCCCCTTGCTGCAACGAAAACATATTAAAAAAGTCAAAACTAAAACTATATTCAATAAGCATACATTTAGATCTGTAGTCTAAACAAAAAGATAACATACATTGTATAATTGCCTAAAATTTAGGAAAACTGTAAATCTAAAGTCTTCATGTATAAGGTCCGATCGGAAATAAACTCAGGCTTCAGATATAAGTAACAAAATTATGAGTACCATAAAAAAAACACACCTAATGTAATTTGGTTTTACATATACACCGGTCTGACAAACCAGTGATTGTTATAGTGAGCCACGTCTCACAACCTCTGTCAGAGTACAATGACACACAATCATGTTAGTACAAACATGGTTTGTTGGGGACCTTTTCTAAACCGGAATCCAAACGGGAACAGATATATTTGACAGGCATTGTAGCTAATAACGACTCACATCTTCATCGCAGCGTTGTTTATATAGATCTAGCTACAGTACGATTTCGTAGCTAGCACTGGAACTTACTCGTTCAGTTTTCGATCACCATTTTATTCTCTCTCATTGCCAAAACGTTTCAGAGAACCAAGTATCATATACTTACTACGTTTATTAACATAATACAGTTCAATATCGTTAAATATAATTCTGTAGTATGGTAGCCTACCTGGCAACATACGGAGATCGAAAACCGAACGAATATGGTGGCTATCAATTCCATTGTATTTTTCATTGGTGCACATTGACTAGATCTACACCTATCTCACCTTAAAAATCAACAAACGATGACCAAATCACTGACAATGTATGGTGATATTCAACTTTTGATTATCGACTAGCTTATCATCACCAGCGAGAACAATACCGCAAACACCCCGTTATAGCGCGCGACGAGACTCGTTTTACTTTTGCTCGTTTTCATTAGAAGGGAGTCGGACATAGATTTAGTTATCGGAAAATGATCAATTGATTCTTTTTTTTGGAAATATTAAAAATACACATGATAAGCGCCTTGCTCAAATAAACTTTATAGACAGCACCAACAACCAGATGATTCACATTTAGGTTACTTCAGTCAGTGCTAATTGGGCCTTTTCGGGAACATCAAATATACTTCTGTCTCTTCCCGAAAATACAATTTTTCACAACATCATTGAGCATTTAGACTAGGGCTATAACTAGCAGCCTACAGAGAGTCGATCTTTTCTGAAAATACTTCCATTGTTTTGATTCCCTCTCTTCGCTGTATAAGAGAAATCTACTCAACCTTTCCCATGGCCTGAATGAGCCACATTGTTTCACAAAAATCAAAGTCAGAATATTAGTACATGTAAACTCTCAGATTTCAGAAATAACACGGAAGAAACGGCGATAACTGTCAGTGGTCAGTAGGCGATGCATACGTTAGGCCTATTTAGGCCTACAGACCTTACACGCTTACGATCGAAACCCGAACATAATATGACCACAAAACGCCGCCAGACTGAATTCTGGTCAAACATATACCTACTGCTTGCCCTTGGTAATTACCCTTGGTATCCATAAAATAATAATATGGTAAAAAGTCATGGGCTTCCTTCACCTCTATAGGCTATACTTCACGTTCTGTGTATCAAATATTACTATCAACACTGACGCTCAGCTCAGTGAAAGTAACCGGCAAACTGCATTCTAAACCCCGCCACTTCTGAATAATACGATACATTTAAATCATTTGACTATCTGCATGTACAGAAACATATCAACAAGCGGAGACTGCTTTTGAAAAATAACTTACCTTATCCGAATTCACAGATCATCTGTCCAGTTCCCGTTGCTGCACAATCACTTGGTTGTAATATATCCAGAGTGAGTTTGAACTAAGATGGCTGGTGACAACAAATCTTCCGCGACAATGTGACGTCATTTTGACGTCACTTCACGAGGCAACAGGCTAGACTTTTCAGCAGTCGCAAAAAATGCGCGCCAATGTGTTTTTACTGTAATTTTGCTTTAGACAACATTTAGTAGACAGATAACTTCGTTCATAGATATATATGTTTAAAAAAAATAAAACTACGAGATGGTAGATCTACAAGTGGTTTCCTAAACATCATTTACAAAAAAGTGTTGTAATGTCCAAAGCATAACGTTATCACAACGTTAATTTGCAACGTTGTTGTTACGTTGTGGAATAACGTTACAATGTAACGTAATACTAACGTTGTAATAGAGATACGCAATTACGTTCTGGAAATTTTAGTACTAAGAGATGAAAATTCAAATGCCGAATATACAGAAAGGTAATGCATTACTGCCTTCGTATTCTGACAAATTCATGTTGATTTTGATAAAGCAGTTCTATTCCTTTATGACTATCAAGAAGCAAACTTTATAACGTTTCACCGACGTTTCAGAAACGTAGTTACAAAACGTTGTGCGATGTCCGATGCACAACGTTTTCACAACGTGAATGTGCAACGTTGTTATAACGTTGTGAAATAACGTTGCACGTTGACGTTATAATAACGTTGTGACAACGTTATTTCACGACGTTACCAATCCACAACCTTTCCACAACGTTGTGACAACGTCGTGTGTTAGCTGGGAATCCCCACCCCAAGAGCCCATTGTGCGACAGGTCATATCATGAGTATGTGTTCATGAAGTACACGGCATGTAAACACACAGAACACGCACACACACAGAACACACACACGCGCGCGCACGCACGCACACACACACACACTATTGCTTTTGTATAGCGACGTGCATGCACGTGTGTGTGTGTGTGTGTGTGTGTGTGTGTGTGTTGGCAATATTAGTTTAATGCCGATCTTATAGCGCCAGCTCACTGAGATACCATGCGGCAGTTTAACATGAATACTCCACTCAGACACAGTATACTGACCAGTCCATGTTCTACCCCCTTAATGCCGAGAGCCAGTCAGGGTAACAACAAGTACCACCTTTTAACGTCTTTTTGTATTTTACGGCCGGAGATCGGACCCGCTCTACCACTGGACCACGGAGGCGGTAGAGTCCCGTCCTGAAGCGCCAATGCATGCCCAGTCGTCGTCTGTCCACCAAAACTTTGAGGAACCGCTTGGGAGCAGTTGAAATGACGCTCAGGAGAGTCACCAAACGCACCCAACTAGCAGCTCACCACCATCGTTTGGCATGGTGTTTAGCACGACGGTCAGCATGAAATCTGAGAACTTGGAGGAAAATACATTGGTCTGATGAAAGAAGGTTCCCACTCCATTTGTTGTTGAAGACCTGTTCCACCCCGATCTTCGAACACGGGTTAAACAACGCTGTGACAACTCTGCCTTCGCCCGCCTAGAATCCAGATCTGGAGTCGATGGGGCACAATTGGAACGCCCCTGGGCACCTTACACAAGCCTCGTGACCAGAATCTGCGCAATTTGGAAGCAGCTTTGCATTAGGAATGTCTGCAGTTGTCCCTTTAGCAGATCCGACGTCCAACTGGACGAATGAGCCTTTGAACTACACGGGTGTCATCTGGAGAGTAAAAAACAAATTGTATAAAAAAAATAGGCACACGAAGTCGCCGTACGAACTCTGCAGCTCCACAGGTAAAAGGGATACCGTTGGTTGTGCGTACAATATCTTGATTACAATAAAACCTCAGATGACAATGATAGCGTGGTAACGTATTGTCAGAGGGGTGTTCTAACAGATCACATTCGTTTATCCGAGCTCATGTTGTCGGTATTTTCATGCCAGCACTTGTTTCACAAGTCATTGCCAAAGTCTTGTCAATCTGTCAACAACGGTTGGGCTGATGGCCATAATTGGTTATTTGAAATGGTAATTAATTGTGAACTCTTTCTTCAGATAAAATAATTTAGAACTTTTTTCTTAGACTAACACTTATTCAATGAAAACATGTCTTTAAAATAATAAATATATTTTTTCGAAAGAACCTTTCCCCTTCTGCTGTGTGGAATCAAGCAAACTAGACTTGGTTAGTTTGATCTAGACTTGCCTAGGCTTTTAGTAAAAAACATACCTAAAAAATATAAATTCCACAGTCATGGTGCAGGACCACTTTTTTCTAAGCTTTTGCTATTAAAATTATTATTTTAAAGTTCTTTTACCCAGGAAAACAATTTCCATTAATACGTTTATGTTTTTGCCCGCTGTTGCATATATATCAATGTTTATTGTTGACACTGATTTCCTAGCTCACTCCTAGTGATCCAATGATTTGTATCATTATTGCTTCCAGTAACATTACTTCTGGTGAGATTGGTGTTTAAACAGATAACATTCGTTTGTCCGGGCGGGTCGCACTTCTGTATATATTGTGCAATTTCTATGTGAGTGAGTGGGTATGCTTTTACGCCGCTTTTAGCAATATTCCAGCAATATCACGACGGGGAACACCAGAAATGGGCTTCACATATTATATCCATGTCAGGAATCGAACCGGGTCGGCATGACGAGCGAAAGCTTTAACCACTAGGCTACCCGACCGCCCCTGCAATTTCTATGTAGTGCACTAATGCCAAAATGGCTTAGATTGATATTGTATATAGTCAAAGCTATATACAACAGACATATGAATTGTGACTTCTTTGAGTGGCATTTAGAAGTTGGAATGGTAACTAAGACAAAATTGTTATGGATGAGCAACTTCTTTATTACAATTGGGCGACGTTTCGGTGTAGATTCTAACACCGTTATCAAGCAATCTACACCGAAACGTCGCCCAATTGTAATAAAGAAGTTGCTCATCCATAACAATTTTGTCTTAGATATGAATTGTGCTTCAAAAAACTTGATTTATGTCATACAATGTGCTGGATGCAAGGCCGAATACATTGGACAGACGGAGAGGAACATTGGAAGAGCGAGAGTGAGGGTCCACCGACAACAAATAGGGACCCCTCTTGTCGGTGTATCCCACTCAGTCAACACATTGATCAGTGTACCGGCAACAAATAAGGGACCCCTCTTGTCGGTGTATCCCACTCAGTCAACACATTGATCAGTGTACCGGCAATAAAACACCAAATTTTGTGATATTCCCGTTTTACAAATGTGACAATGATGCATGGAGAAAGATAAAAGAAAGTTATTTTATTAATACTTTCAAACCAAATTTAAATGGCCTGAAATAATTGAATTATTTTATACAATTACAATGTATTGTACATTTTACTGCCACTACAATACTTATGTCTGTATTTATCATCCAAAACTGGCTCCCACAGGAGATATCGCTTTGATGATCAAGCGATATATACACTGTAGATATCGCTGCAATTAAATTACATCACAATGCTTTGCAGACCATTGTGACATCACTGGTTACCATGACGTCACAATCAAATTACATCACTAACGGCTCCGCTACTGAAGCTGTTCGCAGTACCTTTTACATTGAAGACACTGCTAATCACTGTCTACAAATTGAAAAAGTTGGAAGAATGATGTTGGATGATAAATATAATGTCACCCTCGTGTCTTTTGATATCAAATATATCAATACTCGTTGATAAAAGTGGCAAATATCCTCGGCAAGCCTCGGAATTTTTCCACTTTTATCAACTCGTGTTGACATATAGAGAATCTCACCCGAGTGTCTTTTGATATCAAATATATCAACGAGAGTTGATAAAAGTGGAAAAATTCCGAGGCTTTCAATTTGTAGACAGTAATTAGCAGTTTCTTCAGTGTAAAAAGTACTGCAAACAGCTTCAGTAGCAGAGTCATTAGTGATGTCATTTGATTGTGACGTCATGGTAACCAGTGACATCACAATGGCCTGCAAAGCATTGTGATGTAATGTCATTGCAGCGATATCTACAGTGTAGATATCGCTTGATCTCATCCAAGCGATATCTCCTGTAGGAGCCAGTTTTGGGTGATAAATTGATATTAAAAGACACTCGGGTGTGATTCTACGCCTGCCCTATCGCCTTACGCCTGTCTTATTGTGATGTCACAAAGTTGAATTGCACTATGGCGTCATACAATGTTAGAATCCACTCAAAAGTCAAAACAGCGTAACGGTATAACTGTACTCTTGAAAATCACACGCGTGAAACATCTCTCTCTCCCTCCCTCTCTTTCTCCCCCCTCTCTCTCTCTCTCTCTCTCTCTATATATATATATATATATACATATATATATATATATATATCGCTGATTATATGCACGTGCAACATGAAGTATATATGAAATCCAGCTTTAAATAAACAGAATGTGATAATTTGAAATGTTGTTCTATGTATTAGGTGTATATCGTCTTCAGATGCTATATACGAAGTCTCGAACAACTGCATGCAATCGCATCAGGATCTGTAACATGGTTTCATAGCAACAAGACAATGCCTAAGGGCATTCATATTCATGCCACAATCCAAACTGGTTCACGGACAGTGACAAAACATTTTTCTTTTCAAAATCAACTCACGAATCACAGTACTGCCTTGAAGGAAAGTAATTGTGTGCACCACCGGCAGTATCTGTTCGCGTGAATGTCGACAGAATCTTTATACACTCTTTATAAAAAGTATTGGATCATGAAATATGTATGTTCAAACCAAGTATTGGAACAGTGATAAATGTTGACGACAAACATCCTATTCAAGAACGTTTTACGCTGTAAAACGTAACACCAAGCCACATCCTATAGTTTGCACGTGCCTCACGCAGTTGCGCAAGACACGCGCGGAGGGTGTCATTCTTGATTTTGACACTGTCAAGGAAGATCGATTAATCTCTGTGGACCATTATTTCTGTCAGTCGTATTGATTCTGCTTATCCTACAGTTGTGATTTACTTGATTTCATTCATTGTTTGTGTATGAACTTAAAAGATGCCGCGTCTGCACGCGCGGAGCGTCTGCGTCTGTTGTCATGCTGGAAACTGGCAGAAGTCAGCGTGCAGTGGTCAATGCGTTCAATGGTTCACAGTCTGTGATTAGCAGACTATGGAACAGGTACCAACAAACCCAAAATGTTGACGATCGACCCTGTTCAGGGCGTCCTAGGTCAGGAAGAGTACAGGATCGATTGATCCGAAACCAGGATTTACGAAATCGAGCTCAACGGCGAATCAAATTGTTGCAAACGTTCATCAGGCTACTGGAGTACAAGTTACAGGTCAGATTATAAATCGTCCACATGCAGCTCATCTCCATGCTCGACTGTGTGTTGTGCCGTCCCTTCCAAATCGTCACATTGCCAACAGACGCCAATGGCGTACACGTCGAAACTGGGGTAATCGTCGTTGGTCACGTGTCAAGGTTTCAGAGGAGTTCCGATTCCTTTTGCACTCCCATGACAAGCGCGGTCGAAATGAACGTCAAACTAATGTCAATCAGAGACCTCTAGATTTGGTGGTGGATCGGTGATGGTGTGTGGCATTGCTATGACTGACCGAACCCAACTCTATAATGTGCATGGAAGGGTCACTGCATGGACTGTACTATCGGGACAACATTCTGACACCTTTTTAGCATGTCCCGTTTGCAAGTGTGTGGGTCGACGTTTTGTTGCTCAGGCGGCCTATTCACGAAGCTGTCTTAGCGCTAAGATTGGCGTAAATATGTCGTAGCGAAAAACGTCTTAGTTAAGTCTATTCTCGAAGTTGTCTTATCGCTAAGCTATCTTAAGTTTAAGACAAAAAATAAGACAGGGTCTGACCTGTCGTAAACCTGTCTTAGGTATCCATCATGGCGTCCTACCTATTGCTCGGGCTTCTCGATAGAGAAAAGCAATCAACCCTAACACCTTCCAGGACGACAACGCCCGTGCTCACCGTGCACGAATCGTCAATGCTTACCACCAGCAGCATGACATCTATGGAATGCCATGGTCGGCAATGAACCCAACCTTTCCCCCATTAAACACGTCTGGGACACGTGTGCGTCAAGGTCCAAGGTCAGGCGGAGTGAGTGAGTGAGTGAGTATTGTGCAACAAATCACCAACGATTCAGGGTATACAAAAGAAACTCTGAATCCTGTTGACATTATATTTTCATGTTGTTTCCTGCTTATTTCTAAATAATAATGTTAACAGTTGGACTCTAAATGGTGAATAAAGTTCACTTAACCGTCTGTAATTCGCCCAGAAAATATAATTAAAAAGGATGTTACCACAATAAGCGGAGCAGTGAAGTGGTGGGTGATTCCGACTTCCTTGTTGAGGGCTTCAATCCAAGTACTCTGTAATGTACAAGCCTTTTGTACATTTCGGTCAGTAGACAGTGAGATGAATAATTCACTGTCTGTCTTTTGTTAACCCATTCTGTCATTGAAACTATTTAGTCGTACACAAACATGAGGCTGCAGCCATTAAGCTTAGAACACCTTTTGGATTGCCTGGTCGTATCCCGTATCAAGCCCTATGCTGGGAAATCACGACATATTGTAACGTTCAATTTGTGTAGGACAGTCTATTGTTTGTTGTTTCAAATTACCACTGACATATGTTAACAGCCAATAGAGAAAGCGACAGGTTTCAACATGAGTGGGTGAGTGAGTATAGTTTTACGCCGTTTTAGCAATATTCCAGCAATGTCACGGCAGGGGACACCACAAATGGGCTTCACACATTGTACCCACTGCGGGAACCGAACCGGGTCTTCGGCGTGACGATCGATGCTTTAACCACAAGGCTACCCGAGCGCACCCGTTTCAACATAAACAGGATGCAAATTGTCAAAATCAATTGTATAATGTTGGTATGAAAAGGTAGTATTCCTTTACGCCATGACAATGTACAGCAATATACCTCCGGGTCCCTGATGATAACTGTATCCCTACACTGACAATGATCACCAATTTCACCCCTTTGTCGACTCCTGTGCTTGACGTGTTCATCACTCCTCCTGGTTCATAGACCATATTAATAATGGTTATTATTGAAATACAGAAGCTCACACCCCAGCCTTGCCCCCTCTTGTCCTTTAAATTGATCAAGAGTAATAATGGGCGTGCTTAAAGGCATTATTACATGTGACCCTTCTATACCTAGCTGCCTAGTCCATATGAACCATGAGTGAGTGAGTATGGTTTTACACCGCTTTTAGCAATATTCCAGCAATATCACGGCGGGGACACCAGAAATGGGCTTCACATATTGTACCCATGTCGGGAATCGAACCTGGGTCTTCTGTGTGACGAGCCGAACGCTTTAACCACTAGGCTACCCGACCGCCCATGAAGATCCAGGGTAGAGAATAGGTCTTCAGCAACCCATTCTTGCCGTAAAATGCAAGTGCTTGGCGAATAACAGGATCGCTGACATGGTTGAAGCATGTCATCGTATTCCAATTGTGTCGATCGATGCTCATGTTGTCAATCACAAGATTGTTAGGTCAAGATTCGATTATTTACAGACCGCGTCATATAGCTGTAATATTGCTGAGTGCGGTGCTAAACAAAGAAAGAGTGAGTGAGTGAGTGAGTGAGTGAGTTTGGTTTTACGCCGCTTTTAGCAATATTCCAGCAATATCACGGTGGGGGACACCAGAAATGGGCTTCAAACGAAGAAAGAAAGAAAGAAACAAGCCATATATTTCTGTTTCTGACACTGAACTGAGGGTCTTGTTGCTAACTGTAGTTAAATACTGAGAGCAGAGCTGTACATATTTGGCAGTGTTTTATCTTGATCTGCTAAATACCTGCTGACTGGCAACTGCTTCTAGCAACGTTGGCCACCCATCTCACCCGGAGAACACCAAGAATCGGCTGTTTGAAGCCACAGTTGAACCCATAAATTTGCATAATCGGCAAACATGCCAATCGGCTGGCTGCTGGGCAACAGAAACATTATGTTGAGCATTTAAGGAAGACATGTAGTTTTGTAACTGAAAAAAACCACACTTCCTCTTCCTTGTTGTGTTACCCATAAAGTGAGAATAGAGCCACAAAGGCTTTGTAGGTCACTTGAAATTTTGTAGAAATACTAAACTTTAAATATTTGATGTCACACAAGGGAAAACAAAGCTAAGTAGAATGCAGAGCTCACAACAAATGCCCACACTGCATGGACACTACACATCAATACGTGAGTGAGTGTTCACCACTTTGAACAATTTTCCAGTAACACATCCACACATGAATAACTGTTGGAAAAGAGTGGCACAGTTTAAAGTTGCACTGTTGCCATGGTTGCAAGAGGTATTCGAAGTTCAAATGTTTCAGTCTTGCCAAATATCACAACACACAAAATGTAAGACATTGCTGTAATTGTAGGGTTGGTTTGGTTTGTTGTTTAACGCTGCTGTCAGCAATATTCCAGCTATGACGGAGGTCTGTAAATAATCGAGTCTGGACCAGACAATCCAGTGATTAATATCGTGAGCATCGATCCACGCAACTGGGATATAATGACATGCATCAACCAAGTCAGCGAGTCTGACCCCCGATCCGTTAGTCGCCTCTTATGACAAGCATAGCTGCCTTTTACAGCAAGCATGGGTTGCTGAAGACCCCGGATCACTTGTAATTGTAAGGTTATGGCTACCCTGGCATTGATGTTTAAAATCGAATAAAAATTCTGTGAGCACTTTTAAAGAGGCCATATTTGCGATTATCTATGTTCCAGTATCAAAAGCCTTGTGGTGTCAGTGCATCACCTAAAAACATTAAAGTTTCTTCAATATTTGTTTAACCCTGTACTCAGCAATATACCAGCCATAAGACAGCAGCCTGTAAATACTTCAACACATAGCTGATGCGAAAACATCTGAACAGAGCAAGCGCTACTTTCCATTTATTGACGGTCACACAGCTAAGATACAACTCTGTACCAAACGATATCTTGAATAGAGAATAAGAGAAAGATTTACTACCCTTTTCCAGAAGACTATGGCCCAGTCGTCTAAGGCGCCGCGATTCGCTGTGCAGAGTTGAGTCCCTTGGGCACACCAGAAACCTATGATTGTGGGTTCGAATCCCGGTTCACCCCGATTATGTTTCTAAGTTTGTCAGCACCATACCCGTGCTCGTGGTTTTCGCCCAAGTTGTAAACGTATGAGACCTGCATCACTTTGGGCTTTCCTCCCACATTAAGCTGACATGCCGTGATATGACTATAATTACATCCACTCACTCACACCATGACCAGCAGAGGATGCTGGGGACCCATAGTCAAACACCAGGAATCTCCATGGTGTTTGTTTCCTCAATAAGAAGGTCCAACAGATTACAGCCATTGCATCTTAAGTCACATCTTAAGCCTCAACTAACATTAACCCTAAACGACAAATGAAAATAAGAATGATAAGCAAACATATGCAGCTAGTAGTTTCCAAAAGGACATCCGCACATCTAATGTTCAATACCAGTTGTTTGATTAGCATTATTTAGAAGTTGACGGATGACAAAGTCGCCACAATTAACGGATAAAAACTTCTTTATTTACTGTGAAGCCAACGTTTTGGCTTAGATCCTAATACCGTTGTTAAGGATCTATACTGAAACATCGCATTCACCGTAAATAAAGAAGTTGTTGAAATTGTGTCTACTTTGTAATGTTCAATACCTGGAACAGCCTAGAACGAAAGCTGCAACAATCACAACAACAATAAACATTTTTACATAATTGTTTATTTGCATGAATAGTTTTCAGTTATCAAGTTTCTTTACATCTATTCGAAGAGAATGAACATTTTGAATGACAGGACATGAGTGAGATGACCATCAACAAGCCAACCCATCTCAGGTGTAGGTCTGTCGTGCAGATTTACTTCCAAATCAGCTGTCTTACCCGCTTTCAAACAAGAGTGGAGTACCACTACCCATAAACCATGTCAGTTGTTCTTCCACACTCCCGGCATCTATAACTGAGCATGACACAACATGTTATACATCTCGCAGAGCAGAACGACCTTTAACTCTTTTGTCATGATTTTTGTGATGAATTAACATATATCAACATTTATACAATGGAGGTCTCAGTTACTGCCACACCATTTTGTTGGTAACCACATTTCTTGCAAAATAAAACAATATAATATTTGGCAAGAGTAGTTTGATAAGGATTCTTTGATTCAAAGCTATCTATTATCATTACATATTTTCTTCATTACAAAACATAGATATTTACAACAATGAAATTTGTACAGAAAAAATACACAAAAACATGACGAAGTAAAATGAATGAAAAACAAAACAAAACACACAGAGGGTAAAGAATGTTTTTCAAATAAGGAAGTTGCTGCCAGACCCGATATAGCCACAAAACACGGAAATGGTATGGCATTAGAACTGATATTCAATTAATTTACATTTTACATTCAATTCAATAAAACCTTGCAACAAATGACATCTATATACATTTAGTAACAATATACATAAATATGAACCCGTATCATGTTAAATTTGACTATCAATAAAATTCTTTCATCCACAAATGTATGCAGATGCAGTTTTCAAAGAAAAAAACTATGTATACAGACTCCCTCCTTGGGGGTCTTACTCAATGGTACGCTAGTGCCACAGTATGCTGAGTGACGTACCTGGCAGAAAGTCTGCAATATCAACTGTAAAACTTAACATATCACAGAATAGTAGGGTCAATGATGAAATGAAATAGACATTTTGCAAGCAATTGAAACGTTTGTAGGATGTTTCCTGTAGACTAGTTGGAAATAAAAATGTCTAATAATCTTATCTTTCCGTGTTGCTGAGCTTCCACCCTTCCTATGTGTTTCACATCAGTTCAATCACCAATTGTAGGTATATTAAAAACAATCACACAGACTTTGCCCCGACTACTAAAGACAGGGTGGACATGCATTTCAACTTCCTTCCTTCAAAGCAACATTCAGGTCAGATGTACCCCACAGTTGATATCCACAAGCCAGCCGTATCTTCACTAATACTACGGCTTTTGAATGTCACTTAAATATATTTCATACAGATTTGACAAAATAAGAAAAAGACATTCACAGATGTATTACAAGAAGTCTCCCAATGTAAACCCAAACTCGGTCCAACACTGAAAGTATATTTGAAGACAGCAACTCCATCAGCACTTTTGACTAATGACTACTCAGATTTCTTTTTCTTTGAATAGAATGTGTGACAACATATTTTCCTTGCTACATAATGCCATGGTACAACTGGATTTCACGACTTCAGATGAGTCCACACACACCAAGCATCCATTCCCCCACTATCTGGGGAAGGTAAAGTACACTGACAGGCCACTTTTCTGAATGTTTAGTCAAGTCATCTTAGTGGGAAATTCAAGTCTTAAGAAGCTAACCTTCATTCTTCTCTAAAACCATAGAGCTTTCACTGTTCACAGATAGTACTCCAACACCATGATACTGGCTGTTACCTTTTCAGGTGTATGAGAATGTCTGTTACCTGTACTGAGGTTTTGAGCATGGTATCAAATTGTCCAAATACACAGCCTCAAGTACTACTTTAGTTGGGTTGAGTTAACAGAGAAACCATCAGCTCAGTTCTAGGGTGTACAAGACCAATGACTCACATCTGAACAACAGCTGGATAAGCCAAAGCATGGGTACCTGACTCACATCTGAACAACAGCTGGATATGCCAAAGCTTGGTACTTGACTCACATCTGAACAGCTGGACAAGCCAAAGCATGGTACCTGACTCACATCTGAACAGCTGGACAAGCCCACATCTGAACAACAGCTGGATATGCCAAAGCTTGGTACTTGACTCACATCTAAACAGCTGGACAAGCCAAAGCATGGTACCTGACTCACATCTGAACAACAGCTGGACAAGCCAAAGCTAGGTACCTGACTCACATCTGAACAACAGCTGAATATGCCAAAGCTTGGTACTTGACTCACATCTGAATAGCTGGACAAGCCAAAGCATGGTACCTGACTCACATCTGAACAACAGCTGGACAAGCCAAAGCATGGTGCTTGACTAACATCTGAACAACTGCTGGACTAGTTAAGCATGGTTTGTTTGTTTCTTCTTTAACGCCGCACTCAGCAATATTCCAGCTATATGATTGTGGTCTGTAAATAATCGAGTCTGGACCAGATAATCCAGTGATTAATATCATGAGCATCGATCCACGCAATTGGGATACGATGACAAGCATCAACCAAGCATGGTACCTGACTCAAATCTGAACAACAGCTGGACATGCCAAAGCATGGTACCTGACTCACATCTGAACAGCTGGACAAGCCAGAGCGTAGTACCTGACTCACATCTGAACAGCACTACAAGCCAAAGCTTGGTACCTGACTCACATCTGGACAGCTGGACAAGCCAGTGTGTAGTACCTGACTCACATCTGAACATACCAAAGCATGGTACCTGACTCACATCTGGACAAGCCAGAGCATGGTACCTGACTCACATCCGAAGGGCTGGACAAGCCAGAGCATGGTACCTGACTCACATCTGAACAGCTGGACAAGCCAGAGCATGGTACCTGACTCACATCTGAACAAGCCAGAGCATGGTACCTGACTCACATCCGAAGGGCTGGACAAGCTAGAGCATGGTACCTGACTCACATCTGAACAAGCCAGAGCATAGTACCTGACTCACATCTGAACAGCACTACAAGCCAAAGCATGGTACCTGACTCACATCTGGACAGCTGGACAAGCCAGAGTGTAGTACCTGACTCAAATCTGAACAGCTGGACAAGGCAAAGCATGGTACCTGACTCACATCTGAACAAGCAGAGCATGGTACCTGACTCACATCCGAAGGGCTGGACAAGCCAGAGCATGGTACCTGACTCACATCCGAAGGGCTGGACAAGCCAGAGCGTAGTACCTGGCTCACATCTGAACAAGCCAGAACGTAGTACCTGACTCACATCTGAACATTCCAAAGCATGGTACCTGACTCACATCTGAACAAGCCAGAGCATGGTACCTGACTCACATCCGAAGGGCTGGACAAGCCAGAGCATGGTACCTGACTCACATCTGAACAGCTGGACAAGCCAGAGCATGGTACCTGACTCACATCTGAACAAGCAGAGCATGGTACCTGACTCACATCCGAAGGGCTGGACAAGCCAGAGCATGGTACCTGACTCACATCCGAAGGGCTGGACAAGCCAGAGCGTAGTACCTGGCTCACATCTGAACAAGCCAGAGCATGGTACCTGACTCACATCTGAACAGCTGGACAAGCCAGAGCATGGTACCTGACTCACATCTGAACAGCTGGACAAGCCAAAGCGTAGTACCTGACTCACATCTGAACAAGCCAGAGCATGGTACCTGACTCACATCTGAACAGCTGGACAAGCCAGAGCATGGTACCTGACTCACATCTGAACAAGCCAGAGCATGGTACCTGACTCACATCCGATGGGCTGGACAAGCCAGAGCGTAGTACCTGACTCTCATCTGAACAGCAGGACAAGCCAAAGCGTAGTACCTGACTCACATCTGAACAAGCCGGACCGGACTCACATCTGAACAAGCCAAAGCATGGTACCTGACTCACATCTGGACAAGCCAGAGCATGGTACCTGACTCACATCTGGACAAGCCAGAGCATGGTACTCGACTCACATCTGAACAAGAGCTGGACAAGCCAAGGCATTATACTTGCCTCTTCAACTCACATCTGAAGAAATGCTTCACAGCATCACTTTACTAGCATATAGGCCCAGCTGGAATGCTTACAATACAAACCTTGGACACACACAAAAACAATAAATACATGATGATATACAAATCTTAAACATAGACCCGTTTCATTCATGAAAACAACAACAAATGAAATGAGTGATGTATTTCCATGTACATTATAGTTTAAACAGGGTATTCATGAGAGCACCATTTATTGTTTCTCTGGTAAAGACACTCCCAATTCCCCAAAATATTTTGAAATGATGACATCTTATCCTGTTACTAGACTAAATATGAATTTTTTTCCGTCTCACTTAAGTTATTTTGGCAATTTTAGTCAAACCAAGAGTGAAAGTTACACATCATACAACTTTTACTCAAAATATTCCTTGGGAAATATTGTCAAGAAAACAGCTGATATAGCCCCACGAGACAAAGTCCTGTCATTATGCACCCTGATATGTTTGTTTGTACCAGAAGGATGTCGGAGAGCTACACATCCATGTTAAAGTGGATGCTACTGCCATACTACCTTAAGTTTACCTTATTTCATGTGAAGATATCCGATTGGTTGGTTTTTGTTAGCTTTTCCAGAAAGCAATCTGATTGGTTAGAAGCACCCCATTGTATAATGGTATAAAAGTGTGTCCATTTGTTACCCAGGATGGAGATGATTGGACCAAGCTCAGTATATACAACTACATACAAGCAATCTCATTAAAATCAGATCTTAGTTCTGCCTATTGCTAAACAAAGATCTGAGGACATCCTCTTACTGGTCACGTCAGACCGACCTTTCGCGAACTTTGACCGACCAATGGAATGACTGTCAAGAAGTCGACATTAGCCAGTCAGAAGGCAGTTTTCTCATGCTTTACGGCACTAATTTCAAATTGGCGACTACGCTTCGAAACATATTTTGACAAATTCTCGATTAAAAATTTGAAACCTGAACAAAGGAACATTCTGGAATTGCTAATATATGGTCTAGATTGTATGGATTCAGTCGTTTAGCCCGTAATAATCATTTGGAATACCCGTTGTTAAAGTTTTCAACGTTGCATGATTAGAAATCACATTCCGACTGTCACTTTCATGATCTGGTAAGAGAAGCTTTGATTGGTCGGACGAAAGGTCGTTCTGACGTGACCCCTAATGGGATGTCCTCAGATCTTTGTTTTGCGGTAGCGAGAACTAAGATCTGATTTTAATGAGATTGACATACAAGACATCAGGGAATATACAGGGCATGAACAGCAATGTTGGTAGTTGTGTGACAGACACTGGACATCTGGGTTAATCTGTAGACAGGTGCAAATGTATGGGAGTCACTGAATATACCACTCAACATTAGAGATGTGAACATACCTCAGGCTGAGGGCAACAGCTTATGTAACTTCAAATGATGCTTCAAATGTGTTTTTTTAACTTGAAATGAGCCTACAAATGTGTTATTTCACCTTCCACTGAGGCTGAAAATGTGTTATTTAAATATAAAATGAGCCTGCAAATTTTACATTAATTTAAAATGAGCCTGCAAGTGTGCTAATGTAACTTGAAATGAGGCTTCAAACGTGTTATGTCAATTTGAAATGGGGCTTCAAACGTGTTATGTCAATTTGAAATGGGGCTTCAAACGGTTTGTCAATTTGAAATGAGGCTTCAAACCTGTTATGACAATTTGAAATGGGGCTGCAGAAAACAGTTGGTTGTGAGTATTGACATACAAGCTCACAATCTCCTTAAAGAACTAGCTTTGAGTGAAAATATATTTTGATAGTCATATAAGTAAAGTATGGAAGAAGTTCAACAATTTCTACCTTTAAAATAGCTACTTAGATGGTATTCTACAACACTACAGGTGAGGCAAGGCATTACCACCATGTAATGGTTACAAATGAGTCAAAACTGTGGTGTACGAATGAGAGAATGTACATTGTAAGTCACATGCTGCATGGTCAAGTCACTGTGTCAAGAAAGTTGACACACAGCAAGTCACATGACACATGGTCATGTCACATCATCTGTATTTGTATTTAGGTGTAGAAATAACAAGCATAGAAATATACAAAGACTCTGTCATCCAAAAAAATAAACACAAACTATGTACAGAATTATACACAAATTGACAATAAGATTGTAGTGAGTTGACCCTGTTTAGTTCACAGATTATGTCGGACATCAAGGAGAGGATGCACGAGAGGATGCGCGAGGTGATGAGGCTACACAGCATGATCTAACACTTGTGTTCCTCACTGCAGTCGACGTACTAAACACATGCAGACAAACAGTCCTCTGTGACCAGTTCTCAAACTTTGGCACAGGCTATGACCATTTTGTATACGAGAGACATCCAACAGGTGACTGACCTCACCGACACACTGTCATGCCCCCAGGGTGTTCCGAAGATGGACAGTCACATTATTCTGATCAACAGGCAAATGGTCTTTGTTTCAAGTGTACTTGTATCTCATTGAAACTATTGTGAACTGCCCATATAACAGTGCAGGCACTATCTGTCACGTGATCAGCACGATCAGAAAATTCCACCACTACTGCTTCCACGATTGTGGCGTTCCATCTTCTTGTACCATCCATCGGAACCTACAATAAATAATCCTACATCCTCTCTCGTGACTAGATGAGCTTCACCCCGATGGACGAGACCTCCTACTTCAATGGAAAATAGTGAAAACTGCCAATACATTATTACACATGCAGTTTCCTCTGTGAAATCCTCTACTGGATAATGCAAAACTACGTTTTTGAATCCCTGAAAATGTTTTGGCCCAGGAAATACTTGAACTTATTGAGCCAATTGTCAGTGCTGACAGCATCATGCACGCAGATCCCTTCTGTTCATATGGATTTCAGTCACTCATCATTTGCACTTCATCTGCTGAAACTCTCCCCATGACTTTTGCATGTCAGTCTAATGATATCACATCACTATACAGGTTAAAAGTATGCTGTGAGGAGCTTGTGGAAGATGGTGGCCGGAAGTTGAGCATTGACGTTGACTGAGAGAGAAAATCAGGAATCTGAAATAAACAAACAAAATGTATCAACACATTAATTTGAAATAATATACATATAATATACATGACTTAATTCATTCAAGATTTTATTTAAAAATTCTCCACATATACTAGTTTACAGATGAAAGGGCGAGGAGTTGGTTAAATAACTTTAATCAGTACTTTAGATGTTTCACAATGTTGCAGTTTAATGTGGGATGACTGATCACTGACATCTACTACTTCAGCGGATGAGCACAAGAATGCTGCTGACAGACCAAGGCAATGTTAGCACAGATTCAATTCAAACCAATGACGAGCAGATCCTTCTTGTGTAAGGGATACAACTCTGCACAGTGAATTGTGGTATCTTGTCCATCAACCCACTCATGCCTCTTTGATTGAGGTGACCTTTCTCAGATGTCAATGTAGTGTGTCAAAGAATGGTAGAAGCACAAAATAGTCACATAGTCATATCACTCTCGTGTCAAACTTGCATTTCTAATGCCTTTTGTAATTGTCTTACAGGACTTGAGAACAGGTGCTTCCAAAATACAAGGGTCAAACCAAGTGTTTGAGGGTTCTATGGTCCTTAATCTAAGGTATTGGAATCTGGGTCCTAATCTTTAACTTTTAATATTAGGGTTGTACCATTTGTTTGTTGTTCAATACCACTCAGCAATATTCCAGCTTTATGACACGGGCAATAAATAAATTAGTCTGGACCAGACAATCCAGTGATCGATACAGTGAGCAACGATACACGATTACACATGCAATCAACCAAGTCACTGAATCTGACTACGCGATCCATTTGGTTGCCTCCTACACCATTAGGGTTCCTCGGGGCCTATTCTAACCCTGAATCACGGAATGACAAATACCATGTGTTTGAAACTAAAGAGGGTCCTGTGGTATTTGAATCTACAGAGCCCTAATCTTTAACTTTTAACATTAGGGATGTGACAAGAGGCCCGAGACTTTTATGCTACATTTTGAACACTGCCCATCCATGCATGTAACCACATCACGTGTGACAAGATCAGTGAACAGAAGAGGGAGAAGGGTCATACTTACGCCTACCTCATCATCTGACGCTAGGATCGGCAACAGGTCATCATCTGGTACAAAACAACACTCCATTAAGGACACAACAAATAATTGTTCTTCAACTCCTTTGTGAGTACACAAAACGAATAAACAATTTGAACATATAGCAAGTACAGGCAATAATCTTTGTCCTCACAACTGTGATTCTACAACCAGACCCCTACAGCTGCAAGCCAAAAGTGTGTGAGCATGGTTTTACACCGCTTTTAGCAATACTCCAGCAATATCACAGTGGGGGACACCAGAAATGGGCTTCACACATTGTACCCATGTGGGGAATCGAACCCGGGTCTTCGGTGTGACGAGCGAATGCACTAACCAATTGGCTACCCCACCGCCCCTGCAGCCAATAGGGTCTCCAAAGCAGAAACTAATGAAAACTTATAACTGGATGAGAATGATACACTACAAATGATACCAGGGTAATAGAGAGTGATGGAAAGGAGTGATTTCACATGGCATCCTGTTGGTATCGAGGGTTACGTGTCTCTTTCTCACTTTGCTAACTTTGTCTCCATAAATTAATACTGCAATATTTGCACTGTTGGGTGTCCCCTTATTTTTCGCTAACAGTAAAATTTCTCATACACTAAAACACATCCAATGTTTCTTGGACTTATGTATACAAGGATAAAACAAACTGAAGCATTGATCAACTCATGCTGTTAGTTCAGATGAACAAGGCGCTTCATCCGTATCAATGTTTTGTTTATGTTGTTAATCAATGAAGCAGAAACATCTCCCTCGGGGGGGATGAAGGATGAAATGGACGAACAGAACACAACCCATCCACAAACCCCAACAAAGGAGACTGACATCATTCACAATGATTTAGACCGGACTAACTTGAGAGGCATGGAGAATTTTCAGAAAGGGCCCTTGAACTCATTTGTCAGAATTTCCAACTGCTCAGGTAGATCAACTATTTTCTTTTTTCAAAGATACTTCTGTGGCAATTTGAGGGGCAGACAAAATAAAATGCTGTCATTGTTGATTTAAGGTCAATTAAAAAAGATGAAGTGAGCATCCAGGATGTTATTGCACAAGTGTGTAATTTCTGTGTTAGTTGTTCTAATTTCCTAACACAAAATCTTCAAATTCTAGAAAACGCTGAAATGAGCATATGGATCAGAATTTCAGAATAGTCCTTCCTCTTGAGGTTCACTCACTAAACACAAGATAAAACTAGTCCAGAACTGGTGCAGCACAAAGGAGACTAAATGTCTGTATTTCCATGCTCTGGTCATATTATTATCATGATTATTGATAGGAGCCACATATATTATCTGAATAATACTAATAATTGTCCAGATTTGCATATACCACAAAATAACTTCCTACTTCATGTTAATTTGGAACGGGAAAGTGGATAGATTGTGTCCTGAGGTCACAACAGTCAACAACAAAGAAACAAGAATCATATCAGCAGTTCAACATTAACAGAACCATTTCAAGCTCACTTGGACACTTCCAAAATTAGGTTCTTTTGCCAAACAGCAGTTTTTTCTTTTGGTTTCTCAGTTCTTTGACTGCCGATAGTGAACTGAAGAGGACAAATGAAATGGGATTGACAGGCCTGCAAGTCAACTTCAGAAACTGCAGCAAAGTAAGTACTTAAATTACATTCATTTCAACTAATTATTAATAAAGTAAACCCCACAAGAAGGTTGTTCACCAAATTCACCAAGAGAAATTCTCAGTTTAACATACAGTCAAACATCATTGTGTCGAAGTTGAAGGGACCTTCATAAATACTTTGAGTTATCCGAGGTTCGACACAATGAAAAATGATGATAAAGAAGCAATATGCAGATATATACATCAAAGTTTGACACAACGGTGTTTGACTGTATTTTGAAGTTTGGGTGGGCAGTATTCTAAGTCAGAAAACTGTTTCACAGACAGGCCTGATTAATTGTTTCTGCTGACAAGAACAGTAAGAGTAACGAGGTACCTGTGGGGGAGGGGCTACTTTGAACTGCTGTGCTGCATGTGGGATAGGGCTGTGCAATGGACAAAGCCCTTTAATTTCAGTGTAATGAATGCTGACTTATTCATAGAACAACTTGACCCTCAAAAGAAACATTCACTGACACAGGAGGGATCTATATCCGATACTCAACATTCTAACTTACCAAATGAAGGCACATTTGCGAAGGGATGAAAGTTTGAGACCCCATTCCTGTTGAGACTTGATGCTAGGGATAATGGAGCCGGTCGGGGCAATGTCAGACATGACGACATTGGCACAGCCGCCATCATGCTCAGGGGTGACGTCATCATGGGATGGACGTAGCCAAACGGGGGATACATTTTCGATGTCTGAAGATGAGTGGGTAATGGTCTTGGTACTGGTGACCGTTGTTTGGCAGGTGGTGATGATATTTTTGTCGGTGACTCTCTTTTACAAGGTGAGAGACTCTCACGAGATTCATGTTTGACTGTGGCGCCAAAATTAATTGGTGACTGCAGACGAGATTCCACTTTTGGTGGTGAGGCAATGTTGTTTGGTGACCGCAGTCGAGACTGATAATCGAACAGCGATGCTGAGCTCAAGTGGGATTGTGACCGCAGTCGACACAAGGTGTCCAGTTTAGGTGAGCTGAGGGGTGGTGAGCATAAACCCCGCGGTGACTCCAGAATCCGAGGGGAGCCTATGTGTGACGGAGATCCCAGGTTGTTAGGGGTGCTCGTGTTAGAGAGTGAGGGGGAGGTCGAGGGAGTTCTGTTAAAACAAAACAAAAGTCAGTATAAACTGGTGCTTTCAACAATCTCAACAATAGATTGTGAATGTGATGTGTTTACAAAATAATCATACAAAATATACTATTTACAATATATAAAACATGGGATATTTTCAAAAACAGTGTGGTCGTACACAAAGCCAGTCTAAAATTGTGTCAAATATTTTTCAAACCAAACTGAATATTGTTTTCAGAGGGACTATTCTGCAAATGCATCACAGACATCATCAAACACAATCCCATCACCATCAGTGGGGCTAATAGAGTGCAAATTGTTGACAACACATTAAGATGTCTACTCTATGCGTATTTCGTTGTGGTCCTGGGACACACCGCGTCGCTGGTAACACTTGGCCCGAGCTCTGCAATATGCATACACATTGGTCATACTCTGGGATCTTCAAAACAAAATACTTGGTAATAGTCATGATGTAGAATGACAACTCTTTATCAGCCATGGTAAGGAATCATACAGTAATTAACAGCTGCATTCAAAACACATTTTTCAAAGACAACGTTACAATAATGTGATATTGAGTTTGGTTTAACGCTGCTTTGAACAGTATTTCAGCAAAATCACTGCCCTTCAGCTTATTATGGCTGGAAAGTTCAGGTGAAATGATACATTGGTGCATCGTGTGTCTTCATGTGCCAATACAATACATGATACATTTTTTTCTGTATCGATAAAAGACGACACACTTACTAAAACACATTACTGCTCGTTGAATGACTCCAAAGTATTTTTGTCAGTCAAAATTCGCAAAATGTGTTGTAATTAAGTTCACTACTTAAAAGTGAAATAATTTTAGTCAAGCCATTTCCACATAAATATGCATATCGTGACCTATCGTATCGTATCGTGACCTTGATGTATCATTTCACCTCTACTGGAAAGCTTGAAGTGATGCAGGTCTAGATGCTTACATCTTTCGTGAAACCCACAAGCAGTTTGTTTACTGTGTTGTGGCTGTTCACTAAATTTTTCAAATAGGCATGTTCTTTTCTTGGCATTCAAGTACTATACAAGGACTGTCAATGGACATCATGGTCTTGTTAATCACTTTTCACTCCAAGTCACCAATAATTTCAGACACTTCTAAAATGTGTAAAAAACCTTACAAGCCATATTTAATGGTTGTCAGGCATTGGATAATTTTCTTTCTAGATAAATAATGAATAAGATGGTTTTGATACAATTTTACTTCTACGTTTTGTTTTTTTAAATTTGGGTCCATCACAAACATATCGAGCCATTATTATGATATGGTAATTCTTCTTTCATTTTAGCATCTCAGAACTCCAAGGTCAAATGGCATTTGCATGTTCCCTTCTGCTATTTAACTGAATCTTAGATGAGACAGCCAAGATAGACACTGCCTTGAACACACAAACTACTCAAAAGTTACAGTAGTCAATCTGTCATGTGATGCGGCTGAGTTCCATGTACAACATCTGGAACAGGCAGACAAATGGCTGTGTCGAACCCAATCTTATCAAATCAGATCAGAGTTCCCGCTACCACCAATCCCATTAAAATCAGATCAGAGTTCTTGCTACCGCTAAACAAAGATCTGAGGACATTCCATCACGGGTTACGGCAAAATGACCTTTCATCTGACCAATCAGTTGTCCCTTGAAAGTGATCATGATCATAAGTCGGAATGTGATTTCTGATCATGCAAACTCAAAACATTTAACACGGGGTATTCCAAATGACAGTTACAGGCTTTATAACTGAATCCATACACTCTAGACCATCTATTAGCCATTCCAGAATGTTCGTTTGTTCCGTTATGAAATTATTACCAGGTAATCGAGAATGTCAAATATGTAACAAAGCGTAGTCACCAGTTAGTGCCATAAACTACTAGAATGCTGCCTTCTGATTTGCTAATGTCGACTCCTTGTCAATCTTTCCAATGGCTGGTCAAAATTCGGAAAGGTAGGTCTTAGGTGACACGTAATGGGATGTCCTCAGATCTTTGTTTAGCAGGAGTGAGAACTAAGATGTGATTTTAATGAGAAAGGCTACCGCAAAACAAATATCTGAGGACATTCCATTACAGGGTGCTTGATCTGTACATGTTGAACTCGGAAAGAGCTAGCCAATAATTATTTCCTGAACACCCTGACATTTTTACTACAAAATTTATCACTCAAACCAACAATCATGACTTTTTTAAATTCCTCTCATCAAGTGACAGCTGACCTCATGGTCATTTGAAATTACAGGTGGCAACAAATCTCATTAATATGCATGAATATTCAAATAGTGGAGCGCACAGGTAATTCCTGATACAAATTATCATACAAAATTCAGATTGAACTTATAAATAAAGAAAATAGAAGAGACATGTATGATTGTACCAATCAGATGACAGAGGACCAAATCAACATGCGATGATGATTGAACGCCTGAGAAAGCACAGGGACGAGAATGCTCTTAAGTTTTCCTGTAATTTTTGTTGTCTCCAGTTGACGTAGACAGTTATATGACATATTGCCTCCCAAACAGGTGTGGCCTATTTCCAAAGTCTTTCTGATTGGATCAGGCTGCTGGTATCCATATTTTAATGAATAATTTACAACTGGTTACAAATATAAACTGTAATTCATACTGATAGAAACCCTTTTAAAGGGGAAAATAGTAGCTACCTGTTCACTGGGCCTAACAAGTCTGGCCGACATTGCACATGGTTAGGGTTTATAGAGAAATGTTATTTTTTATAGTTTGTTATTATTTAAGCAAGTGATCAGAATGACCTTGACATATTATTTATATTTTATTGATCGCGTCTATCGTTATCGATTGTTTGCACCGTACTTCCTTGTAGGTGACCTCTATACTTGATGGCAGTCAGCCAAAATGTTATAAATCTAAAACCCCATGCTAGAGACAATGTATGGCATTATCTTATCATAACACACGCTTTTAATACTTGTCTCATGATGGTGACCTTGACCTATATATGCAAAAACAATTTTAAGGTGTTAAATGGAAAAGTGCAGCAAAGATGGACAAATCTGGGTACAAAATCCAGGTTCAGAAACAATATTTCTTTCTGCTCCACAAACACCAAGTATATTCTCTGGTTTACAATGGCTGATAGGTGGGTGTCTCACTACATCACACATACAGCATATCATCCTGGACTACTTTCCCCTTGATGAATATGAGGGCCATGTTGCTACATTTTGTGTGTCCAATGTTCATCAAGAGAGGCAAAACATGATGAAACTGCATCTTTGTTGCAATGTGTGTGCTGGGTCATGTTAAGCTGTGTTGTCCCATGTGTTTACAGAAGTTACTTTGGTGTTGAATTTCTCTAAGAGATGTAACATGTTGAATCTATGCACTTTGAAAACGCTTATTCGATTTTTGCAACATTTGGCAAAATGGCCACAAAAATCAAAATGTTCTAGGTATTTAGGTAGAGATAATCAAATGCCACATTGTCGTCACACGGGTTCGTTTCTCGTTGGACATGTTTGGAGATGGACATGAGAACTAGAACACATTTCTTCTGATGTCGAATTAAAGTTGATAGTGTGTTTTCATTGTGTCAGTACAGGTAGTGGATACATTCATAAGGTGGACAGCAATGTAGCGTAGCCTTAACTTTTCATTCGATGTACAACCTTGATAGTCCATAAACCTTTAAACTGGGAACCCTACCTTCTGGTCGATGAAACTCTCACATGTCTACCAAGTCCCTTCAGTGTTCACGTGTCATAAATCAAGATGATTTCATAGAGAAAAGAGGGTATCATTGTATTTGTAATTCACAACAAATAGACTAACAGATTCAAATTTGTAAATGTTTTAAAATGTCATTGAAGCAGTCTGCAATGTGTGGTTTATTAAATAATTGCTGTCAACTCTTGTGAAAAATTGTAAGCAAATATTAGCTCTTCCATTTGGGAAATTCAGTGTCAATTCCAATCGTAAGCTCGGACTGGTGAATTGTGTGGAATTGGATCAGACTGTTGGAAGGCCTTAGCTTTTCTCATCCACAGAAACAAACCTATGTGAGGTGTTCCACACACCTTAGCCAGTGAGACCGGATGGTTCCTTGGTGATGTCAGAGTGTAAGCTGCAACAGTACCTCTCACCACGCTGACACAACCACAACATATATTTGTCTTGGCTATTCCACCTCCTTCACAGAACTAGCTTGATCTTTGTGCCCAAATAAAAGACGCTTGGAAAGGACAACAGACAAAGAAGGATCTGTTTTAATGATAACTTTAATTACACTTTGTACAAGTCTGTATAAGCCCTTTACCAACTGATTTGACAAAGAGAAATGAGTTGGTTGGAGCCGCCATGAATGACCAGTGGATGTTATAGGCAAGAGATTATGTACAGTTAGAAATGTACACGGAATATTGGTTTCCTAGTGATTAATGGACAACAAGCAAGAAGCAGCGTCTTTTACAAGAGCACAAAAATGCAAGCTAGAACTGCTACTAACATCATCACAAACTCCCTGCACCAACTTCATGAGAACTGGAGTATTGTTCGGAGGCAGATGATAACTCTCTAAGTGTCATCTGTCCTTAAATTGGAATTGATGTCTGTTTAAAAAAAAAGACGATTTGGGCAGTTTCGTTAATTTTGTCTACAAAGGTTTCACAGGAATGTTTTTGCTCAAATTGGAAAGAAACGCATACCTGTGAAGTTTTGTTGAGCCCATGAAAAATTCCATGTTAAAGTTGAAATGATGTTGAGAAGCAGAGATTTGCTATCTACAATGCAGATTTCAAATTTGAAGCCAAACATTCGCCCCAACATAAATATCTGACACTATGTACATAATCTCTTTTGTGTGAGACATGAAAATAATTGATGCAGTTGAATCTGTTTGAACATACACACAGCTAACAATACATGCAGGTGCGTGTAGGAGCAGGGAGAGATTCAATAAAAGCAAGAAAACAGCCATTTTTCTGCTGCCACTGTAGAGGAACATAAATTTCACCCTTCAACAATTAGCAAAACAAAAGCACTTTATAACATGGCTTTGTGTTCATTCATGATGAAGTCTCCTCCCGCTCCACCATGCATCCTCTGATAATACGATGCATCAAACCGTGTCTATCAAGTCTTGCTTTGACAAATGAATTTGGCAACAAATGATAATTCTGATTGATCTCATGGATTTGTTTCACCATTACAACTTAGAAAAGAAGGTTATTGCTGTGTAAATTTCCTAGTACTCGACAGCTGTTTATTCATCCTTTATTGGTGTGGAATATGGTATAAAAGAAACACTTTGTGACACATCTCTGTAACGGCCCTGTATCGTTAATGATAAGATGTGTGAATGTTCCATGTTGGTTTGCTTCTACTAGTATGTACAGTCCACATAATAAATCAATATGTACATTTCTACACATTAAAACACACTTGTACGTACTTCATGTGCTTAACAGATCAAATCAACATACACTAATAAAACAGTTACAGACACTTGGCAATTCAACGTACTAAGTGTTCACATAAAACATAAATATAGTACTCTATATTGCAATCGTACCTACATTAGTACAATATTGGCGAGTCCCAACACGAACAACAGGCTATCAAATCATATGTATCTCCGGCAGTATATTTTACGACTCATGGTGGCAGTTCTACATCTTTCATGGACAATTACCTCAAACTTCCATTGTAGTGAGCAGTCAAGGGTTTTATGAAACAGGAATTTGTGTGTTTGAATGTAACTTTTAGAACTTTTGTTATCAAGCCTTACTTTTGAAACACACCAATTTGGTGGCAAAAAATGGATGGGTTTGGTTGTGACAGTTTCCGGAGTCCTGATGAGGTGTGATAAGCAATGGGTTAACAACTTGGGTAAAGGTAGACAACAATGTTTGACAACATTGAATATTACTTATTCCATATGTATCTAGTGAACATGATGGCACAAAAACACACCTGAAGCACTTGCAAGATATGAAAAATAGAGTAGAGCGGGTGTGAGGAAAAGGGTTTGTTTGGGGCAGAGGTGGGGAGGGGGCGGGGGTGGGGTGGGTGAAGTTTTGATGGGGTATTGGAGAGTGAGAGTGAGAGTTGAACAACTGGACATCTTTATTGGGACATACAGACACACAATTGGGGAAGGAAGGTCAGGTGATCAAGGTTACTGAACTATGGTCTTGCTGGAAAAAGGCCAAATGGGAAAAGCGTTTTCAATTGTAAAAAATATGTGCACAACCATAAATCAGATTTGATATTTGTCAGAGTATATAAAGATTTGTACGAAATCCATTTGGATTTAAATTTTAATTTTCAGATCTGAAATACTGAAGAGAAACAGCCACAGGACAATTTGTAAAAAGGTCACAGCAGTTGCCAAATTGACAAAATGCGTCACCTTAAATGTGATGCATGTGACTGTGGAGGTAAGTTTTTTTATACAAAAAAAAAATATCAGAAATTCGCATTTCTCTGCACAAATACACATTTGTCATGGGTCCAACCTGATCACAATGTACCAAGTTTGGGGGAACCGTCCCCCTTTGATCTCCATCAGTCAAATTCTAGTACAACATCTCCAGGTAACTCATATGCCAGGTCAACAGTGGCCCCCTGCTAAGTTATCACAGCACCAAGCATAGCAGAGAGGTCACCTGTACACTACACTGATCATAGACAACAGACATATCATTAAGAAATAATTCAGATCTACAAATACAATTTCATGCAAAAGGTTCTATCGTTTGCAGGTTAATAAAAGGTTCAGAGCAAATGTCTTGTAATCTTTAATACAGATATGTTTTGGCCTTGTCAATGTGCTGCCTTTGGTGAATAGGAGGACAAAATATTGCGTCATATCGAAGTTGTTTATCAGTGATGAAAATAAAAGTAGGACAGACTTAAATACTGGAATCAATGTTTCAGACGTTCTGTAAGTTTATTATAAAATGCTTGCATTCAAAATAAATACGCCAAATGATACCAGCTTGCACGCATACAGACAGCTGTCTTACTTGGAAGCGTGAGAACCGATACTCAAGCAGAGTCATAAACCTGAGTTTGTTTTTCCGTGGGTTGCCGTTTCACCAAGATAAACCCTGAAGAAACTCCTCAAACTCACGATCCGATAATGCATCAAGATTAAGTGTTCCGTACTGATTGTGACTTGGCCCTTGCGTCTGGGACGATGGTATGAGGGAGGGGGGACGGTGCTGAGGGATAGCAGGGGCAGGAATTGAAGGGGCGAGGGATGGGGGGAGGAGGGAGGGAGGGGGGATAGGCAGCATGCTGCTGGATGGGAGGAGTGGAGGAACAGAGGGCATGAAACTCATGACAGTTGCTGCCGAGGACGACTCGACAGACGAGAAGGAGGCGACTGAGTTGGGGGAGGGGGAAGGGTGGGGTGAGGTAAGGGGGGACTGGGGGTTTGACTGAGTTGTGGAGAGCGCCACCCCTGAAGGACTGCTAGAAACAGAGTGTGTGGAGCTGGCATGTGGGGGCGTCGGCGTGTCCAGGTTTATAACGGGGGGACTCACACACCCTTGTTCTGATGGTCGACTGCTGGACACAGATGCGGGGGGTGATGATTCTTCATCTGAACTGTCAATCGTAAGGTCAATAATTTCGACAGATTTCTTTTTGGATGAACCTACAAACAAAAAGGAAAAAAAAATCCATAAACAATCAAAGTTAAGAATAACTGTTAAAATATTGGTGTATGTCTTCTCGAGAAGCGTGGGGCATTGTTGGTCAGGTTGTAAAGACACCAGGTCAAGGACCAGATCTTGATCATGGCCTCAGGACAAACTTGTGATTGTTTCTTTGTTGTTTAACGAGTAGTCATCAATATTCCAGGCTGATATTCCAGTGATCAGCCTCCTTCATATTTAGCATTAAATAGCAGGTCCAAATAGACAAATCAATTTGGTACACATACAGAACAATTAATCATATCATTATTCCATTTGTAATGAATCATCAGAGTCAATATATCGATACTAAAATTTCCACTCAATGACACCCCTACAATGTAGAAAAGAATGTAACACCAGCTCAAAAGTGAGCGAGTAAGTATGGTCCAGGCTGATATTCCAGTGATCAGCCTCCTTCATATTTAGCATTAAATAGCAGGTCCAAATAGACAAATCAATTTGGTACACATACAGAACAATTAATCATATCATTATTCCATTTGTAATGAATCATC
Source organism: Haliotis rufescens (assembly GCF_023055435.1). Taxonomy (NCBI): domain Eukaryota; kingdom Metazoa; phylum Mollusca; class Gastropoda; order Lepetellida; family Haliotidae; genus Haliotis; species Haliotis rufescens. The sequence goes on along the minus strand of NW_025963779.1, from coordinate 90,692,650 downwards.
AGAGTCAATATATCGATACTAAAATTTCCACTCAATGACACCCCTACAATGTAGAAAAGAATGTAACACCAGCTCAAAAGTGAGCGAGTAAGTATGGTGTTACGCATCTTTTAGCAATATTCCAGCAATACCACGGCGGGGGGCACCAGAAATGGGCTTCACACATTGTACCCAGTCGGGAATCAAACCCGGGTCTTCGGTGTGACAAGCGACCGCCCCAACGGCACAATAGATGCTCCTGAATAGCAGCCTGCAGAGGAATCTAAATCTAGTGCACTAAAGGTTACCTTTGTCTGATGAGGTGGAGGTTGAGGCTGATGCAGCTGACGAGGAGGAACTTGTGGCTTTCACTGAGGGACTAGATATCACATGTGTTTCCTTGCTGTGCTTCATGGGGCTCCAGCTGCCATCCTCGTGGAACTGAATCTCACTTCCTTCGGGGGACTTCCGGAAGATCTCCACGAAATACCTGCAACAGTTCACAGTTCATTCAAGATTTCCACATCATACAAGCTCCTGTATTCAACCAAGAACAAAGGTATACTGTCAATCTGAACTTTTGTGACACTGTAAAACCTTTTTACAGTATCAAATAAAGCTCTCTAACGCTTGCGTACTATTTCGGTTTTTTTATTCCCGCCGTTGCTCTCATTCGTTTACATAACCGGAAGTACTTCCGCTTCCGCTCATAAAAAATGGACCATCATCATGATCAACCGGACCGAGTTGGGATATTGACAAAATCATATAGTTACCAATACAATACCACAATATAATGAATTTGTGCCAAGTCTGCTAGGAATTGGATACAATATCAAAGATTATCAATGGTTGGAAAATCAAATTGACAATTTACTATACTCGGAAACACAAATATCTAGTAAGGAACTTTGTAGATGGCAAAACTGACAGGCCCTGACACTTCACTTAATTAGACTCACAAATTCAATGAAATGTGTTTACAATGTAACATAAACCACAGATTTTGTGATGGGTTGGGACACTGAAACAAGCAATCCATAACTGGTATAACAAACATATTCAACACAATTGTGTAATGCAAGATTTGAGGTAAGAAGTCATTTTTTCATGACAGCAAAATACTGTTTCTTACATGAAGATGAGAGTTTAAAAAACATAAGAATTTTTCTTTATATTGCTACTGATACTACAGTTAGGAATCGATCAGTCATGGTTCCAAAAGTCTGTAACAAAGAATGATGATTCTGCTTTTGTGTTGCAAAACTGTACACAGATGCCACAGAGGTGACCGCACACATACCCATCTATCAATAGCTTGTCAAAAGGAGCAGGTTTATCACACACAGGGCACACCCATGTCGGCTTTTTCTCATTCATCATGAGGAACGTGGTGGCATCAAAACACTGGAGGTGAGTGCACGTACTCGCTCGACATGGAATCTGCATGCGCATCTTGCCCAACTGGAATCAACACAAACAATGAAAGTCAGCCTTAAGACAACTGAAACATCTAGCCAAGAGCACAACACAATTGATAAGTGATACATATAGGCAAACCATTCCTACTCTCCCATTGCATTCAATACCTTTATAACATCAATCTCTTACTGAAAGTGTGTGTGTGAGTGGTTGTTGTTTTATGCTGCACTCAGCGATATTTCCGCTACAAGACAGCAGCCTGTAAATAATCAAGTCTCAACAAGCATTCATGACCCATGCCAAGATGCCACTCCATCAACCAAGTCACAAGGTCTGACAACCCGATTCATAAAGTTGCTTCTTATGACCAACATTAGTTGATGGGGACCAATTCTAACCCGTGATCCTTACAGGGGCACTAAAATATGCTTTGTTTTGTTTGTTTGTTGTTTAACGCCGCACTCAGCAATACTCCAGATATATGATGGCTGTCTGTTAATAATCAAACCAAACTGGTGAAGACCCTGGACCTTTGTAAGGGGGATGTCACGGAGATGGGAAGTGGAGACAGTATGCGACTTCCAGAAGCACCCTTCTATAATGGAGGAAAGTGTGCAGTTGCTGTGCAAGGCCATGGTCCTGCAGCCTCAAGGTTGATGGGAGGACTTGAACAGGACATAAAGAGATCTCTTAACGGTGCACAGGGCTTAAGATGGATGCCAGCAACTGGATGGTAAACAGCCGATCTGGTTGTCTAGGAATCTGATTCTCCGCTATAAAATCCCAGAGAAGACCCAGGAAAACCTTCCCATTCTGTAACCTCTCAAACTGGACCCTGTTAACGTCCTGCACGATCCCTTGAATATTTATTTGCGAAGAGTGACTGAGCTGACCAAGAAGTGGGTACAGGCGCGCCTTAAAGGGATTGTCCCACTGACATTGTTGAAGGACAACCCGACGTAAAAGGACAGTGACCAATCCGCCATGATGTAAGAGGAGTTCCAAGATGGTTGTGATCTTATCCTGAATCGTCACAACAGATCCTCAACACAAGCCTCTTCAGAAGACTTAGTGTTGGACATCAAAGTAGTCATGGCCTCAGTCGCCAAGAGGATAGTGGAAATCAAAAAGAGCGTCCACCGAACAGTGGTAAAAAATATGATCGATGACATGCATCAACCAAGTCAGCAAGCCTGATCACCCGATCCCGTTAGTCGCCGCTTACGACAAGCATAGTTACCTTTTATGGCAAGTATGGGTTGCTGAAGACCTATTCTTCCCCGGATCTTCATGGGTCCAGTTCTAATGAGGCCTACAGAAAACATTTGGTACTGGGCGGAAGCCCTTTACCACCAGTATGGGGGGCCGGAACCCAGTTGTTTCAATGACTTTCCATGAAGGGCAAAGGAATGTGGGGACTGTCCAGAAATGGTGAATCAGTGCCATGGTGTGCTACCAAAGGCCAGTGATTGTCAATATATAGTTTTCTCTCCGAGATGACATTGTCTCAGTGCGTGTACTTACGGGACAGATGAGAGATACTCGGAGACTTGTGGTTGCTATTTCACTGTCAGGATCATGCGCTAATTTTTCTTTAACTGAAACAAACATGTCACAAAATTTGTTTTATTCTGCACTTGGCATTGAGACAGCATGATGTACCTGCAATATTGATGTCATCACAAGACAATGTTGTCAAACAATTGATAATGTTACATGATAGTGAGTGAGTGTGTGAGTGAGTTTTACACCACTTTTAGCAATATTCCAGCAATATCACGGCGGGGGACACCAAAATTGTGCTTCACACATTATACCCATGTGGGGAATCAAACCCGGGTTCTCATCATGACAAGCTAACGCTTTAACCAGTAGGCTACCCGACCGCCCCTGGTACATGATAAGCAGCTGGGTCCTCACAATTGTAAACATCATAGATAGAACATACATCCTGCCTTGCATGGTTATGTCTTTATTGTGAATAGGTAAATCTGGATACTAATATTTGTTTGATTCAGGAGTATGTTATCATGGTTTGACACCTTACATAAACCAACAATTATTAGATTCAACATTATCAACAGTTGAAGAATAGAGTAGAGACATGTTGATTGCTCTAGAGACACATCGCCAAGGGTCTTAACTTTTGAGAGTTTCGATATTTGAGTCAAGCAACTTACTGAGAGCTCTTGTATGATCTGGATGTCGATTTCCGAACTGTTTTAACCTCTGTAACAATATATCTGATGTCAGTCTTCGCACCAAGTATATAGCCAGACAGTAGCCCTGCAACAAACAAACAATGCATGAGATGTGAACCATGGTCTGTGGGAGCAGGTCTGTGGTGAATCAGGGAGTTGGTGAGTACCTGGTATAACATTTCAGTTTCAACAAGGCACTGGGAATAATTCCCAGTATCCCAGGCCTTAGATGCTTCTACGAGAATGACGCCCATGGACATGACACTGACAGATCAATACTCATTTTGGGGTCCCTCTAGAATGTACACCCACAACCCACAGACCCTGGCACAGGGTCAGGGCTGAAACTCTGTACAGTAGGTTGCAGCGGAGACCCCTGGGCAAATTATATAAATATCCCCTATCATCCACTTATATACATATGCATTACAAACATTTGGTTACTTTTGATAGTGGTAGAACAATTGGCTAAAATTGAGGCTAAACACAGCCAAAATCGAAAGAAAACATTTGTTGTCAGAGCTTTTCAAAAGTTTGTGTAACATTTCCTCTGTAATCTTGAAAAGTGGGATAATCATTGTCAGGATTTCCTTTTATTTTTTTTATCCAACAAACTAGTGTCATGCAGGGGTATTTTTGTTCCGAAGCGCATCAAGACTATTTTGCTAAATTAATGAGTTTCCCATCACCAGAAATACAACTGAACAGAATGTCATGCGTGGAATTAGGTCAACAACTGTCCATCTGTAATATCAACAAGCAACAAACACAAAAGTAACATTTCCAGGAATGTATTGAGATAATAAAATATCCAAAGAATACATCAATTTAAAAAACCACAAAAACCTTTCATGGTACTTTACATCTTTGTCTTATTCTGATGAATCGAAAAATTATACAGGAACAACAAAATACATTGAAACTTAGCTCTATGCAGCTCTAATTTGGATCATAGGTGTAAATATATAATTGTATTGTGACTGGCTGAATCCTCAAAGTAATAATTTACCTCTAATATATATTCATCAAGACAGTTAAGCAAATATATTCATATAAATATAATAGGAAGGATAAAATCAAAGTATTTACTGAGGAAGTGAAATTTATCAGCTATCTGTAATAAACATCGCTGGATATTCAACATTCTTGGACATTTCTAAGGTTCTTATCAGATGCTTGTTGTGTCAACAGTTAGTAGTAGTGAGATGGAACAATGTAACACTTGTCGGTGACTCGTTACAGTCTGGGGTGTTAAGGAACAATGTAACACTTGTCGGTGACTCGTTACAGTCTGGGATGTTAAGGAACAATGTAACACTTGTCGGTGACTCATTACAGTCTGGGGTGTTAAGGAACAATGTAACACTTGTCGGTGACTCGTTACAGTCTGGGGTGTTAAGGAACAATGTAACACTTGTCGGTGACTCGTTACAGTCTGGGGTGTTAAGGAACAATGTAACACTTGTCGGGGACTCGTTACAGTCTGGGGTGTTAAGGAACAATGCTCAACTGTGCCGTGAGTTTTCATTTCCCTTTATACCTACCACCCCGCTTTCATTTTCTACCGACCATGACAAGTGAAGTTGTTGTGTTATATTCTCTATTTTGGATGTGAGAAAAGAAATGTCCAGTGGGCGCGCCACACATGGTTTGCTTCTATTGGTGATTATCTGAAAGAGAAGTACAATTGTGGGACAGCTGTGTACTACACTAGGACATGCGACATGACGTACCCGTCCAAACTCGGAGGCCCATGATACATCCAACTGATTAGATACGGTTGGTGATAAGCGACATATGGAGGTTATGTCGACTGACCTGCCCGGTCGTTTGGGTTCTATACCTGGTTTACTTGTGGGAATAGGATTCTGAAAAGTAGCAAATGTTGATCAAACAATGTGAAAACACACACATTAACATCAGGGAGTGAATCAGTACTTGTGTGATAGCCAAACCATTTGCATGTAATTGGTATCCAGAGTTGTGCGACCTTTTAAGAATGTTAATGTTTAGTAGACTTAGCCTGGAACATTACTACACCAGTGCCACAGGATTACCAGCTGAGGAAATCAGTCAGAGAGGTGGCACCACAAAACTTGAATAGCAAAAACAAAAGTGGTATTAAAAATTATAGTATTTTTGTATCAGTTAAGGTAATTCATTTTTTTAAAATATTTTTTTTATGCTATTATTCTTCTCAGAACCAAAAATATTTGATTCACGTGAAAAGAGAAACTGCAATAAACAATATTTTACATTAATATGTCCCTAAAAGTCCAAGAAAAACTTACAGGCAATGGTGCCATTTTCCCATTGACCCGCACACAGATACTAGGAGGGAAATTGTCCTCTTGTTCACAACTTGTTTCTAGCAAACAAAACCTGCAACAAACATCAACAGTGATATAGGATCAATTTGCGGTAGGTATTCTCGTCACAGTAACTAAATTCAACAATGACATATTTTGCACAGGTAAGTATCTGACCTACCTGAGCTGTACTTGGACTGTATATTCACACTTGGCCCCTGGCCGGAAATCCCTACAATGAGAATATATCAATTATATGTTGGACATGAACAAAGCATAGTGCCATAAAATTTGAGAAAAGCAAGTTTTCAAAAGTAGCCTTGGGACAAGAGTATGATAACAAAGCATGTGCATCAGCACCATGTGGTGGAGAATCTGTGTGTACAAACATGAGGGATTCAGAGGGGGTGGGGGCGAGGCCAGAAAACAGCCATCTGACAATGAATGCTGCCATGTTGGTGCATGTGACTTGTGCCTGTGTGCCACAACATTTCTGCTTCATTTCAACCTGGACTCCAGTGAAATGTGTAACACTTGCTCCTGACTTGCACCCATGACATACAGTGAGTGAGTGAGTGAGTGAGTGAGTGAGTGAGTGAGTGAGTGAGTGAGTGAGTGAGTGAGTGAGTGAGTGAGTGAGTGAGTGAGTGAGTGAGTGAGTGAGTGACCATTATTACAGTTACATCACGGTGTGTCAGCTTAATGTGGGAGGAAAACCCGAAGTGACGCAAGTCTCGGACGTTTAACACTTCGGTGAAACCCATGAGCATGTGTATCATGGTGCTGACAAACCTAGAAACATAATCGAGGTGAACCAGGATTCAAACACACAATCATAGGTTTCTGGCATGCCCATTGTACGCAACTCTGCACAGCGAACTGCAGCGCCCTAGACGACTTGGTCCCCCGTGCCCCCGACATACAGAGAGAATAAGTACAGTGACTTCTGTGACACCTGATGCAGATGCCAGCTTCAACACCCTTTAACCCATCAGGGGTTGGAAGCTACGCTACTGTTCACACTATTCCTCTCATGCCCACCTCAGGCTATTCCACCAGTGGAATGTCCACACGCTCCCCTGAACAAGGATATCACAACAGGCTCTTACATCAGTCTGGTCATCACCGATGTTCAAGCTATTCCATCAGTTTTGTGTTCACCCAACTTTTTTTCTATTCCATCAGCATCAAATCCACCCAACCTATGTTCAGGCTATTCCATCAGCTTCACATCCACCCACCTATGTTCAGGCTATTCCATCAGCTTCACATCCACCCACCTAGGTTCAGACTATTCCATCAGCATCACATCCACCCCACCTATGTTCAGGCTATTCCATCAGCATCACATCCACCCCATCCATGTTCAGGCTATTCCATCAGCATCACATCCAACCGAACCTATGTTCAGGCTATTCCATCAGCATCACATCCACCCAACCTATGTTCAGGCTATTCCATCAGCATCACATCCAACCCAACCTATGTTCAGGCTATTCCATCAGCATCACATCCACCCAACCTATGTTCAGGCTATTCCATCAGCATCACATCCACCCCACCTATGTTCAGGCTATTCCATCAGCATCACATGCACCCCACCTATGTTCAGGCTATTCCATCAGCATCACATCCACCCGACCTATGTTCAGGCTATTCCATCAGCATCACATCCACCCGACCTATGTTCAGGCTATTCCATCAGCATCACATCCACCCAACCTATTTTCAGACTATTTATTCAGTGTCCACCTACCTTGACATGGCAATATCTTGTGCTTGCTGAGGTGTCAGGTGAAAGACAAAGAAGGACTCTTGGAATCTGCCATTGTTCTTTGGAACTGTAAGAAAAGTTCAAACATAGACAAAAACAAACTTAAGGAAAAATATCCACCTGGAGATGTGTCCAAATTCTTATCACAAAAGCACCATAAATTTACCAGGGAGTCATCCCTGAACAGAAACAATCTGACCAAAAAGACCAATTTCTGGAACATACAACCTTTAAAATTGTGGGGTTTTTTCCAAGATGATTAATTTCACCTTCCTAGGTGATTACATCTTTACTCATCAATAATTTACCTCACTTACATCAAAGTCAGAAGGACATATATATTTGATAAGACATTGTGTTATTATGGTACCTGGCCTAAAATACCAAGTGAGTTGACCTGATTTAGCCAATGTACACAAACATCTCTGCAGCAGTTACTGCAACGCAACAATGACTGATTTAACTATTTAACTCACCTAGACTAGTTGGCTTCATCAGTTCAGCAAGGACGTCATAGAAAGGCAGGTGCTTGAATCGCACATCAGGGTGGACGGGTAGACCTGAAGGTGTGGGGTCTGGGTGACTACTTGACAAGTGTTTGTTACTGAAGTCTATGGGACCTGTAACATAAAGAACAGCACATGGTAGACAGTTTCAACCATAATGATCACCTGACCTTGATCACTCACCTGGAGTGAGTGAGTGAGTGAGTGAGAGGGTGAGTGAGTGAGTGAGTGAGTGAGAGGGTGAGTGAGTGAGTGAGTGATTGAGTGAGTGAGTGAGTGAGAGGGTGAGTGGATGAATGAGTGAGTGAGTGAGTGAGAGTTGGTGAGTGAGTGAGTGAGAACGGTTTTAGTTCCAGCTATATCAAAGTGAGGGATGACCCATGTAGAAAATCAAATCCATTTCTTTGCCAAGACCAAGACACTCAACCTCACTTGAAACCTCACCTTTATTCAGTAACAATTCATTTTTTGAATGAGAAAATTTAGTTGCCGTCATTGTCTCTAAACCCTGAAACCCTTTTTAACATTTCTCAGGGGAAGGACAGCATGTTGATTAAATAATGACGCACAATCATTTTCATGACTACAAAAGTGTATGCATGTAAAGTAAAGCGATTTTGTTTTATGCCGCATTTGGCAGTATTCCAGCTCTATCATGGCGGCCTATAAGTAACCTGTTTCTGGTCAGTAAAACTACTGATTGATCAATGTCGACTCACACAGGATTGTCCACTTCAAATAGTTACACTTGACAAAGGACATGTTTGAGGACAAAATGGCCGCTGTCAAACTCAAATTAAGGAATGCAGAAATGATTTGTTTGTTGTTTAACGCCGCATTCAGCAGAAATCCAGCTATATGACGGCGGTCTGTAAATAATCGAGTTTGGACCAGACAATCCAGTGATTGACATCACGGACATCAATCTACGCAATTGGGATAAGATGACATGTATCAACCAAGGTTGTGAGCCTCACCACCCGATCCCATTAATCACCTCTTAAGACAAGCAGTCGCCTCTTACGGCAAGCATGGACTGCTGAAGAATATGAAGTATATGAAAATATGAATATGAATATACATCCACACAGCCACAGTGGTGACATCTCAATAAGTATACAAGGTCTACATCCCGCTGATTACCAGGGTGCTGTTGTACAAAACCACCTCAGCACTACGACAGTCGGAAATCTATGTTCAGGTATGAGAGTTACGATCATCTTAGCACTAAGACCGGTTTGTACAATAGCACCAAGCTGTCTACTGACAGAACGGGGATCGCGCAGTGTGCAGATGGGTTGTATTCTAGTCAGGTAGCAAGTCCTGTGTCACATAATCATACAACAGTTAAAATCATGGAGATCTTGCATCAAAGTATGGACTGAAAGTACTCATTACTTGTTTGGTGTTTGCATGAAACGGCCGTAAGATATCTGCCTTACCAACCCACTTAAAGGGTTACAAAACTCCGCCACAACTATTTAAAGGATTGTAAAATTATCTTGAATACTTACTGACAAGGTCAAACACACTTTGAAAATGGAGCCATACAGACACATACATACTGACACCCCTTTCATGACACCATTGGTTTAATAACATGGGAGACAGCTGTGCGTTCACTTCATAAGCTTGTGAGAATCTCTGGTTCAGGTGAAGTACATAAATCCTTGCATATGAAGGTTATATTTCATATATAGTGGACTCTCCACTTATCAACAGACTTGGTAAAGGCATATTGCAATTTATGATTGATGCTTTAATTCAGAAAAGGTTATTTCTTAGACGTTAAGTTTCTTCTACACAGAATGCCTCATTTATTGAACTGATATTGAGCAACTTGGATATTTCTTCACATTCAACAGCTGTGTTCGTAACAATCCAAATGTAGTGGTCACAAATTTATCTGAGGGAGGAAGGGTAATTGAAGAGTATTGTGAAAGAGTTTATTCTCATCCCTGTTCTATGGGTTATTTAGAACATGGTGATAATCTCAATCTGTGGCCATGCTGGTCTGATGACAGCTAACCTGATGGAAGTTAGAGATGACATTTTAAGCAAGGAAAATGCCAGAAGACAATTCAATTACTGCTGAGTTATAGCGAGACTGTGACACACTATAGTCAATTATGTCTTTTCATAGTCGGCTACCTCGGGCTACACTCCTAATTACTTGATACTCTAATGGGAAAAAGATCAATGTGGCTCTCTATATAATATGTTGATTCCATATTGGTAGTAACTTCACTGGAGAGACAAACAGAAGTCAGGATCATGATGTGCTTCCACATTTACAACAGATGCTAGCAGTAACTTCTTCATACATTGTCACTATTTCTTTTGAGTAAATCATCAAATAGATTTTGAAAGTCCCAGATGATACGGATGGGGTTGTGAGTCTGTGACAATGGGAGTACATTAACATAGCCATCATGATTTACCTATTACACTGTAACACAATAAACCTACTGTATGCAACAGTGCATTCATATCTTGGGGACAAGAATACATTACATTTCCAACTTTCAACAAACAAACAAAACAAAAAAACACACAAATGGGATTATTAGGTAAATTAGGGTTTCTTGTAAGTCAATTTGTTTTTTACACAATTTGAAGTACTAGCTTTCTGGTATATTTTAACTCAATATGGAGGGAGGGTATTTACACCTGCAGCCAGAGTTGAAACTTGGCTCAGCCCATTATTCCAAGTCAGCTCATCTGATGTTCAAGGTATCCCAGGGGCAAGTCAAATTCCAGACTTTTAGGGGTGCCACTCTTCAGGAGAAGAAACGTTTGTTTTGTGAGAAGAGCTGGTTGTTTGGATCCGATATATGTGTTGCAAAAATATAAGGCGTTTTGGGGTTCATTGCAAGATCCCCATAGATTATTAACTCTTAATATTAGGGTTATGAAAAGGACACCATGGCATCCAAGTTTAGTTTAAAAAACGTGGGTTGTATTAAGTGGCTGCGATCCCAGCTTCACCCCTGAGTTGTGATGCACAGAGCTGGAGACAGGACAAGTCACAGGTACATAATTGAACATAAATGACACATTAAGTTAACAGACAAAGTGAGGTAGTGAGGGCTGTCTTGTGCTGCTGCCAGCAGTATTACAGATATATAAAAACATATTAAACAAGTGGTTGAAAGCAAGAGCAATGAGTCAATGACCCACACCGTTGAGAACAATGACACACAATCAGCCAGGTCACAAATCTGAACCACCCAGTCCACATATAAATTAGCTCTTACAACAGGCATGGTAGTCAGGAGCCATTCCCTTCCTAGCATAATAATTTTAACCACATCTAAGAAAAACAACATTTTTACAGCTGACTACAAACATGACAAAATGACATGGTTACCACAATTCCCCTGGGGCTGTGAACTCGTCTAGTAAGTAGGCAGAGATATATTTAACTCCACATGTAAAGTTACAAATGAACAGAAAATATTACTGTATGATGTCAGTTAATCCAATGTCTGCATATCTGCTTACATGAAAATAACCTTGGAAACATAAAGATGACGACTCTATTTTCAACTAATTTCATTTATATTTTCATGTATATCACGATATCCACATGTATACCATCTACTCAACTCTTGATTACACAGTGCTGAGGAGACATAATAAAACACCTTCTGTAAGCTCATTGATATATGCAGGAGAAACACCAGTTTATCCTTGATTCACCAACCACACAACCCAATTACCACAAGCAGAATCTAATCCAGGATAGCAAATTCTTAATTGAAACAAAAAAACAAAAAAACAAATACAAACAATGTATCAGCCTTCGAAATTCACACAAGTCTGCTCGCCTGTGACTACAAATTGTGCCGTGGACAGGTTAAAATCAACTGATCGTAGTCCTCATGGACTACTAGCATAGAGCATGCGGGGGTTATAATTCTGAACCAATTCTCAATGCTTCAATATTGCCACAATTTGGAACTGAATATAACTTACAGTGAACTTGACTAGTCTTAAAAAAACATGAATTTCTCAGGCTATGAATAATATTAATATGTTAATGTCCTTTATTTTTAACACTATCCTGGAGTAGACCCTTTACAAGCAACATACAATGCATACATGATGACAGCATGAAGGGGCTTTACAACAAGAAGGACTGGAAAAGCAAAGATGGTCCCATGAGGACAAGCTTGGTGAAATATATTTCCTGCCTTGTGAAATGAGAAAATCATTGTGAATATGTGTGAGATGAGCTAGTGATAACCATGACCATGACCCTATGGTGACCCTTGACCCAACACAGACTGACCATGATATTGATGATCAAGATCACTCACCTGCAGGGTCAGAGGTGTAAGTGCCGTAACCTGAAATGGATGTTAGGTAAACAATTGTTAATCAATAGCCTAAACATTCAGCTGTCAATGCGACTTTTGTGCAGAAAAAAAACAAGCAAAAACTTAAAACAACAAAACAAAATCAATACACCAATACAAAATGTTGTCTGAGACATCACATGACACCAATTTATTTGGATTAATTTATCAAAAGTGTTTAAATAATGGATTTTGTTTCAAAGTTGAATACCTGTGTCTGTAGCTTAACCCTGAAAAAGTTTCCTTCATTCAGGCCACAACAAATAGCTTCAGAACATACATGTCCCCTCAAGCCTGACAGAGGTACTGAAGACAATCCATCAACACTGATGTTAGAAATAGGCAATTAAGAAAAGACCTACCTACAAGTTACATGATGTTTAAAGAGTGCAAGGTTAACATCCTGAACAAAACAGTTTAAAACAAAGGAAACATATACAAAGTTCAACCTTACTTAGTTGTGTCTGCATAATTCACATTTCAAATACAGATTCACTTTCAAGATAACAGAAAGCCAGATACATGCAAAACACAGGTAAAGAGCTGGGGTGTCATCATTTACTGATGTTTTTGTTGTTGTTTTCACCTGATGACATAATACACCTTCTAATGCATTGATTCGTGTTATAATTCTGTAGCAATCTTCAATTAAAGATGGCAGTTGTATCTGTTGACATTCATTAGCTAATGAAGATTCCATGATGCACAAATGGAGAGTTGCTATTGTCGTGACGTCATCCGTCTAAACAATTCTATTAGGAGTTACGTCCCTGGGTTTTAATGAAATTGGATTAATATGAACATTCTGTGGATTTTCGGTGTTTTTGAGTCATCTTGATTGATATCATCATCATGAGACATACTGACATTCATCAGGAAATGAACAGAGGTGAGCTTGGTCATGTTCATCTTGGCAAGGTCACCTGCTACTATATGTTTCTGACTGGAAAATAATCACCAATGCTGCCAAAATAGCACTAACCTGTGAAGATCCGTAGAGAATAGGTCTTCAGAAACCAACACTTGCCTTAAGAGGCGACTATGCTTGTCGAAAGAGGTGACTATGCTTGTCATAAGAGGCGACTTACTAGATCAGGTGGTTAGACTTGGTTGATGCATGCCATCGTATACTAATTGTTTAGATCGTTGCTCATAATGTCTTGTCCAGACCAGATTATTTACAGACCCCTGTTTATGTCATACAGCTGGAATATTGCTGAGTGCAGTGTAAAAGAACAAACAAACAAACAAACACTTGAAAATGAGATCATCCAATTCCCTCCACTGGTCCTTTTCTAGAATGGGACCAAAGAACCAGAGCTTTTGTCAAACACTGTAATCTCTCCATAATCACTGGATGCTTACACTGAAATATTTATCTTCACTGAGGCCAATATGGCAACCATAAATCATATCTTCAAATGGTGAAATGATACATGAAATACTAACCTGAAACTTATGTTTCTAAAAGTTATTCAAGGATCAATAACTTAAGAATCTTTTTAAATGTTGCATGCCTTTTTCTTAAGCTTTGGAGCATAAACTATGTGAAATACATAATTTCTTTAAGAATAAATGATTTTACAGAGTGGTATTTAATAGAAATTCAGAAATTGGATCTTTTGGACAACAATTTGTAAAGTTATTATGCAATGGTAATTTCAACCATCCAGTGTGCAAAGTTGGATTGCTGTACAAAGCAGATATCATTTCAATGATGTGATCGGTGTTTAATGTGGAAGCATGGTATGAATGTCAAACGTACAATGACTCAGCATAATGATATCGTATAACAACATAATCAAGGACATCAAAGGTCACTGTGACTTTACATACATGTTCTTATTGACCACAACAATAAAACAATTCCCACTTGTATTATAATTTATAGCAGCGCTTGTGGTTTCAGCTTCACTGTGCAGAGCTCTATTGTTTCGGTTTGAGTAGTGAATCGGGCATGTGATGTCACACTTGGAAATTATTTCATGCATGATTTAAAAACACAGAACCATGGATGTATTGTCCCTCTGAATTAACACAAAGACCAAGAGACAAGGCAGTTGCAGTTCACCCGGCTCTAAATCAAAAAGTGAACATCCCTGAGAAAGTAATTTTTAATCAGGAACTAACCAAACATTGCTCAGCAATATATGTAGGCAAAGTTTAAAGTTAATATTGACAGCCACTTTACAAAAGCAAGTCAGCACTGAAAAATGTCTAGTGTTAAAAAGTAATTGATTTAAAAAGAACTTATAACACTTATGAGAAACATGAGATTTGGTGAAATTGGTTCCACAAAATCTAGAGAAACAATCCCTACGTCTACCAAAGTAAATGCCTTAAATGATGCTTTTAAATTTCTTATGTCCATTTTCATGCATATAAAGATTCAAATTTCTAAGCCTTATGATTATTTATCATGTTAATAAATATTTGAAATAGATAAAAACTTGATCACTTTGGACTGATTCAAATAAGGAGATCTTCTGTGATAATAGTAAGACTTTACAGATACTTGTCTTGTAAGTTGTATTGTTGTTGGTACAGTGGTCACCTTGGATCCCCATTTTCATGACAAGGACACCTTAAAATATTTCTGTAAATCTCTGGGACTCTCAAAAAGATTGACCCAATCACTGTTCTATGTCAGCATTAGAAATGGGCACTAGTCTTGTAGTCCTTGCCAAACTGCCCAATTGTAAAGGACTAGTAGAAATTTACTTGTCTAAGGGTTTTGCTATATGTTATCATCATAAGGATTAGTGGACTAAAAAAGGTTAGTTATTTCCTTGTATGTGGAAACCCTGAGCACATACGCCAAGTACGTCATCATAAAATTATCAAGTACAAACATTGCGGAGCTATTTTAGGTATATAGCTTGACAAAATTGTTGCTATGGAAACGGAATTGAAATTAAAATTGAACTGTTTTGATATCAGCCATTTAAAGTTTCTGGTCTTAGATCTAAAGATAAGTGAAGCAAAATATATTCTGCAAACGTCAAAATATTGCAACATGGTAGAAACAAAAGTACAAAAACGATTGGTACTTTTATGAAAATAGCACTCTACAGGTCAAGTTTTATTATCATGTTATATGATGTTCAATAAAAAAATCAGTTAATGATGAACACATTATCTATAATAACTTAAGAAGGCATCTTCATTCTAAACCTAAATAAAACAGACAATTTGACATAAGGTTTCAACTATTAGTATTGTTTTCAATGAAAATATATGTTACATTCCCAACCACAGAACTGACAGACACAGATACTGACTTGCCAACTATCAAGGACACCTTCAGACATGGCTAGTTAGTAACTTTACCTGTCTGCAGTGTTAGAAATTGGCACTTGTCCTGTAGTCCTTGTCAAACTGCCCAATAGTCATGATAGTAAAGGGATCATAGAACTAGTAGAAATTTGCAATTTTCTGAGGGTTTCGCTTCATATGTTATCATCATAAGGACCGGTGACCTGTTAGTTTCTGACGCTGACATGGCAAGGAGTGTTACTTTGGTTATTAGAAAGGAATGCATTGTTGCACCATTACATGGCATTCGAGTATTTGTTGGCCATGGAACAGACAAGACTGATCAATTTGTCAAAATATTGACCTCCAAACAGTACTGCTCATGGGCCTCAACCTCCCTGCTTTGTCATCAACCAGGCAGCCAGAAAACTACAGTAGCCTCCTGAAGACATCAATGGCAGAAGAAGGTATGCTGGCACTATCCCTTAATGAGAAAACTGACAAAGAAACCTGTCAAGATCCAAGTCATACTTCAAACTTGTTCAAAAAGTGACAGATTATAGATCAAGGACAAGAAGCCTACCTAATAGATGCAATTCTCGCACAGACTGACAACCTGTCTAACAATTCCAGGAGATATTATCAAGTTAAGCGACTTATTGGTGCAACACTATTTAAAATTCCTTTCTAGAAAGTCCATGGGAGTTCAAGAGTAAGAAAATGGGAAATAATTATATGCACTGTGAGTGTGAAATTATTCAAAGCGTCTAAAACATAAAAAGTCTATTTATGAAAGCTATCAAGCGTATTTCGTCAGATGCACTGACATCCAGTGTTTATATTATTACCACTATGATGAGAGGGGGACATTTTATATTACTCCTGGTGATTTGTAGATATTTCTTAAAATAGGTATCAGTCTACATGAGTAAAGTGACCATACAAGCTAGCTAATACATTATTGATGTAAAATATTATTGATGCTAATACATCATGTATGATAAATATACTTTCATTCACATGCATCCGAGGCTCTCAGTCAAGCTGTGTTCGAGATGCCCAAGTTGACCAAAGGAAGAGTGTTTTTGATAATATGACCTTGGCGTCTACCAACTTCATCTTTATCAGAAGACCCTTTCCCTTAATTTTGACAAAATAATTTTTTCTTGACACATAGGATTTAGACAAGTGGCTACGGTTGCACAGACTGCTCATCAACTATTCTATTCAGGAACTTTCCCATGTCCAGCTGACTCCAGTGAGGAAGAAAATGATTGTAGCATGGAGAGATATCAAAGATCTCACTGACAATGTGATCAACTGAGCTACCTACTTGGGGCAAACTCAGATGGAGACATACCTAAACTGTTTAGGTGAGATTTATGGTTTGGTTTGGTTTGGTTTGTTTGTTGTTTAACACCGCACTCAGTAATATTCCAGTTATATGACGGCGGTCTTTAAATAATCGAGTCTTGACCAGACAATCCAGTGATTGACATCATGAGCATCGATCCATGCAATTGGCATACAATGATATGCATCAACCAAGTCAGCGAGTCTGACCACCCGATCCTGTTAGTCGCCTCTTACGACAAGCATATTCGCCTTTTACAACAAGCATGGCTTGCTGAAGACCTATTCTAACCCAAATCTTCACAGGTCTATGGAGCTGACAAGATCAAGTATGACAATAATGTGCAACACATCATGGCACATATCTGGAAGTCAATCAAAGCTATTTGCCTGACTGGATCTGAAATCAATGCTGGCAGGCTGTAAGATATATCCTTATTAAAATACTTCTGCTTGTGACTGAATTGATTTTGACTTATTTGTAACTGATATCATTACCAAATGATGTCTGGCCTCGGATGATGTGTTAATTGAGTGAGTTAACTGGATCTTACACCATAGAAAACAACATCACAGTTGCATGCATGATTGAAGTGGCCTTAAAATTACTGATACCATGGAGACTTCAAACATATACAGTGTATTGTTAATTTAGTAATAGAGAGTACACGAACCATTTGTGCTGGCGTTCTGTGTTTCAGTTACTTGTCGGAGGACTTGCTGTATATCTCTTTCCAGTAATGATACAGCATATTCTGGCCTTACTGAGGAAACTGTTGGCATTATGGTAGACAATACCGGTATGGGGAATACTTCCATATGATTGTCAGTATCATAATTCTCACTGGAAGTACTGCATCGGCTTGCAACAGAGAAAAAGCTTTCTTCAGAGAAGGAACCACTGGATATCCTATGTTGAGATATTCTGGCACCGGCCCAATTATAAGAAACAGAATCTCTCCTGGCACTGAAAGGCAGTGAGCTGGAGGAATCAGTGATGGCAGTTTCAGAGGTTGAAACATCCACCTGGTCTGTTCCTGGAGCAGCCGTGTGCCTAACTGAAGGCCAACTCCCAGGCAATGCTTGTACTGTTGTGTAGCTCTCCTCTGTGCTGCTTCCTGAAGGCAATGTGAGTAAAGGCATGCCAGGTGTACTGGCTGACATGTTACAGCCTTCTTCAGATCCTCCCATGCAAGCGCCAACACTTGCACCAGAAGCAGAGGCGACAACTTCAGGCCTATTTCTACCATGCTGACCATCACTGTTTTGTTTAAAACGTGTTGACCGTTCACCACGCGTAAATGTATCAGGTATATTTTCCTTGTCAAGACCAAGTCTTTTCATAATGATACTTGTTTTTGACTTTGGCACTGCTTTTGACTGCAATGCACAAGAGGAATGTTTTTCTTTTCCATGAATATTCTGATTGGTAAGATCCTTCAATGAACTTGCTCTTGTTCCACTTCTTGTCACTACCATCATGAACTTGAAGAGAACAAAGCTGATATGATTACCAACACTCTCTTGGCTTCTGGCCCAAGCAACACTGAGCATTCACTGCCTTGCCCAACACCATCAAGATCTGGCTTGTATTACACAATAGCTGTAACTACCAGTCACATGGGAGTGTCTAGCCAATTGTATTATATAACAAGCCTTGTGCATGTGTTATGTAAGGCTTAGTTATGCGATACAAGTTTGGTTGTCATGACAACATTCTGTCCTCATAGCTTGTCCCAAGAAATGCACCACTGTCACATTAATGTTTAATAAATACACATATTTTTATATATTTTTTAAAACATACAAATGCCTAGTGAGGCTCAGAAGATTGTCTACAAACTAAATATTGCCCTACCATGCATGCCTACGGAGTAATAATTAGTCAATTTTCGAGAAAACACTCAAAATGTTTTTCCACTTTTTAGTGTGTTAAGATCAAGGAAATACACCAAATGTTCTGAGACTGGTAAAACTAATCACTCACCTATTTGAAACATCAACACAATCACAGTGTTAAACATTTAGATTGACACCTTTTGCCAAACACACCTTTTGTCAATATCTCTACTACAACAGCTGGTCCACAATCAATGCACACAGACTTCTCAATCTCAGATTACATTTAAATAGAACATGTGACAGATTGAAATGAATTGATACATTCCATCTTTCAAACTTTTGACAATCAAGTCGTGAAGTAGGTCGTTGACATTTACCACCACTTTTATTTAAATCCAAGAGCATTTTAACTGATAACAGATGAGAACCACAATCAGGGAGAATCAGTGATCCAAAGCCACCATCAACATATCCTAGTATGGCTAAGGGACACAATTCTGCACTTTGACTACTTGGTCACCATCCGTCCCCAGATTAGTGTTAATATTTAAATTCATGAATTCAGAACATTGGATATCATGTCCATGAAAATGGCTGAATCTTGAATCTAGGAACCTCTTATTGATGAAGAAAAATACTTGATTCATTGCATACTGATGATGAATATGTCTAGTATTTGTAATTATTTACAACTAAGAGAATGGTGAACATTTTCAACAACACTCAGATATAAAATATTGTTTTTCTCCTCAATTAGTTATGGACACTTCTAATTAATCATTGCATCAGTACAGAGTCATCAGTTTACTGAAAATAATTTGCATATTGGTTTAAAATGAGGCCCTATTGTCTGACATTATGTACCCCTGGAAAAACGTCAAGCACCACTTACTGTATATTTCCATATGAAATAGTCCTTTTTCAAATCATATCCCGTTTTAATTTTCTCACAATACACATTTGCTTTTGTTTACAACGTGAATTTCACCGAAGTAGATGCTCTCATATATATTTGCAGAAAATCACAAATAATGTCATACATCTCATTACCGAAAAGGTTTATCCTAACGCTTGTGGGTCGACTGACAGAATGATTGATGATAAAGTCAGATGATTCCCTCTATTTCTATTTTTTTCTATTAATGCTTTCTATACCTTCCAAATCACATGATTTGGTAATGTTACTTTTCAACACACAGAACTTTCATTTGATAGCAATATTGCATATATTTTCAATACTTTGAATCATGATTCTATAACAAAATAGCCAAAATATTATAGAATTCCTAATTTGATGTATAATGCAATTCTTGCTTTTTAAAAAACACTAGATCATGAGCAACGTCCCACTTTGTCAGAGTACACTGTTACACGATCAACCAAGTCACCAGGCCTGATCGCTGATCCTCTCAAGCCAGGCATACATCATTGCATGAGAAAATCGACGCTTGGTTCATAACCAACATGGTGACTGCCATGCAGTTATCGGCGATTGCAGGATGTGCAGAGCATGTGTACCATCAACTGAGTGTCAACTGATGTTTTCCAAATCTTTTCATGTTTTCTACAATGGTGCTCAAGTGATTTGATGCACTTCGTGAGGTAAAACCCATCTTATTGCAATAAAGATCTTGATAATGGATAAGATCATCTTGACTGGGCGTTGCCATTTTGAAACAAATGCATGTAATATTGGAGGTGGAATCTGAGAAGTCAATAGGAGGGACATATAGGGGACATAACTTGTAATCGCCACCTAACTGCAGCCTTGTTCAGCAAGGATGGAAAGAAGACTTTTACAGTCAGATAAATCCCTTGCCCAGTGAAGATGAGAGCATGCTGAGAGATGCAAAGTTTCATAAAAAAATATTTAAGGGACTATGAGTAAAACTTGTTGCCTTGGAAATGAAAAAAGAAATATACTGATGGAAACGAATAAGAGAACAATAATAAAATACAGGGAAATAAGCTTTACTGTCAGTACATTTGAAATAGCGCACATACAAATTCAACACGTCAAAATCAAATGTTGAGATGTGTTTGTTTGCATTGTTTGCAACGCGTTCTGGTTGACAAGGCTGGGAACCCAACATATACATTTTCTGTGTCTAAACTTATGTGTTCCTTTATCCATTTCCATCAGGATATATAAAAATTTGATAAAGATCAGAATAGCAAAAGGCACCAGTTCAGAGCAGGCTGAAATACTGAACAGTTTATGACTTATGCTCTGGCAATGAAAGCGAAAGTGCAAGTAGCTATATCGTACTTATCTAATGATATATTTTGTTATTGTTCCATGTTAATATTTGACTACCCCCTCCATTGCTTGCTGTGTTTCTATGCATCATATATGATATAACTATTTGCGGTCGTCTGGAGAGTCACATAGTTGTGCAAACTTTTCAGTTGGCGTCAGTGGCCCATGAGACATTAATTAAAATGTCATCAATATGTATACACAATAAAACTGTTCAAACAACCTCCATTAAACATCATAGCTGATTTTGTTTCAAAACAGATGCATAGAAGACATTAGGAACTATGTATCATAATCAACTCAACAATGAAGTTATAGTTCTGTGGACAATAGCTATCAATTTAATGTTTTGTTATCTTGAAGAAAGTAGATGCAGACATATGATGGTATACATATGACAGACACATACGAGTCCTTTTGATAAAAAAAAAAATACTTTGATGAACATTTATACTTAATATTAATATATTCAAACGACCTTGACATTAACATACAAACAACATATTGTTGAAAGTTAATTAATGATAGCATATAAATACAGTCCTCAAATTTTAATACATACAAATTATCAAAGCACAATATATAATGAGACCTTTGGCAAGGTTAACCAATCAAATTACAGAAACTAAACTTTTATGTGCACTAAAAACATCTATGTTAATTTACTTGCCTGAAATTGTCTCTTAGTATTTGCATAAGTCTTAGTTAATTTTAGAATTAATATAACAACATTCACAGCTGAGTGTTAGGCCAAATAATCGTGAGATGTGATGTGTATGAAGTCACACTATCAAATACTCCCTCATAATTTTCACAAGTCTTTAGAATGAATGACCTTATGGCAAGCGTCAGGTGTTCTTAATTACTAAAGACCTGTTAAGATCCGGGGTAGAATAGGTCTTCAGCAACCCAAGCTTGTCGTAAGAGGCGACTAATGGGATCGGGGGGTCAGACTCGCTGACTTGGTTGAAGCATGTCATCGATCCCAATTGGGTGGATCAAGGCTCATGATGTCAATCACTGGATTGTCTGGTCATGACTCAATTATTTAAAGACTGCCATCATATAGCTTGAATATTGCTGAGTGCGTTGTTAAACAACAAAGAAACCAAATCAATAACTGAAAATCACAGATTAAAAAATAACTTGTAATCAGATGCATAAAACAAGAATGACACCTGGTGATGTTAACAGATTGCTGTTATGGTAACAGGCTGTTCCAAATACAGGGGTGTGAAAAATCAATGTTCATCTTGGATAGCTTGTTACATGAGTAGCCAGACAACAAATCAGCTTCGGTTGTCTGCATACAAACCTTACATTTAGCATACCTTTAGTCAATTTTGATAAAATAATTGTAACAAGTACTAAATGTAGTTTTAAAAGAGCATAAACATCGCCAGTATGATCAATCTAACTGACGGCAGTGAATTGTATATTTCCTTGTTTCGATTGCAGTTTAGGACACACTGTCTGATTGGTAGATCAGACTACCATGTAGCAAAACATAAGAAGTCATGGCAGGTCGCATAGGCTGACTCAATATCCATGTTAAGATTTGTCTTCGGCCTGGACAACATCATTCTTTGTGGTTGGAAATACATTTACATCTTTTATGGTGTGATAAAACACCATTTTGGGTCAATAAGCTGGACAAGTAGGCTTTGTCTCCAGACAAATGTTTTTTTACTGTTTAGTTGCCCAAGGATATGAGGTGGGCATAGAGTGTCATGTTAGAAATTGGCACTCATCCTGTAGTCCTCACCAAACTGCCCAATAGTTAAGGTATTAAGGACTAGTAGAAATTTGCCATTTTTAAGGGTTTGGTTATATGTTATAATAAGGACTACTGGACTAAAATTGTTAGTTTCTACTGCTTGTGTGGAGTATAGAAAATATGGGAGTTAATTCACTGACATCTCAGAAACAATAGGAAAACCTTGATAGTATCTATAACCTACCACAACACCATTATTACGTTATTAAAAGTTCTATAACTCAAACATAACATACACTATAACATTAATTGTTCTGCTTACTATTTATTTGCATTATCTGTGATAGTTGAACTCCCAAAGAAGGTCTTTTAATGACAAGCAGCTGTCTTTTCCTGTCATTGTTTCCCATTATCAGTCATGGGTACATATTCTGAACTCGTAGAAACAATGAAGTAGATGTACTTACATGTCCCAAGGGCTCCAGATGGGGGAGGGGCATCTGTTTGTGGTCTCACTTGAGGGGGACTTGTGCCCGGACCACCAGGGTATCTTCTTCTATGCAGGTTGGAAGAAAAAATTTGCCTGTTGGCAAGAAATATTATTGTACATTTATTAGCATGTGCAAATTAGTCCAAAAAATAGTAACAACAATGCGACAGAACATATCTATCAATCTACAATATGTTTCAGATGCAAAAGGCAGCAGCTTGACACAGGAAGAATCGCTGTCAGTATCAAATGATAAAACGTTATCATACCCCATTTCAGAATGAGGGCATCTGATTGGTTCACATGATCTTGATAAAATACTATGTATCCCGCCTGAGCAGCAGAATACAATCCCTTATACCCTGCCACGAAGAACACAGGCTGCACATGGATTTCTGAGCCGGAAAATAAATCCCTTATACCCCGCTTCTAACACAAAAACTGCACACGAACGTCTCTTGACAGCAAATAAATTAACCTCAGCTCAATCGCAGAGCTGTTTTCTAATAATTTAAATTATTTTGAATTTGTTCAAATTCTTTTACAATGGCAGATTAAAACATTTCAGTAAGATAAATTTGATGTAGCAGTATCACTCGGGGTACATGTGGTTTTATGCATCCCTCCGGCATGTGGTATAAAACCTGACGCAGGATGCATAAAACCACATGTACCCCGAGTGATAATGCTACCACTTATATTGTACTCTGACATTTTCCACTTTTCCTCGTGAAAATTACTAGATACTGCCATAAAAGCAATTCTTCACGATCAGATATTACATGCAAAATTTCAGCTTTAAGTTAAAATAACTTCTGGAAAGACTGGTGAAGTATAATCATTTTAAAAACTAAAAACAAGGCAAAACAGAGAGAGAGACTGAATTTGGATTGATGCTGCTTTTAACATTACTCAGTTATCTCAGAGTGTCAGCATAATGTGGGAGGAAAGCCAAAAAAAAGTGAATCAGGTTTCAGACGTTCACCATCTTGGTGAAACCCACAAGCACGGATATGATGCTGACAAGTCAAGAAACATAATCAGGATAAAGCAGGACTCAAACCCACAATCAAAGGACCAGTTGTTTTCTCTGAGAAAATTTAGCCATTTTAAGTTGAAAAGTCTGAAATAAGGACCAGCTGGATACGCCCAGTGGTTTCTATCCCTGCAGACATCATGACACCTTCAGTGCCACAGTTGCTGCCAGGTATTATTCCATTTTCAAAATGATCTGCAAATCAGCTTAACTGGGCCAAACCAAGCATCAATAGCATCATAATGAGTCAAATATAAATAATGTCATAGATGCTACTTCCTCGGCTGTTTATCTTTTAGTATAATATCAATACTTGGCAGTCATTATGACCACCAGATTCCCTGTTTTAATTTATACATATTCCTGGCTACTAATATCTTAAAAGCAACATCTAATTTCAGGGACTTATTCTGCTTTGAAATTCCCTCAGGCTCAAAGGTTTTTGGTGGACACATTTACAGTTTTTTAATAACAAGGTGCCTGTATCAACAACAGCGATTCATTAAATGGCATGTTCACTATGAGTGCTCTGATACAGAATTGCATTTATACCCACCCATTAGTTCTCTTGGTGTCAAACATGTGGTAATGCAAACATCTGCATAACCTTTATATTAAAAGTTTATAATCTAGGAAGTTGAGGAACAAAGGACCCTCATCACACATGTATACTATGACAATATCCAGCTCTACTCATGACTCATGAAACAAGAGAAAGTAATATGAAATACCTGTAAAGTTCCCTAATCTTTATCTGCACAGGCATTGTGCAGCCTTTTTGTACAAGCTGTAGCGCTCTCTGAAGTAGTTCTTGTTTGCGGCCGCTTTTGTTCCTCCCTGCAAAGCCCAAAAGGACTTGCAGTTCGGACACCCGAAAGCTCATTATCATGTGCTGAAAAAATAACATTAGAACATGTTTATTTATAAAAGCTGATACAACTAAAAATGTACATTGCCCTAAAAATCATGTACAATTCTCATCGCTTACGTCTGCATGTCAATTTTAATACAAAAGTAGCACCATTTCTCAGGGATTTATCTAGGATTCTGTCATTTGCTGCAGACTTAGGGCCAAACATATCAGCCTCTGAACAGTTCAAGAAAAATCCCTATATAAACAGTAATTAGGAACAAATTTATATCTACAATACATAATGACACCTAAATGTTTTTCTTCTAAAAGCAGATCAATCAACTAAAATAGCCCTTTGCCATTAATTAAGTATATATTGTCAGTTACTGTAACTATCCTCAACAAATCCAATCAAGAAATGCACGTCTTCCTTTTATGTTGCATACCAAGCTAATGGCTCTTACAGATGTCTTGTTCTGAATTACTGAAAGCATTGCATTACTGCATACATCATGTATATCATTTATGTAAATCATTTAAGTGGACAAGAAATAGGGTTCATATGGGGATTATAGCACTTATAAAGCGATATGCATGCACGTGTATGTGTGTGTGTGTGTGTGAAATAGGATTAATGCCGATTTAAAAGTGGTCTACTGAGAAACCATGCAACATGAATCCAACTCAGACATAGAATACTGACTCTGAGCTGACGAGTCCTTGTTTAAGCCCCTTTATGCCAAGTGCCAGGCAGGGTAACAACTAGTGCCATACTTTAACGTCTTTTGGTATGAAGCAGCCAGGCACTGAACCTCCGACCATCATCATAACATGCCAACTGCACAGGTAATCATAACACGGGTAATCCAACCAAAATCTTCACAAAATTATAATGACATATAATATGTGAAGTATAGACAAGAGAGTGACTAGTTTGGCTTAGATATCTTGACAAACAATTTTTCAGAATTCTACATTTTTCACAAGCAGCATTTATTGCATCTAATGAGAACAAGTTCAAGGTCACGTGAGATGTAAACAAGGTCACACACCAGTATTGTGCTTCCGTATGTTTCATAACATTTTATACAAGTTATTCTTATTACCAAAATTGGCTTGTTATTAATGTCGATTCAAGTTATCTTGTCAAAACGCAACCAACAAGGCACCAACCCTGGTGACGCCCAGTTCCACGCAAAAAAAATGTGTGGAAACCTTTAGGGACTAGTTGAAATTTGTATGGGGTTGCATGTTATCTCGCAAGGCAGAAGGTTTGATTTAGCACCCACATTACCGACATTATTGAATTGAGCTAAAATCGTACATGTATATGCATCCATAGTTTCTTTAGTCTCACTTTAGTAAATATGCCAACTATGTTTTCATCCTTCGTGGAACTATTGCGTTTGATTGGACATGTTTCATCTCCACTTCATTGGATATGATTGTCATCATGATAAGTGCAGACTTCCATACAGAAAGATGTCGTATTTCATGTGTACTACAGCACTTGCTGTATGTGCAAACGTAGGCAAGTCTTTGACATGTGTGAAAATCAAACAAAGATTTATCGGATACATCAGTGTCAGCATCAGTAACTACATAATGCAACAAGCATACCTGACATAGTTTTAAGAATTGTGAAAAATAAATCTGATGCTCATTGATGTAGCGCTTGTGGACAACATACCCTTGGAAAGTTGAAATGAGGAGCAACCAGGGTATATAGCATGAGTAAGTGGCTTACAAAATTATGTCCCAACATTTTTCACTTTCCTCATGTTTAAATTTCCATAAACCTATGTTCATTGAAAACGTCTTACTTGCACATGTAATAAAACATGTTCATATAAAAATATATACACTACAGCATGTTGGTTTTGAGGTATCAATAAAACCGTTTAAATGCTGCAGGGAATGCAAGATGGAAGTTGTGCAGTATGCAATTGCAAGCACCTACAACAATGGTATATACATGTGAAGAGCTCAGTTTATTATCAGTGTGATTTCCCACCAATTGATTCAGTTTATCTCAACCTCTGACAATGAGCTCACATTGAAGTATCACCAGGAGTAGGCCTTGCCTCACATGTCAATTGCTACAATCAACAAGGAAGCCTGAGATGATGATAGGAGTTTTTGTGTCAAACGACACAACGTCAACCATTAGGCTAAACAGATACAGGTTCGACATTTTGTTAAATCAACCTGTAAATATCATTTTGACAAGGAAGCCTGGCCAGCCACGGTCAACAGGCAAAGCCGACATGGTGGTCAGAAATGAAAACATTGTTTAGATGGAGTGAAAGAAGGCGTGTAATGTTTGTCTGTATTGAATGGATAGTTTCTAGAAACCCCTAAAAATATTAATGAAAACCTATGTGGAAAGCCTGAATCATTTTTTAATCTGTTCTTATGAGTTATGTTAGGACATTTTCCGATTGAAAATTTTCACACGAACCTTGAGGTCTGCGGAGTCCGCCATTTCCGTTCTTTAAGGGTCATGCGCAATAGCTCATGACTCGTTTTCATCAATAGCCTCGTTCCCAGTGGGAGAAAATGGCGACCTCCAGTGGTAAGTGTCCTCTACATGTCTTTGCAAGATAACTTGCGATTTGATGTTTATTAACGATACAGAGTGAACTTTTTCAATTTTACCATCATTCCAATGGTGTAAAAAATTGCCCAAGTTGTGAATCCAACGATACGCAGGCAATCGCCTTTGAAGGGGTTATGCAACGTAAAATGTTTACCTTTGCTGCTGATACCCCAGTTTTCGTGCACCTATTATCGTTAGATCATCAGCGCTAGAACAAATTTAACACTGGCCAGCTTCTCCGTGTCTTACATTGGACAAGTGGAATAATGAACTTGAAGTCTACTTAACTCTATTGATTTGTTGAACCGAACAGAATGCACGAATTTACATTCTATTTTGAGTGTGCTAAAAGGGTGCAGGCTAATTCCGGGGTAGAATAGGTCTTCAGCAACCCATGCTTGCCGTAAAATACGACTATGCTTGTCGTAAAAGGCGACTAACGGGATCGGGTGGTCAGGCTCGCTGACTTGGTTGATGCATGTCATCGATCCCAATTGCGTGGATCGATGCTCATGATATCAATCACTGGATTGTCTGGTCCAGACTCGATTATTTACAGGTCGCTGGAATATTGCTGAGTGCGGCGTTAAACAACAAACCAACCAACCAACTAAAATGGCACCTCAGTAAAACGTCAGCGATTTCTCTGGCGAAAACAGCACCGCATTTGGCGAAAACGTGTTATTTGTAGTATTTTGTTGCCTGTCACACTTGTGGCGTCACTAACCATTCTTATTACTCTCTCATTCCTTGCTCTGATCCAGATTATTCTTTCAGTGTCCACTACCACACTTTTCTGTCATAAAAATCACCATTATTAAATACCATGTCATTCATGCGCACCCGTGTGTTTGACGTCAACATGGAACCGTTTTCATTTTGCATCATATTAGCTCATTCCTCACCACTCGGTATCTTGTAGATTGCAGAATTGGACGAGTATGCCAAATGGCATCGGGATTACTTGTAAGCATCCATAGACTAAAGTCATGAGACTTCCTTTTGGCATGGTAGTGGTAATAGAATGGCTTCTTGTGTTACAGTATTGCGACTTTCGGGTCTGTTTTCTCCGACTTTTGGGTCCCTGGTGAGTCGTCAGTCCCCAGCACTGACAGTCCAGTGTCGCAGTCTCTTCACCGACAAAGAGGATGACAAGACAGGTGTCAGGTGATTACTAACTTCATTCTAAATTCATCGATGACATACTTTGACCTGTTAACTATCATGTATGTTTGTTTTTTACTATTATATTTAATATACATATTTTCACGATTAAAATAACTTTCGGTAAACAGAGAGAAAATGTGTGTAGACCTTTGCTAATTGCTTAGACTAAAAGATCAATACACTCAGTTATAGTTATCTCTGCATAAGAAACAATGCACAGCATAACAAAAATTACAACTGAAACGGAAAATCATCATCTCCAGAGGAAACTGTACAGCTTAATGGGGAGGTGACGACTGTATTTATCAGGGATAGATATTAGCGCTAACCCAGACCAGTTTTGATAATGTTAAAGGAATCCTAAGGGCTAGTAGAATTTCAAACATTTTTGGGTATTGCAATATGTTATCAGTATTGCAAAGTCTCCATGTAAACATTCTTCTTAATTTTTTACCAAAATATAGAATTTAAGATAAAATTTATTAAAAAATCTGTCAGTGGTGTAAATTAAGAGCAATCAGAAATCTTGCTCTGTGGAATAAGGAAAAGCAAACACATAGGATAGCTGAATTTTCAAAACTGTTTGAGTATTAAATAGGATTATTAAGTGTTTAACATTTTCAGTGTTGTTCCAAGTAGAGAGCAGAGCACAAGCCAGGGAATAGTGCCAAAGAAGACATATTCCCCTTTCCAGAACACAAGCAACAAGGCAGAATATGCACTGGCCAGGGTGGATGACCTCCTCAACTGGGCCAGGAAGGTCAGCCATTTTTCAACCAAGTAACATGTGAAGATCTGGAGTAGAACAGGTCTTCAGCAACCCGTGCTTGCCGAAAAAGGCGACAATGCTTGTCGTAAGAGGCAACTAACAGGACTGGTTGGTCAGGCTTTCTGACCTGGTTGATGCACGTCATCGTATCCCTATTGTGTTGTTGGGGGGGCGGTCGGGTAGCCTAGTGGTTAAAGCGTTCGCTCGTCACGCCGAAGACCCGGGTTCGATTCCCAACATGGGTACAATGTGTGAAGCCCATTTCTGGTGCCCCCCGCCGTGATATTGCTGGAATATTGCTAAAAGCGGTGTAAAACCATACTCACTCACTCACTCACTCCTATTGTGTTGATCAATGCTCATCAAGTCAATTTCTGGATTGTCTGATCCAGGCTCGATTATTTATAGACTGTCGCCATATATGAAGTAGATATGAGCATGATCAGTTTTAGATTGCTTGTCAGTGTAAATAATTTCATTATTACACTGTAGAAGTATTTTTGTGTGCAAATATTATCATAATTATTGATCACATTATGTTAATCTCACAGAATGTAACACATGTTTGACAATCAAATTTATGGTATACTTCTATATATAAGTGGCAATGTGTTGAGTTGTGTCCCCTAGGAGCTGACAGGATGCAATGGTTGTGAGTTCTAATCCCAGATTTGTCATAGTTTTAAGCTCCAGGTTAGGTCTGACATTTTTGATAATAACCAGTCAATGTCCAAGAAGACTGATCTGAAACCCTGTTGATATGATTAACATATAGGCCTGAGTTACAGCTGTCGTGGTGCTACAGTCACTGTATGGGATGGGACATTGTGTGATATGGAGATTTGTCCTGGCAGAGCTCCCTGTGGCCACTGACGTTTGGCTTGGCCTGCTGTGCTGTGGAGATGATGCACTTCGCCGCCCCCAGATATGACATGGACAGGTTTGGGGTGGTGTTTAGAGCCAGCCCTCGACAAGCAGATCTCATCATTGTTGCTGGAACTCTCACAAACAAGATGGCTCCAGCTCTGAGAAAAGTAAGCTTATTGGTACAAAGAGGCCACTGCAGTGTTAGAAACTAACAGTTTTAGTCCACTAGTCCTTATAATGATAACATATAGCAAAAAGGGCAAATTTTTACTTGTCCTTATGATACCTTAACTGTTGGGCAGTTTAACAAGGACAACATGACTAGTGCCAATTTCTGAGCAGCCACGGGCACTGTAATTCCTAAACATGGCAACTGAATTTGATTATTTTATGTTGTAGTTTTACTCTCTGTATATTTCCTTAACTATTTGCATATATATTCCCATCAATGAGGTCAACAATACTAAATGAGCTTGTTGCACTACAGCTTCAAAATTAATTATGAAGGTATTTTATTTATTTTTGAGCTTCTTGGCTTCAAAGTGGAGCAACAGTGGCCCTGAATGTCACAAATCTGGTGAAGTGGTGCATAGCTTGTTGATCGTTGAAAATTCTTACTTTTGTGATTTCTTTGCAATGGGGAATAGTTTGGAAGTGATCTGTATTCAGTGTTTGAAATTAGGCATGGAAGTCCAGAGGTCGTTGTCATACTTAAAAGTCACATGGAGTCTAAAGTTTAGAGGGTTCCTAGATTCAAATACCATATGAGAAGACCTCAAGATCCCAGGACTTTACATATTGCAGTGACCTGTGCCTGACTTAACCTGTTGCAGTGACCTGTACCTGACTTTACCTGTCAAAGGTTACCTGTACCTGACTTTACCTGTCAAAGGTTACCTGTACCTGACTTTACCTGTCAAAGGTTACCTGTACCTGACTTTACCTGTCAAAGGTTACCTGTACCTGACTTTACCTGTCAAAGGTTACCTGTACCTAACTTTACCTGTTACAGGTGACCTGTACCTGACTTTACCTGTTGCAGTGACCTGTACCTGACTTTACCTGTTACAGGTGTATGACCAGATGCCGGAGCCGAGATGGGTGATCTCTATGGGCAGCTGTGCCAACGGTGGAGGCTACTATCACTACTCTTATGCCGTGGTCCGAGGCTGTGACAGGGTTATTCCTGTTGATATATATGTTCCAGGTAGGTTCACAGCCTTCATTTCTGACTTCCTGTTGTACAAGGTCACAGACCACATCCTGTATCAAATATTCATGATCTCTAATTATTTTTTGTTGTTTGGTATAGTTCACAATTAACACTGACGATTAATCATAATAGTTAGATTGTGAAGATCATGTGTGGAAAATGTCTTTAGCAACCCATGCTTGCCGTAAAAGACGACTAACAGAATGGGGGAGGGTGGTGGTCAGGTCGCTAACTTTGTTTTGGCTTGTCTTTCAAAACAAAGCCATGAGCAGGTGCTATTATTCCTTGTGTGCATCATGAGCAGGTGCGATTATTCCTTGTGTGCATCATGAGCATGTGCTATTATTCCTTGTGTGCATCATGTTGCCAGGTTGCCCCCCGACGGCGGAGGCATTGTTATACGGAGTTCTACAGCTGCAGAAGAAGATCAAGAAGATGAAGACGGTGCAGATGTGGTATCGGAAGTAGTTGGCTAGTATCGTGTACATAGACTGCATCTGTTATTTGTACATATTTGTTGTGTTAGTGCAACCAGTAGCATGCGAGGAACGCTACAACACTTGACCAGCATGGTGGATGGGGAAGTCTCAAGTTCAAAGTCTTCCCTGAAGTTACTCTGGATGTGAAAGTACATGAAGATCTGTGCTTGTTTCGGGTGAAAATCTTCAGTGCCACAATGGACTTGTTTGAAACAATGTGAATTAACATGGAAATTTGGAAATAAAAACTTTCCAGTAAAGTATTCATTGCTTATTTTGTAGAAAGCTGAGCATTCATAAGCCAAATGCATCAGGGTCTCACAGTACGCACAAATGTAGAGAAGAGACGTAGAAAAACAATGTACTGTGTCCGTGGGAACCTATGCATTGTACATACACTGCAACAAGAGCAGTAATGGGTGTCTGTTATTTCATCCATCAATCATGACCACTGTCCACATGATCATTGATTCATTCCAGGCTAAAAAGTAATGAGCTAAACGTACACAACACTACACCATTTCATTACTTTACAGGACCCCCATATTGCCTGCAAAGACCCTTCAAGTTAATCATTGGGGTCCCCTGGACCTGCACTGTTGTAGGTCAAGACAATAACCTTGTGCATTTTCAGTATATGAATGTACATCTTCCTGATGCAAGGGAGTTAACTGACTATAAATGTCCCGTTTCCACCCTTTCCCAACTTGGCCGGAATTTCTGGGTTCGATCATAGTGCCGCCAGCTATTACGAGTTATGTACCTTCTATGCCCTTCTATGACCAATCTGATTCCCCATCACTTGCATTTGTTTCAAATCAAATGGTGGTGCCCAGTGAACGCGATCCGATCGATAATCAAGATTTATATTGTAATAAAACGAGTCTTACTTTGCAAAGTGCTTCAAATCACATGACCACATTAAAAACATGAAAAAGATTTGGAAAATATATGTTGATGGTACACATGCTTTGCAAATCCTGCAGTCGACTGAAATCCACACGGCAGTTTACGAACCAGATGTTCAATTCGTTATGAGATTTTGATTGGAGCGTGCATAGACTCGTTAGTCCAGCCAAAATATAGCTCCATAATTGAAGCCTAGTTGGCAAGGGTGGAAACTGGACTTTTATACGGTAGTCAGTTAATGCCGTTGCCTCGGGAAGACGGTTAATGTATGACAGAACCTCATGTGATACTGGTTACTTATGCTGAAGTGGACCACTTTTCACAATGAACTTCACTCATGGCAGACTGTGGACACACTCAGTGGCAATGATACCACTCTTCACAATTACCATGACATACCATTGACCTTGGATGTTGAAGGATTGAAGAAGCATGCATGTCGCAGTTCATTAAACACTTTCAAGGATTAACCTTGAATGTTTTACCTATGAGAGAAAATCCCCCTCCCCGGTCTAAAAGCAATGACATTTTTTGGTGTTTGATGAGATTTTGCAAATTTTCAGTGACATTTTGTCTTCCCACAGTGGAATCTGTATTTGATATTTGGTATTTGTGACTCGAATTATGTTGCAATTAATGTTACTAGATTATATAGTTACATCTTCCGATGTTTTCGAACATTAATTATCCAATTGTGAATATTTAAAAATATTAGCATTAGTATCAACAAAAATTTGCATTAGTTTTTATGTTTCTGTTAAGTGTCTACTTTAGGAGAAAATACATTAATATTTATGTATTTCAGTTCATTGTCAACTTTAGGAAGAATTATTTGCGAGAATAATTATAGATAAGGCATGTTTACCACCATCAGCTGTTCATTTCGTTGGCATGCGGGTAAACAAACAATTTATAGGTCTTCAACATTGTCTGTTCAGATCGTAATTAAATATATTCAAAACAGTGACCTGAAATAGCGACAGTTGTAACTGGTGTCACAGTTTGTTGACAAAAAATATATAATTTACATTCCAATGCGTTCAAAATTTTCACTGTCTTGTAGTGTCTGCAGTGTGTACTGTATCAAAGATCGGGTGTCTGACCGTATCAAATGAAATCTTATCAACATGGACTTTTTAAATTACGGTAATTAGAAGTGACAGTTCATTTTACATTTATTTTTGCTCCAGGTTTACTCTTTTGTTTAAATTAGCAACAATTAAGTCATTGATTTTCTCAGCATGTTGCTATGTGAAGCAGCCAGAAAATGTTTACATGTAACCTGAAGTTGAAAAGATTGTTGACATTCATGATGTTTATGAGTTACATTTGAATGATTAAGTCAGTTTTCAATAAATATGGACAAATCTGGGAAGCAAACATATCGTAGCATAATCGAAAATATCTCCAACTTGCTGTTTGGCCACTAGAGGTAGTTCAACATTCGTACTTAATTCATGCACATTGGCCATTTTCAAGAGGGAAAACGTTCATGAAAACCAGTGCTCTCTTATCTAAAGTCCAGGCGAATCACATCTAAAATATGATTTAGTTGTATATATCATAATTTGTTCGTTTAGGTTTGGTTTTGTCATTCTAAAATCGAAATTTGGTTGTATTTTGAAACTTTACCCGTGATTGCTTTTTCTCGCTTGATTTCTGCACGGATGCACATACATGTACATCTTTGATTTCTGCTAGGATTTAAGTGACCAAAAAGTATGGCTAATGACTTTTTGTAGATCACTGAATAGGACTTGTCAATCAGGTATAAAAAAATGCAGTGCAAAGCTCCACGCAGTGCTATAGGAATCATTAATGCACAGTAAGAGATGCAGTGTTGCGAGTGTTTTAATTGACAACTTTTGACAATTGAAGAAACTATCGAGGAAGTTTTTTATTGCCATTTCTAGATACAGTAGATTAGGGTTCACTCAAGGAATTTTCTGACATGGGCCCTTCATGTGAAAATTTCAAATATTCCCCGAGGCACGCCCATACAGCACAATGTTAAAATGCATCTTTGTATTTGAACATATGGGCGAGAATTATTCCTGGTAGATAATTTTATTCAAGCAATAGAACTTTTTCGATGATTGTATGTGAAAATGAGAGTGTCAGTGCGGATAAAACTATTGAAAGATGTACGCTATTTCCAATCACGCTGAATTAATGTTAATGTGATATTTATGACAACTATGTGAGAACATCGTGGAATCGCGACTTGTCATCCCTGCACTTAAAATGATACTTCAATATGAAATGAAGCTTGAAGGTTTGGTTGCATAGCAGACTTCATGGGTTTGTGTACACCATGTTTCACCATCATGGAAGTATTTGAAGACGGACTGTTGTGACTTCGGGACATCAGCCTGTTGTGACGAAGTCAATTTGTAACAGCATCTGATTGGGTATCGACAATAAGCAATGCAGAAGGTCCAAGTACATTTAGGCAGCCTTTAGATAACCGACGGTGCCGGCAAACCACTGGTTGATAGCATAACAACAATCAACACAACGAGGGAGCATGGACACATTGTCACCAGTGAACTATCAAATCAATACACTACAAGCAACATATTGTCTGTCATCAATACTTGGATACAGACGATACTCGAATTGTCAGTTTGTGAGATCGCGATGTGCTATCAATAGAACAGGAACTGATGGAGTTACCTCCCGTAATGGCAGAAGTAGCACAGCGCCACCGGCAAGCATGGTGGAACACAAGGATGTGGTAATAGTGGACATGTATGCTGAGTTTAAGTCTTCAGATTTTCATTTTTACCCATTTTTGGTTTTAAAAGTCCTCAAACAGAAAATGGTTGTGAAATGTATGAAGCAAGGGGTTTTAGAGTTGTATTGTCAGTTTGTATTGTCATCTCAGGCAATACTTCGCTCCAGCTCCCTGCCAGCAGTGAACACTGTAAAAAGGGGAATAACTTACACTTCACACTGAGAGCTGTTCACCATATTTGCTGAAATACTATCCGCTGAACTCGAGTATTTGTCTCCGCTCCTTGGGTGATGATATATAGGACTTGAGAGACTACCTTATCAGGATAAAAGGGAACAAACGCGAGATTGCAGTGAGAATAGGGCTTTACTTAGATCTTCTACATGTGAGAATAGGGCTTTACTTAGATCTTCTACATGGATGACATTTTGGACGTATCTTTTGAAAACCAGCATTGACAAAAAAAATGACACTTTTGACAGTTATTGCCCTTGTTTGCTATGTTGGCCTTTGAGCAGTGCAGCAAATTGAGAAATTTAAAAAAGTGTCAGAAGTAATTTACAGAAAAGTGACCACTTGTTTCCCCTGCACAACCAGTGTTTGCAACTGTAAGAATATAAATTAACTTCTGTTATCAAACTTTTGAGTGGGCCTAAGCTGGCACTAGAGTACCATGACAAGTATTGATGAAATGTTATTTTGTGAAGTGTGAACAGCTGTATGAGTCTTCTGGGATGAAGTGGTGAGTCCTTACATATAGATGCCCCATGTCAGCTGCGAGGAAGAGTCTTCTTCAGGTTACATGTGTTATGGCTGCAGTAACTGTATCTCTCTGCAGTTTGAAACCGGGCTGGTAAAAAACCTTAACCACTAGGCTACCCACCATCGCTGGCTTATATGAAACAGCACCAAGACACTGTTACCGCAGTCAGTGAGTATGGTTTTAAAGCCGCTATTAGCAATATTCCAGCAATATCACGACGGGGAACACATTGTACTCATGTGGGGAATCAAACCCTGGTCTTCAGCGGGACGAGCACTTTAACCACTAGGCTACCACATTGCTGACTGTCATTAGACAAATATTTCTGTGTGAACTCTTCCTTCCCTTCAGCCTTGAGTGTCATCTTTATGAATGTCAAAATCCATTCTCACACCGACAAAAAACATGTCCAATTTTGTTGTAGCAGCTTTATTGTGTATACATGTCTCCCTACTTGAGAGGGATAAATCGAGAGGAGTGGGTGGCACCAATACCGGGACGACCGTGCTTCACGGGCTTGTATGTGATGCTGAACTCTCCCAGATAGTGACCAATCATCTCTGGCTGAAATTCAATGTATTCTTGTGAAGCATCATGTAAAGCTATGACACCTACAAATTATCACACAGATACACGTCTTCAGGTGCAAATACTGGGTCATGATACCTCTAATTTGTGCACCAAGAGTTAGGGAGTATGGTTTTACGCCGCTTTTAGCAATATCATGGCAGAGGACACCAGAAATGGACTTCACACATTGTACCTGTGTGGGGAATTGAACCCAGGTCTTCAGCTTGACGAGCGAACGTCTTAACCACTAGGCTACTCAATCGCCCCTTCATGCATCAAGAGGAATCACCATACTAAAATTACGCAATATTTTCATGAAGATTCCATTGTTCCATGTTTAAGAAAAGGTTGTTACTGTCAAGCAGTTTGTGTCTTGCTCGCTTGACTGGTTCATTTACATGAGACTTGATCTAAACAGATTTAGGATTTGGTCCTGTGACAGGATGTTAGCCAAAGTAGTTATCAGGTGGATAGATACAAAACTTTAAAATCTTTGAAAATGGATACAGAATTAAAACAAATGAATAAAAGGATATTTAAGGGTTTAAATCTTGATTTCAAACCTTTTCAAAACATTGTAAACTGTGCAAACCACATCTCTACCAGTCATCATTGATGAGACGAGCTTACCTTGATTTCCACCTGGTTGAAGGTCTTGCCTTGGTACACTCCCACAATGCTGCCTATCATCTCGGGGACAATGATCATGTCTCTCAGATGGGTCTTCACCACCTAAACAAACACACTTCGTTATACACAAGTCTCACAAATTTCCTTCATAAGCTTGTTCAGTTGCAGTCTGTATATAGTAAGTCTGAACCAGACAATCGAGTCATTGACTTGAGCATAGATTCACACAATTGGGATATGATGA
Source organism: Haliotis rufescens (assembly GCF_023055435.1). Lineage (NCBI taxonomy): Eukaryota > Metazoa > Mollusca > Gastropoda > Lepetellida > Haliotidae > Haliotis > Haliotis rufescens. The sequence goes on along the minus strand of NW_025963779.1, from coordinate 90,654,345 downwards.
CATGCATCAACCAAGTCAGTAAGGGTGACCACTCGATAGTAGCCTCTTACAACAAGCATAGATAGGTTTCCCCTAGAAGATGTAAATCAGACATTCACCTAACTTTCAGGATGTCTCGGATATTTGCTAACAACGAGAGAAACCAAGGCAGTGACAGAAATTAAGCTCCTCCAATTCCATTAGGTTTCTTGTTGCATTATTTTCATCTAAGACTCCCGAAATTTTGAATGCTTCATACAACTTTCATTCTTATGCTGTTTTAAGTTGTTGTCAAGACCAGATACATAACCCAATAAATATGCAAACTTATTGGTATGTATATCATGTTTTTCAGAAAGCTGCTGCACTCAGCAATATTCCAGCAATATGCAGCAGCCTGTAAAAGCTGACACACATCGGAATGTACAAATGATCGCAAAGACCCCACCTACCCCCACCCCCCATTTTCACCAAACACGAAAGATTTTTTACCCTTACTTAAATTCTCAAGTTTTCTATCCGAACAAGAGAAACAGCAAAATGATGCTAACCCATTAATTTTGATGACCGAGCTGTTGGGAAGATCCAATCATGATCTTACAAACTATTCCCAACTCTAGCCTAGCTTGGGGACTTTTGGATAAACATGTCAGCCCAGGGCAAAAATAAAATACAATTGAATACAAGCTAAAAAAAATGCAGTTCTGCATATACTTGCCTCTGGTTTTTCGAGGGGTCCTGCTTCCTTCTTAGCCTTCCTCAGTTTCTTGATCAGTCCCAGCCTCTTACGCTTCAGACCTCTGCTGAATCGGCGACGAGCGCGGCACGGGAACAATTCCATCAGCTGCTCACTGGAAAAAACAATCGCGGTATTAAAAAATGTGTTAAACACCTCTCACGTCTTAGTTCAAGGTTTTAAGTAGCAAATATGTTCATGAAAGGTACCCACTATCCAGTGTTTTCAAAAGAAAAAAAATAGCTGAAAAAACAGGCAAAAGCGGATGGGAAGGAGTGACTTGGATCATCAAAGGTCAAAGCTGTGATTTTCTTAAGTGTGGACTGTTGCTCATGCTTTGAGGAGCTTGATATTTACAAGCTGCAGATGACACTTTCATCCAGCTCTGAGCAATGTGTGATTTTTTTAGTGAATGAGTTTGCATGGTAAGCAAGTGGTAACACTGCATTTTAGCAACTAAACCACTACAGCCTGGAAGTTGTCAAGTTTGTTAGAAACAAACCAGTTGTCATAATGTAGGCCACAATCAATGTCCGGTTAAAATCACATGCAATCATCCAGCTCTGAGGCCAAGGGAAAGTGTCCCTGTATAAAGGTCGTTACAAGCCAAAGTCACAGTTCATACTGACAGCAGTCATTAAAATGTGACTTCTGATTCTCATCTTAAAAGGGGATGTGGCCTCAAAAAGTTTATTGAAGGTTTATCAATATCATAAAATTCATCTGGACAATGTTTCTTATCAAGTTATTTCACAACTTCGACAATAATTAGGCAATGGACATAAGTCCCTATGCTGCATATAGATTAGGGTAATATTGTATGTGAAATTTACAATGTAAGAATGAACTTGATCAATAACCTCCATCAAAAGTCAATGTAATGTTCTGGTATTGTCAATACAGCTTGATTAAACTGATGGTAGTAACTATACAGGGTATTTATGTTTACAGAGTGAATAACCCTTACGAACCATGGAGAACAAGTCTTTATTTTTGGTTAAACCAGTGCTTATCACAGTTAAAGAAATGGAACAAAATATCATAAGTATGACATACAGCCTAGCATACCTTTAAAATACATAATCATAAACAGTAACACATTCTGAATACGCTACGGTGAATCCGACTCGAAACTCAACATGTTTGTAAGTTGCACAACGTCGATGAAATGAAACACGACTACCACTGACAAAACTTCATGATAACTATAAAAAAAAAATCAGAAAATACAACCTGGTCATATCCAGAAGCTGGTCCAAGTCTACACCTCTGTATGTGTATTTACGGAAGGTCCTCCTCTTCTTCTTCTCAGCCAATTCGGCTGCTGATTGTTCGTCTGTCTGCATAAACAATCACATCAAGAAGAGATTACATGGGTGAATCAAACCTCTACGATATAACGCATCTAAAATACATGGGTGCGAAATGTTACGTCGGTACGAAAGATCGACCATTGCAGAATACAAACAACTGTTTATCAAGTGAATAAAACTATAAGATGATAGATGACAGTGGATTTAATTTAGCCTAACGAAGACACCATCCTACCATGTTGATTCTTGGACAGGAAAAGGAAGTCGCTTAGTCGGAAGTTAGTGTTTACGCATACGCAGTACAATATACTTTCTTCCACACAACTACTGATACCTATAATGGGTTTCAAAGAACCTTATATGGAAGTTACTTTTTGAAGAGACCACAAATCCCAAGGTCATAAGCTAGCTTTTTTCGCTAAATAGGTCTTTCAAACATATTAGCCACATGGCATGAATTTACATGTCGTTTACCTATCTCTAGAGTAGCATAATCAGTACTTCAGACAGAGCATCATTTGCATGTGGCCCACGGTATCTAAATCCAGATAGACTGCTTTATATGCGTGTAGATGATTCATGGATTATATGTTTGAGAAACACATATTGCATCCTTAGTTATGTAGAGGTATATGGTGTTCGCTTATTAGGGGTAAAGACTTTTACATGTTCATGTTTGTATTTTTCGGTCAATGTTTTGATCAATCCAAAACCGTGCATTATTCCACGGTATCCTCACACAGCATCACAGCCAATCTTGCCACAAAACCAAAACACATTATACACTCGAGTGAGTGAGTAAGTAATGTTTTATGCCGCCATCAGCTATCCAATATGTCTCACGGCGGCCTGTAAATAACGAATTAACTGCATCGGACAGACCGAGGATAGAAACCAAGAGCAGCGACCCACGTGTAGCGACCATAACCATAGCGGTTATGGGATTCGAACCACGGATCCGAGGTCGGACGCCTTGTCCGTATGACAAAAGAGGTTAACCCCGTCAGTAAGATGACAAGGTAAGGATGTCATCTGTGGTATGACTCCTCGTCCTGCTGCACTGACAAGGTAAGGATGTCATCTGTGGTACGACTCCTCGTCCTGCTGCACTGACAAGGTAAGGATGTCATCTGTGGGATGACACCACGCCCTGCTACACTGACAAGGTAAAGATGTCATCTGTGGTATGACTCCTCGTCCTGCTGCACTGACAAGGTAAGGATGTCATCTGTGGGATGACACCACGCCCTGCTGCACTGACAAGGTAAGGATGTCATCTGTGGGATGACACCACGCCCTGCTACAATGACAAGGTAAGGATGTCATCTGTGGGATGACACCACGTCCTGCTGCACTGACAAAGTAAAGATGTCATCTGTGGGATGACACCACGCCTTGATACACTGACAAGGTAAGGATGTCATCTGTGGGATTACTCCACGCCCTGCTACACTGACAAGGTAAGGATGTCATCTGTTGGATGACTCTACGCCCTGTTACACTGACAAAGTAAGGATGTCATATGTTGGATGACTCCACGCCCTGTTACACTGACAAGGCAAGGATGTCATCTGTTGGATGACTCTACGCCCTGTTACACTGACAAAGTAAGGATGTCATATGTTGGATGACTCCACGCCCTGTTACACTGACAAGGCAAGGATGTCATCTGTGGGAAGACTCCACTTCCTACTACACTGACAAGGTAAGGATGTCATCTGTTGGACGACTCCACGCCCTGTTACACTGACAAGGTAAGGATGTCATTTATGGTAAGACACCACGCCCTGCTACACTGACAAGGCAAGGATGTCATCTGTGGGATGACTCCTCGCCCTGTTACACTGACAAGGTAAGGATGTCATCTGTTGGACGACTCCACGCCCTGCTACACTGACAAGGTAAGGATGTCATCTGTTGGACGACTCCACGCCCTGTTACACTGACAAGGCAAGGATGTCATCTGTGGGAAGACTCCACGCCCTGCTACACTGACAAGGTAAGGATGTCATCTGTGGGAAGACTCCACGCCCTGCTACACTGACAAGGTAAGGATGACGAGGACACTCTTTCATCAAAGGCACACACGAGTCCGCCCATCCGATCCCCTTTGTTTTAATTGCTATCCCACCCTGAGTTCCAGGGCGTGTTTTGACCCGTATCCCCACATGCAAGCTTCAGCTACAGTTACCTATAATCTCTCATTCAGACCCAGAAACAAAGAAAATCCGAAAACTTGCAAGCAAATCTATATTTCTTCAGTCTCTGCAAATGAAGAGAATATTTGGGATCCTTTAGACAGTGTTATCGTGAAATGCATGTTTAAACTCCGACTGTGTCAAAGTGGGATATTAAGGATAAATATGTTTTGCCCCAAACATCGTAGATAGAGTTATTAACCTTGAACTATTAACGACTGTCAGATACAACCAACATATTTAACTTCTGGGGAGTTTTAGCATCCTCAGTTGACGTAATAGACTTAAAACTAAATGTTACAGCATGGACGCCAAGTATTATGTTTCCATGGTTACAGTTAATATCTCCAGTATTGTCGAAGCTCCTTGTGTTATTCCCGTAGAACGGCAGCCATGTCAACCATCAATTCTGCAAAGTGAATGTTCTACTTTACCCCGAGCGCCATGTTACCATTTTATAAAAAACACGTGCAGATAGATAAACCGGGTCTGTAACTTGATACATTTAAATTATAACATACGCATCAGCCGGGAGTCAATGTAGAATAAATAGGTCTTGCATAAACCCTCTGGTAATTAACAAGAAAAGACGTATGATGCGTTAATCAGACCAATGATGTTTACGTTGACATCAAGACCCTTTGTAAAAACTGAAGCTGAGCCACACAATATTCACATATACAAAATATTTACCGCATTAACAATAGCTTCTTATCGTTTTGAGAAAAATGACTAAAATTGATTGTACGTATGAAATCATGTTAGAATAGATATGTAAATAGAATATTAGTTTCTTTACTGTTTTTCTTTGTTAATTTCAGGTTTATTTCTTATGATTTATCATTTGTATAAGGTCATATTCTGAATGCATATTCCATGTTAATATGCGTTCGTCTGAGTATCACAACTTTTCTGCACATATTCCTCACATAGAAAGAAAGGCGTGAGGGTAGTAGCATAAGAGTTACAAGTTGCCCAAGGTGCGCGAAGAGGCATGATGCGAGAATTTGTTGTGATCGGCAGTCAAGTCGGCTAAGTGAGAAAACGATCGAAACTTGAGATATAGGCTTTACCATGAGATAGAATGGATTAAACTGACAAAATTCTGTCGTTTGGTGACTGTCACACAATGGGAGTGACGTGTGATTCGCCAGAACAGCGAAAAACTTTAGAGTATCATTAGCTGTGGCGCGGATTTTGATTTGCTTTGTGAGATTTGTTTTCATCGAACCATGTCAAACTTCAGACTGTCGCGCCTGTTGCCTAGATTTCTTCGAGGTGACAAGGACAAAAACGCTGGATTTACCAAAGATGCTGGCGACAAAAATTGCTGTAGGATTTTATTTCTGGATGACACCGAGTTGAAATTGCCACTCAAGGTGAGTCACTCTGAAAATCGACATGCAATAAATTTACTCAATGAAATTCCCCATTAACACACACTGCTGCCACATTTGAGTTTTGATTATGTGTTAAAATCAAGCTTTAAACTGCAATATTTCTGCAAGTTCCGCTCTTTCTGTGGACTTGTTGGTAGGCAAGTTAGGCACAGACTGACAGTGTTCGCAATGTCTGTAATATCCCGACCTGACATTGCCTGTTTCGAACAGTGAAAAGGATGTTTTGATAACAAATTAGTTTGTCTATGAAGATTGTCAGATCTCTTATGTTTCCAAGTGTTAGTGTAATTGAAATCCATGTTTGGATAGAAACCATCCTTATAAGAAGTCACATATTTTCCAAACATTTCAACAGTTACAAGTACCAGACATTTTTTTGTATTGCTAATGCCAGAAATAATCCACTAAATCACATCAAATGTGATTTGGAAAAACAACTTTCAGATCCTTTGAAATAATATGCTTTTACAAGGGCCGATATAAGATTTTGGAAAGGGGCGTGCACTTCAAAATACAATTTAACATACCAGCTCGTAATTCATTTTTGTTGTAAGCCCCAAATTAGTAAGTCAATGGTTATTTCTGTTGAAAACATTTCACCAAATGATATAGTTATATGTATTATTGTATGTCATCCTTGTCTAATCTGCATTTGTTTTAGATGCTTGATTTTGCCAATGTTATAAACAGTCTGCGCCAGTTGGGTGAGACATATACTTGCGTCTTCCAACTTGATAACTTGGCATCTAACATTACAACAATAAGGCGTTCATTTTGGTTTTAACCAAACTCAAATCTTACAAAGGTTTTTACGCAATGCACAAATGTAGATAAAGAACACAGAAACAGACTACACAGCGTCCCTTGACAATGATGTTCATTTTACATACAGCTTGTCAAGAGCAGTTATGGGTGTCTGTCATTTCATCCATCAATCATGACCACTATCCACTTGATCATTGATTCATTCCAGGCTCTAAAGTAATTATCAAAACGTACAGTACACGACAACATTTCAATACTTAACAGGACCCTCATATTGCCTTTAAGGACGCTAAAATTTTATAATGGGGGTCGACCCCCACTTTTGTAAGTCATGGTAAAACCCTGAATTAATATTTACTACTCTAAAGAAATTAAAGAACACCCAATTTATGGCATGACAGATTAACTATAATAATATGAAAAATCTGGTGTTAATCAACTTATTTTGAGCAGTATATTGAATGCTACAATATCATTAATATGGGGACTAGCAGATGACATTCTACCCCAAGGTTGTCTGCCTTGGCTTTTGTGCAGTTTGACACTACCATGGCTGTCAGTACTTTTTTGTAATGTAGGGTTTGAAATTAATATAAGTTTGCCGGCCCAAGACTTGCAAAATTGTGGAAGGACTTGTGACATTTCCTTGTTGACTACCCCTTCCCCTATGAGTTTGATGGCAACTCATTTTTCATTGTAGTGAAAATAGAAATGAATGTCCAACCCTGCAATGTTTTGTTTTACTCCTACCATCAGACCACAATACACATCCACAACAGTTACTCCTACCATCAGACCACAATACACATCCACAACAGTTACTCCTACCATCAGACCACAATACACATCCACAACAGTTACTCCTACCATCAGACCACAATACACACCCACAAGAGTTACTCCTACCATCAGACCACAATACACATCCACAAGAGTTACTCCTACCATCAGACCACAATACACATCCACAAGAGTTACTCCTACCATCAGACCACAATACACATCCACAAGAGTTACTCCTACCATCAGACCACAATACACATCCACAACAGTTACTCCTACCATCAGACCACAATACACATCCACAACAGTTACTCCTACCATCAGACCACAATACACACCCACAAGAGTTACTCCTACCATCAGACCACAATACACATCCACAAGAGTTACTCCTACCATCAGACCACAATACACATCCACAACAGTTACTCCTACCATCAGACCACAATACACATCCACAAGAGTTACTCCTACCATCAGACCACAATACACATCCACAAGAGTTACTCCTACCATCAGACCACAATACACATCCACAACAGTTACTCCTACCATCAGACCACAATACACATCCACAAGAGTTACTCCTACCATCAGACCACAATACACATCCACAAGAGTTACTCCTACCATCAGACCACAATACACACCCACAACAGTTACTCCTACCATCAGACCACAATACACATCCACAAGAGTTACTCCTACCATCAGACCACAATACACACCCACAAGAGTTACTCCTACCATCAGACCACAATACACACCCACAACAGTTACTCCTACCATCAGACCACAATACACACCCACAAGAGTTACTCCTACCATCAGACCACAATACACATCCACAACAGTTACTCCTACCATCAGACCACAATACACATCCACAACAGTTACTCCTACCATCAGACCACAATACACATCCACAACAGTTACTCCTACCATCAGACCACAATACACATCCACAAGAGTTACTCCTACCATCAGACCACAATACACATCCACAAGAGTTACTCCTACCATCAGACCACAATACACACCCACAACAGTTACTCATACCATCAGACCACAATACACATCCACAACAGTTACTCCTTTTCGAAGCTGGTGAGTTTGTAGCAGCTTCCTGTCTGCGAGATGAGTCGGAGTGACAGTCAAATTCCCTTCAGCATCTGGCTGTTCATGTTTACGAGCAAAACAGATGCACTAACGATTCTCTTTACCACTGAAGATTTTTGTCATTCCAAAGAAACCTATATCATTCCCTCGCCAAGCCATCAGAAGAACATTGTTGTCCAACTGATAACTGACTTGACATTGTTGATGGTGTCAGTTTCAGTTTATGGAAATTATGACCAAACATGTAGTTGTTTTTTCGCCTGTTTTAGCTACGTTTCATCCTGACATGACCTTGTGTTTTAAGCCTTGTATGCTGTTCCGTAATGTGATATTCTGATTTCCCGACCAACACTATTTTGGTGCCCACATAATGAAGTGAGTTTGATTTGATAGATAATAAAAATAAAGAAATAATGGCTTTTTCATAAGAATGCCTTCCAACCGACTAATGCTCCTTGACATATACTGCACAGTGTGTGACATTTAAGATTTGTGTCGCCTAGACTAGGTCTGTGGCATTGTCAGTCATGATGCTCCACTTGCGGGATGTGAGAATGACTGTTGTCACAAGATGTAAGCAATACGTCAATCAAAGTATTGACCGGGATATTATGTGATCATTTATTATGAAAAATCAGAAAGTGTAATTTGAGAACTATCACGGACAAACTTATATTACAGTAGACTCTGGTTGACAGCTCATTGATGGAATCCTGGGGAACATCTTACTCACACTGTACAGCTCATTGATGGAATACTGGGGAACATTTCATATATATACACTGCACCACTCATTGTTTGAATACTAGGGAACATTTCATATATATACACTGCAACACTCATTGATGGAATACTGGGGAACATTTCATATATATATACACTGCACCACTCATTGATGGAATACTGGGGAACATTTCATATATGTATACACTGCAACACTCATTGATGAAATACTGGGGAACATTTCATATATATACACTGCACCACTCATTGATGGAATACTGGGGAACATTTCATATATATACACTGCACCACTCATTGATGGAATACTGGGGAACATTTCATATATATACACTGTACCACTCATTGATGGAATACTGGGGAACATTTCATATATATACACTGCACCACTCATTGATGGAATACTGGGGAACATTTCATATATATACACTGCACCACTCATTGATGGAATACTGGGGAACATTTCATATATATATACACTGCACCACTCATTGATGGAATACTGGGGAACATTTCATATATATATACACTGCACCACTCATTGATGGAATACTGGGGAACATTTCATATATATATACACTGCACCACTCATTGATGGAATACTGTGGAACATTTCATATATATACACTGCACCACTCATTGATGGAATACTGGGGAACATTTCAAATATATATACACTGCAACACTCATTGATGGAATACTGGGGAATATTTCATATATATATACACTGCAACACTCATTGATGAAATACTGTGGAATATTTCATATATATACACTGTACCACTCATTGATGGAATACTGGGGAACATTTCATATATATACACTGTACCACTCATTGTTGGAATACTGGGGAACATTTCATATATATACACTGCACCACTCATTGATGGAATACTGGGGAACATTTCATATATATATACACTGCAACACTCATTGATGAAATACTGTGGAATATTTCATATATATACACTGCACCACTCATTGATGGAATACTGGGGAACATTTCATATATATACACTGTACCACTCATTGTTGGAATACTGGGGAACATTTCATATATATATATACACTGCACCACTCATTGATGAAATACTGTGGAATATTTCATATATATACACTGTACCACTCATTGATGGACTGGTGGGTAAGAAGGTGGGGAGAGAGGGAGGGAAAGGGTGGGTGTGTCTCGTCATCATACAGTTACTGATCATCATGACAAACCACTACTATATTAAGTTGTTTCGGCCAAAGGGGGAATGTACACACACATGTAGCTGATAGTGTACAGCTTGCTAATTATGCCGTCAGTTGTCTAATTGCAGATTACCCTGACCATTAATACCTGTCAGATGATAACGAGCTTGTGAATACAGGTGTGCTTGTTGAGTATATTTGAGTGTTTGGTGATTACATTGCTGCTAATTGTCTCAGTGGACAATTAGCTGAGCGTCAGAGCAGTCGAAGCCAATAGCTTGAGTTATTTGATTAGTCTAACAGGACTTGACACTTTCATAAATAGATCACAAAATGCAAGAGGCTTTTACACTTTGACAAGTCAGTGTGAAGCCAGGTACTTGTCTGGTGTCCATCTATCCATCACTAAATTTGAAACTCTCCCAATCTGTTGGACATTTCAATGTTCATACGTATCTACATGTTTTTTCTTTGTTTGTTTGTTGTTTAACGCCACACTCAGCAAAATTCCAGCTATATGACAGCGATCTGTAAATAATCAAAACTGGACCAGACAATCCAGTGATTGACATCATGAACATCGATCCACACAATTGGGATACGATGACATTCATCAAACCAAATCAGCGAGCCTGACCACCCGATCCCGTTAGTGGCCTCTTACGACAAGCATAGAGGCCTTTTACGGCAAGCATAGACGCCTTTTACGACAAGCATAGACGCCTTTTTTGAAGATCTATTCTAACCAGGATCTTCACGGGTCTTGTCTTCTTGGCTGTGTCAAAGTCAGCTCTTGATGTTTCATAGATCCACAATGCCTGAATCGCAGCCGTTCACTTTTTTTAAATATTCCGTCTTCCCATGAACCCCTCCTCAGCAACAGTCATTGGACTGTTTTCAGAGGACTTTCATAAGTGGCCGCTGCAGAAACTGTTTGTTTCTTCATATATAAGAAAATGTTCATGATTGGCTTTGTGTTATCCGTATCTTGTAGACTGCTGAAACTCATGCATGACTACAAACTCTGCTCACGACTCTCAATAAGCAGGCAGTCACAATGACTCCCAGTTTCGTAGGGTAGGTGAAACATTGGACTAGCCATTCCTGTCTGCCAAGACTCTCAATTACAGTCACAATGACTCCCAGAAAGCTTCAAATGTAGAACTCAAATTATGATGCTTTTGAATGATTGATGACTGCAATTTATTTTCTATTACAGTGTAACTGCTTTGATGTTTAGTTTGTACAAATGCAGGAATTACTTATGCTTTGTTTTAATAGGTATTTTCTGCTAGACAATTGCTTCATTTGAATGGGTTTTTTTCAAATCATTTTCTGAGGTCATGAATTACTCTTGCATCGAAGCAAATGAACACTGACTGAGGTTATGGAATATAAACAATTTGTTAATTGGCTCCACTGCAAGCTTTGACCTATTCCGCAGTTCAGTCTGATTTCAGACTCTTTATCTTTATTTATTTGTACATGTGTAGACGAACGGCCCATGGTACATTAAATGGTCCGCAGCATTTAATACAGATTCACGATAATTAAAGGCGTAATACAAATAATTGCAATATTTCTAATTGTAGTTTGGTCAGTCACACATTAACGTATTACATTTATATAGTGTAGGATGAACATAATACTTTTCATGGACATATTTGTTGCCTTATATTAACATATTCGTTACAAATTAACAAAAAGTGATATTCATTTTCCGCACAACCAGTATTACATAGTTTACAGATCCTCAACTCTCTTGGTGTTTTATTATACCGTCCTGCTTCAACATGTAACAAGCTACAACAGAAACTACTTATCGCCGACCTAAATTTACCAAGAGTTAAAGCAAATAAATATGGTTCAACACAGAATGATGCTTTAAATAGGGAATAATAATGCATCTTAACTCTTTCAACACCGTAGGCCGGTTATCCGGCCAAGAAGCATCGAGTCCCCAGACACCGCAGGCCGGTTATCCGGCCAAGCCGTAGTCACGTCAAAATTGTACTATATTTTTATGGACCTACCTGTAATATCATTCATTTATTAAATCTATCACATTTCACAATGTCTGAAATACGTATTCCATTTCAATTTAACATTTTTTATCGTTAAATTAAAAAATTATTCACTATTTCCCGCGATGTTATTGAAAATAAAATTCTCGGACACACATTTCGACAACGGGTCCACATCGAACACGTCAAAGAGGAAAATAAAGACGTTTTAAACAAATCTTTAAATATATTATACAAAGTAATATATAAAATCAACAAAAATATATCTAAAAGTAATCAAACTTACATCTAAGTTATTATTTTCATCTTTTCGTGCGATCGCGTGTAATGTAAGTCAAATGACATCTCGGCTTTCGTCGCCTTGAATTCTCGGCTCGGACACGATGTTTAATGCAAAAATATATGCATGAAAAATCTTTGTCACAGCTCGTAACCTAGCACGATACATTCACGAAGTTCCATATTTTTAATATATATCGTGATTTCCTGCTAAAAACGTTCAGAATAACACGATTTAACAAAATTCTTTCGCGAACTTCTGTAATTTATCGAACACGAGCTTGGTATCACAGCTGTAATTTGATTGGCTGCCTTAGGTCACAGGCTCAAAATTGACCAATCACGAAACTTGTAGCAGATTTCAGCAAGAAAGCGTCATTAGAAACCAATTTTAATCCAATGAAATCGCTTGTTATAACTACGGGAAAAAACAGTCGATGTTACGAGCGTGTAGTTGAAGGAATAAGCTTTCCAGCGATGTGTCATATGCCATTCTTCGACGAACGTGTTATTCATACGAAACCTCGAAAACGGGGGTATTTCTTCATTTTACTGAGCGGACAGTCGCTGTTATCGGGAAATGGGTGATGACAGAGACTATTTATAATTCTTTTTAAAATGATTTTCCAATAACGTAAACAATGAAAATAAAATAGAAATAGGTACGTGGATATTATGAAATCATATATTTGCCGAAAATCGTCAAGTTTTCGCTTCCTTGGTCCTTAATCTGGATGTTAACAACGTGTTAGCGTACATTTTTTATTTACAACGAATTTAATTGCATTATTTTAAATAATGTGAAAAACATAACTTTCATATTTATAAACCATAGGATCAGACCTTTCAAATGGTGTATAACATGTAGTAGCAAATATATTTTACAAGCAGGTATTTTCTTTGATAAATGTTGGCTTCATCTATCACACAAGAGCCTCTGGGAACTCGGTGTCCCAGCAGTAAACACTTCTGGTTGACTGGTGTTGAAAGAGTTAAAGCTATTGCAGACTCCCACGTTATCTGAACGGCATATTCCTCAAATAGCTTCAGTATTTTTCACTGCAGGAATGGTTGGTTCACAACATTGGAAGGACAGATCGAGGCCTGTTAATTTTTTTAAATTATTAAAAACTTCTTATTCCACAAGAAGGAAGAAAGTGACGACAACAAAATACTTTAATTTTATTTCTGAACACTTGAATAGCCTGAAGATCACACGACACAACCACGGCTAATAGCTCCCTGTCTGTTAAATGATGACAGGCTCTGCGGTTCAGGTAATTACACAAGAAAGCTTCACACCTCCCTGAATACCCCCCCCAACCATCTTCCAGGGTACGCTATTATCTGCATGGCTGGCTGGACTAGCGAGCACCCATCTTAATTCACAGGATTGTGTTCAATGGTAGCATGTGGGGGTGTCATTGATTTCAAATTCAGTTATCAAAATATAAACTCAAAAGTATTATGATTAATCGATTAATGTTAAAATTCTGTATGTTTTTTGATAAAATTGACCTGCAATTAAATTGTTTGATAGGCATTACCTGGAAGTTGATGGATGACAAAGTAGACACAATTTATGGATAAGGTGACGTTCGGGATAGATCCTTACACCGTTGTCAAGCAAGTCTTGTTTGACCAAGGTGTAAGGATCTATACTGCAACGTCACCCTTACAGTAATTAAAGAAGTTGTTATCCATAAATTGAGTCTACTTTACTCACAATTAATGAATTTGAATAAGCTTTATAAAACATAGACTGACCCATTAAGTGTTTAAAACTGCATTTCCTGCCTCAGCATTGTCCATCTTTACCATGGTATTCGCATACATAGAAACATCTGTGGCAAGGAATTATTAATTTGTTATTGATGTTCATATGTTTATATAGATGCAGTTTCCATAGTAAAAATGTACTGATACAGCGATATCGCAATGTACTATGACAGCCCAAGTTGCAGTGAATACCCTACTATACAGTCCATCATACCACAAGACATTAAATAGTGTTCCCCATCAAACTTGCGAAATTCACACTTGTCTGCTAGCCCGTGATGGCGACTGAATTGTGCTGAGGACAAGGGAGTGAGTGAGTGAGTCAGTATGGTTTTACGCTGCTTTAAGCAATATTTCAGCATCTAGGTGGGGGACTACAGAAATTGGCTTCACACATTGTATTCATGTCAGGAATTGAACCTGGGTCTTCTGCGTAACGAGTGAATGTTTTAACCAAGTAAAAATCCTATGTGAATAATATGACTGCTACTGATTATGGTAGAAGCTTTGATGTTTGTTTAATTAATAGATTATACAGAAGTCAGGTTAGCAACGATCCTTGTGATAGCCTGTGCTTCGTTTTTGAACGCTATAGAAGGTATCAGTTTTTGCAGTTTTACCTGAAAATCACCCATGGCTGTCTATACATGAAACATCCGATGCAGGGTATGTGAATGCTGGGCAGTGGAATCACTGCCATTTCTACAATTGTTTAAGGCATTGTGATGCTAATTTTCAGGATTGAATTTTTAAGAAAATTTTAGTTAATACATTACATTGCTTCTAAATGAGGACATAGTTTGTAATTCTCTGCAGAACAAGATAATGTATGTTGGACCCTTGCCGCGATTAATCATCGGATCACAGTGGCCTGACCTATTTATTCCATGGCCAGCATTCCATGAACATTGGAACCTAAATCAGGGGTAGAAACTAACATTTTTAGTCCACTAGTCCTTATAATGATAACAAGTAGCAAAAGCCTTATAAAGGGCAAATCCCTACTAGTACTAGCCTACAGGACTAGTGCCAATTTCTAACGCTGACCTAAATGTTCATAAACAACATGGTCTGGATAGCTGTATCTGTATAGATTTTCAAGAAGACCACTGTGAGAACACTGTCAGATGCATGTGAAATATGGTCCCTGTGCGTTTTACACGTGCACCTCACACTTTGGACTCAGGTTGTGGAATGCATGTCCTGGGGCAAGTGTACAATTCATATTGGACCAACATGAACACATTTATCAATCATCTACTTAAAGCCCATGTGCACCTCACAACATAGGGGACAAAACATAGCCCTGATCCAGAAAAGTGTAATTTTAACAAAAGCTACCAAATGTTCACTGTATAAAATAACATTCTGTATAGCTCACAAATATTCCCTTTAATAAAAGGATTAACTTTCAATCTTGATATCAGTTAAAAAGTTATTATTATTTATGAAACAGGTATGAGGGAAGGCCCAACATTTTATTTAGGGCTGGCTATTGATATAGTTTATAGTGATGGCTAATCACTAACTAAATATCAATCAGTTATTGATAGATATCGGAGAAGTATCTTTCAGCAAATGTGCAAGAAAGTCCCGAAAGAAATCTACAGATTTCACGCCACTAGTGAGCAGTGACACCTTTATGCATGGATTACTTTGTTGACATATGAGATATAACAAAAACAGCTGCTCTCTGTCTTTGACAATTGATGATGACAAGTCTGTTTCGGTAAATCTAAACTTACCCATGTCATCACAATAGTTTATATGAGGTATTATCGATGACAACAGTTTCATATTGATAATCATTCTTCCATCGAAGAATTGATGATCACGGTGGATGGACACTTTGTCAACACCCATCCTTCTGTACCCTCCCATGGCTGTGGGGTAGAACTGAGGACTAACCACCCTTCTGTACCCTCCCATGGCTGTGGGGTAGAACTAAGGAACACCCACCCTTCTGTACCCTCCCATGGCTGTGGGGTAGAACTGAGGACTACCCACCCTTCTGTACCCTCCCATGGCTGTGGAGTAGAACTGAGGACTACCCACCCTCCTGTACCCTCCCATGGCTGTGGGGTAGAACTGAGGACTACCCACCCTTCTGTACCCTCCCATGGCTGTGGGGTAGAACTGAAGAACACCCACCCTTCTGTACCCTCCCATGGCTGTGGGGTAGAACTGAGGACTACCCACCCTTCTGTACCCTCCCATGGCTGTGGGGTAGAACTGAAGAACACCCACCCTTCTGTACCCTCCCATGGCTGTGGGGTAGAACTGAAGAACACCCACCCTTCTGTACCCTCCCATGGCTGTGGGGTAGAACTGAGGACTACCCACCCTTCTGTACCCTCCCATGGCTGTGGGGTAGAACTGAGGACTAACCACCCTTCTGTACCCTCCCATGGCTGTGGGGTAGAACTAAGGAACACCCACCCTTCTGTACCCTCCCATGGCTGTGGGGTAGAACTGAGGACTACCCACCCTTCTGTACCCTCCCATGGCTGTGGAGTAGAACTGAGGACTACCCACCCTCCTGTACCCTCCCATGGCTGTGGGGTAGAACTGAGGACTAACCACCCTTCTGTACCCTCCCATGGCTGTGGGGTAGAACTGAAGAACACCCACCCTTCTGTACCCTCCCATGGCTGTGGGGTAGAACTGAGGACTACCCACCCTTCTGTACCCTCCCATGGCTGTGGGGTAGAACTGAGAACTACCCACCCTTCTGTACCCTCCCATGGCTGTGGGGTAGAACTGAGGACTACCCACCCTTCTGTACCCTCCCATGGCTGTGGGGTAGAACTGAGGACTACCCACCCTTCTGTACCCTCCCATGGGTGTGGGGTAGAACTGAGAAACACCCCCCTTCTGTACCCTCCCATGGCTGTGGGGTAGAACTGAGGACTACCCACCCTTCTGTACCCTCCCATGGCTGTGGGGTAGAACTGAGGACTACCCACCCTCCTGTACCCTCCCATGGCTGTGGGATAGAACTGAGGACTACCCACCCTTCTGTACCCTCCCATGGCTGTGGGGTAGAACTGAGGACTACCCACCCTTCTGTACCCTCCCATGGCTGTGGGGTAGAACTGAGAACTACCCACCCTCCTGTACCCTCCCATGGCTGTGGGGTAGAACCATGGTTTGGGTGGATTATCTGACCACTATGGTAGTCGATACACACATTTTGTGTCTATCTTGATGTTTGTCATGAAGTGTATGAGGTGACAAGGTATGATAGTTGCCACCCCAAATAGATTGGCTTGTTGGTAGCTTGTCTGTGTACATGTGGCCACTGTTACCCTACAACTATCAATACTTTACAAACACTCTGACGGTCAGAGTGATTGACTGATTGGACTATCATGTAGGTACGATGTATTTACAGCAATCAAAACAAACAAAGCTTGTCAGTGTAGATAATCTTCATTGTGTTACAACTGCAGACAGAAACTGCTCAGTCCTAACTGTTGATCATGTCCGGTCAAAATTTAAGAATGTCCGGACAATACTTTTTAAAATGTCCGGACAGAAAAATTTAAATGTCCGGTAAGCAATATTTTAAACCGGACATTTGAGATTCCCAATCGGACATGTCCGGCGCATATGACGGTTTCCGGACCCCTGCTCTGACCTGAGTGTGAGTGAGTGAGTTGGGGTTAACGCCGCTTTAACATTACTGCAGTTATATAATGGGAGGAACCACTTCGGTGAAACCGTCAAGCCTGGGTATGGTGCTGACAAACCAAAAAACATAATCGGGGCAAACCAGGATTTGAACCCACAATCATAGGTTTCTGGGGTGCCCAAGAGACGCAACTCTGCACAGCGTATCGCGGCACCTTAGACGACTGGGCCACCCGTGCCCCCCTCTGACCTGAGAACAAGTTATCAAGAAAATCTCAACAAATATTTATAGTCAAACTGTCCTTGAGCTTAGTTCAAACAGTGCCTAGATTACAGATCTTGGATAAGTTATTGCAGTGTATTTTATTAGGTACAGGCTGGTTGGAATGTGTTCGTACCCCTTGGTATACAAACAGTTATTTTTAATGGCTCACAGTTGCTGATATTGTATATCTTGATTTATATTTGATCTTTGTAAGATAGGAAATAGAAGCCTAACTTGTTGCTTGCTTCTAATTTGACAACACAGCATAATTAACTTCCCGTTCCTGAAAGTGTAATGCACGTTTGATGGTGTGTATATTGGCATGCACGTGGTGTATGGAGGATGATTAGTAGGCAGTAGTGCTGAATGGAGATCATTGGTAATCTCCGCATGTTGTCTGAGGAATTAACAAGCATCCAGTTTCTGGTCTTCATCAACATAAACAACAAACTAGGACCAGCAACACATGAACACTTGGTTCTCACCTCTGGAGGATGTGGGTGGCTGGGTTCATAGCTTGGTGGTCTGATGTTGCTACCAAAATCTTTGACAAAGTTAGGATGGACTATTTTCTTCCTTGCTTCATGGACTTTGATGTGATCATTGTCAGTTGGTGGGGAAAAAACACAATAATGACATTTCAGATTATTTTCGTGATTTAAAACTTTGGTTTATTCTATTGTAACCAGTATTTAAGACACCCGCCTGCACCATTGTCCAAGAGTTTTTGCCTTGGCAGGTCAACTAATAAAACATGCACATCTGATGGGTCTGGCTGATTTATGTTTTGTAGATTCAGTCACCAAAATAAAGGATATGAACTTACATCATTAGATGATGACCCAGTATTAAAATGCTGCAGAGAACCTGATTATGATTGTTCCATGATTGTTTTGTGCAAGTCCTGTGACACTTGTCAAGATGAAGACGTTTGTCACAACACATGTTCTGCCAGCATAGAGAGATGTAGTTCAGGCGAGTGATTCATGGAGATGTTCTGTCTGACACCGTTCTGTGTAACATCGATGCTGACTGATCGCTCGTACCCCTCTCTCTGTTTATACAGATGACCCTCTCCAACGAGGTATTGCATCCCACAGGAGCTCCGTACCTGCCAAATGACATAGTTGTCAATCCTAGCAATTCTTGGAAATGTCTGATATTTCAAGCATTTGGTGGTTCAATTCTGATTTCAGTTTTTGAAGACGACTTTAAATCAAAGCCTTTTTAAACATGGCACCTTGGATTTTCCTGGTGATCACTGTTCTTCTGGAGTAGGGGTCCAAGGACGATAGAATACAGCACCATAGGGTATTAGCCTCCCCAGATACTTGTCAGGTGACCTGATAGACCCATTGTTTCACCTGCAACCCAACATTATTTATCACAACTGGAAACAGCCATCAAAGGACCTGTTTTTAACATTTTGAATGAAAGCGGTTAGTTCCTCATTTTTTGCTGTTGCTATTTTGCCTTTCGAATTCAAGAGCCATTGCAACTAACATGAGCCCTAAACAAGCCATCTAGATGCTGTAAAAGAAATATTAACTAAGAAAAAGAGCTGTTTGATGGATGTTACCTGTAACAAGTATTTTTTCTGTTTGGCCTCAGGGAATTAGTATAAAATTAATAATATAATGCTACTTATTGGATTGCTGGTGTGGAACACATGGTTGGTGTTACTGAAATGAATTTATTGCACCGTTAATGATTCCTGGAAGCTAACCAAGGTTTTAGTTGATCATTGTGCTTTACTGAATGAAGATGGTTCATTTGCTGGCACATTCAGAATAAAGGTGTTTCATTTGTGTTTGCCTTTAATGAATCAAAGTGGTACATCGTATACGTGTACATTTTTCTTACAAATAAGTCAACAGAAAAGCACATCCATGTCCGAGTCACTTTCTTGGTTATTTTGCCGTCAATGGATCAGTCTGCAGTCAAAGCGAAGTCTCAGCTCCCTTGGGAGTATACTCTAATACACAATGTATTATGATAAAAAGGTTTTTATGGTTAATTTGCAACATGTCCTGGAAAACTTGAATATTTGAGATGTGGCGAACCACCATTTCAGCAGCAGCATTGCGCCAGGTTCAGCTTGTTGTTTGTCCTTAATTATGAATGGTGAGATAATGATACGATTTTCTCGTCATCCCAGTGTCAGAATCCAATAAACCACTTCACCAAAACAGTAGGCCCATGTTAAGTGTATCCCTTAAGTGAGGAGGAAATTCCTAATTGTGACTATGTGTTATCGTTATTTGCCTGTCAACTGAAACTAATTGTGGTGATTTCCCTGTTACAGTCCCATAAACATGCCTGCAACTGATTCCCAGGCAGCGAGTGCATGTTGTTTTACACTGCAGGCAGCAGGTCTGCAGTTCCATCATGGCAGACAGAGCTCCATATAAGCTGCGTATCTGCGTAAAATACGCATCAGAAATGCAGAAATATGCAGTAAAATAAAATCCAAGCATATCAAATACGCAACGAACAATACAGATACGCTACAAAAACAAAACTTGTGCGTATCATCAAAATATTGTGAAGTAACCCTGGTTATTCGATTAGCAAATCAGCAACTTATTTTGAAATTATAAACGGGCATTCCATCAACCTTGCCAAACTCCACAATGGCAGTTACATCATGATCATTTGCCATCACACTTTCTTGTGGAAGCGTCGTGGTATTTTTGAGTCCTATAAAGCTCTCGAACCCGCACGACACCAGTTTGCAGGGACTAGATGAATAGTGTTTTTAAATATTTAACTTAGATACCCACATGTGTAAAACCTAATGGGTAACAGAAATTTGAATACCCAGATAGAATTACTGATACCCAATGATTTTAAAATGCATGGGTAAAATACCCACAACACCAAAAGCTTACCTGGAGCTCTGGCAGATATATAAAATCGGAAGGGTAACTCACAATCAAAACAAGCGATCTTAGCGTTGAGATTTAAGACCGTCATTGCAGTAATAATACAGATTGCTGAGCTGACCAGGGCCCTGATGCTGGATACAGCAGTGATTCACATTGTGACTGGGTAACTAGGTATCTATTTGATTCTGATACAGGTTCCTTGTGGAAGGTTAACTAGTGGTAGAAACTAACAGTTTTAGTCCACTAGTCCTTATAATAATAACATATAGCAAAACCCTTAAAAAGGGCAAATTTGTACTAGTCCTTATAATACCTTAACTATTGGCCAAGGACTACAGGACTAGTGCCAACTTCTAACGCTGTTTACCCTGCAAGGACTTGATGCTCATGAGATCAATCACTGGAATGTCTGGTCCAGACTCGATTATTTACAGGCTGGCGTCATACAGCTTGAATATTGCTGAGTGTGGCGTTAAACAACAGACAGACAGACACAGGACAGAATAGGTCCTCCGTTCCCTATGCTTGTTGTGAGGCCGACAGAACAGGTCCTGTGTTCCCTATGCTTGTTGTGAGGCCGACAGAACAGGTCCTGTGTTCCCTATGCTTGTTGTGAGGCCGACAGAAAAGGTCCTCCGTTCCCTATGCTTGTTGTGAGGCCGACAGAAAAGGTCCTGTGTTCCCTATGCTTGTTGTGAGGCCGACAGAAAAGGTCCTGTGTTCCCTATGCTTGTTGTGAGGCCGACAGAACAGGTCCTGTGTTCCCTATGCTTGTTGTGAGGCCGACAGAACAGGTCCTGTGTTCCCTATGCTTGTTGTGAGGCCGACAGAACAGGTCCTGTGTTCCCTATGCTTGTTGTGAGGCCGACAGAACAGGTCCTGTGTTCCCTATGCTTGTTGTGAGGCCGACATTTGGGCATTGCCAGGTCACCATGGCTGTGGACTATATGTATCATTTGTGTGGGTGATCTGGTAATGTTGGGGCAGGGGGTAGCCTAGTGGTTAAAGCGTTTGCTCGTCATGCTGAAGACCTGGGTTCGATTTGCCACACGGGTACAATGTGTGAAGCCCATTTCTGGTATCCCCCACCATGATATTACTGGAATATTGCTAAAAGCAGCGTAAAACCATTCTCACTCACTCACTCACTCACTCTGGCAGTGTCACGATACCCTTGTGGCGTGCTCTCACTACCAACCTTGTGTCTTAGACCAGGGCACAGTTTCTCAAAGCAAGTTTAGCACAACAGCTGTCATACATCCTCGTTCCTGTATTGGAGCTGCAGTGATCTTAGCGCTAACATCACTTTGTGGAGCGGGGCCCCAAGGTTGTAAGTGTGGGATACGTAAGGTCAGCTGGAAAATATAGCTTGTTGACTTCTCACTCACTCACCATACCTCAGCCTTGTCTATGTGTGGCACGCAACTTGCACTGCGACACCAATGTCACTTGCGACACATTGGATACGAGACCCGTTATTTTCCCTCTTCAAATACTCCAGCTTGCCCTGGCTCGGCTGACATGTTCACTGTAGCCAAACAAACTATTTACTGAAGATTTGCCAGCAGAAATATAGCGAATTAGCTGTGGACTCTACAGCCTCTGAGGCTCCATCTGTCTCTCTCATTATATTGAGTTGACAGGAAAACAGTACGAGTGATTATCGTCATGATTTACTTTTAAAAGGTCATAGTTGAAATATTGATTGTACCATTTGGGTTTAATAATGTTTGAATGTATTCTTGTTCAGTTTTCGTGGAACAATTTAAAGTGTATGTGTTGATAAACATATTCAATTTTCAAGAATACTGCAGTAATGCCTTCACATTCGTCAAGACAGTGGAGGTACAATAGCGTAGTTCAGATGAAACTCAAGGCCCAAACCATGTGAAAACCATGATTATAAAATACATCGATTGACCAGAGACAGAACAGTCTTAGGGTGCAGTGTTTTGGTTCTGGTCATGTTAATCTCATCTGTAGATGTATCTGAACTAGTTGTCCCATTTAACGCCTGGAAGGATGTTTGTTGTGGAGTCCTTAGTTAATGGTTGGTGGATGGTCTGTAAATGTTGCTCAGCCAGCAAGACGATATGATTCACCCAGGCATGAACGGGGGGATATAGTAGGTTGTAAATTGCTAATCAATATCTAAATAGAGATTTATCATTCAGATATCTCTCGTGAAAAATGCGATGTTAATCCACAAGTACTCCCGATCTGCTGGCCTGCTCTCCAAATGTTCATGTTATTGCAGCAAGAGCCCAATGTTAGTGCTCATTTACTTAAGAGGGGGACACTATTGATTGACAGGGAGGCATATGAAGCTCCCCAGTAAACTAGGTCCTCAATATACACAGCAAGCAAACAGTTTGCCATGGGCTTGTTTACCATCTGAGATAATCATGTCAACATCTCAAGTGTAAATCAGAAGCAAAGGACAAAAAACAACATATGATTTATTCTAAATTAATTTGTTACATGCAGGAAGAAAAGAGTGTGAGGATAGAATTTTTAAAACTTTCCGAGTCGGATGGTGATCAATATTGTTTCATATGGCACACGATGTCTGTGTTCACAATAAACAACTTGTCCGGGACGGCCTGCTTCATACAATTGTACTTTTTGCATTAACTGACATGAATTATGTCTTGATCAAATTTCTTACTTTCTGAGTGTGTTATTTATTTCTGTTTTTGAGCTTTATCAATGTTCCACAATATTGTCTTTGATAAGAAGATGTTAAGATTGATAGCCCCAAACTGACTGCACTTCATAAATAAGAGATCAATAACTTGTATCTACCTCAATACCCATTGACTTTTTGATGTGGATGTGTTGGTGTGAATGCTTTGATTCACACTTTGACAGGGGCGGGTTGGCTGTGTCAGGGTGAAGTAGCAAGAGACGGGAATGTCCCATTGATGGCCCTCCGTAGACAAACACAGACCTGGCTGTCAGTGTGTACAGAGGTGTTGTGTAACTGGTACACCGAATACACGGACACGAGGGGCACCTGCTGTGTAGTGTGGGGTAGACGGTGATGTTAGTGGACAGTTGACAGGGGCACCTGCTGTGTAGTGTGGGGTAGACAGTGATCGTAGTAGACAGGGGCACCTGCTGTGTAGTATTGGGAAGACAGTGATGTTAGTGGACAGGGGCACCTGCTGTGTAGTATTGGGAAGACAGTGATGTTAGTGGACAGATGACAGGGGCACCTGCTGTGTAGTGTGGGGTAGACGGTGATGGTAGTAAACAGATGACAGGGGCACCTGCTGTGTAGTGTGGGGTAGACAGTGATGTTAGTGTACAGATGACAGGGGCACCTGCTGTGTAGTGTGGGGTAGACAGTGATGTTAGTGGACAGATGACAGGGGCACCTGCTGTGTAGTGTGGGGTAGACAGTGATGTTAGTGGACAGATGACAGGGGCACCTGCTGTGTAGTGTGGGGTAGACAGTGATGTTAGTGGACAGATGACAGGGGCACCTGTTGTGTAGTGTGGGGTAGACAGTGATGGTAGTAGACAGGAGCACCTGCTGTGTAGTATTGGGAAGACAGTGATGTTAGTGGACAGGGGCACCTGCTGTGTAGTATTGGGAAGACAGTGATGTTAGTGGACAGATGACAGGGGCACCTGCTGTGTAGTGTGGGGTAGACGGTGATGGTAGTAAACAGATGACAGGGGCACCTGCTGTGTAGTGTGGGGTAGACAGTGATGTTAGTGTACAGATGACAGGGGCACCTGCTGTGTAGTGTGGGGTAGACAGTGATGTTAGTGGACAGCTGACAGGGGCACCTGCTGTGTAGTGTGGGGTAGACAGTGATGTTAGTGGACAGATGACAGGGGCACCTGCTGTGTAGTGTGGGGTAGACAGTGATGTTAGTGGACAGATGACAGGGGCACCTGTTGTGTAGTGTGGGGTAGACAGTGATGTTAGTAGACAGGGGCACCTGCTGTGTAGTGTGGGGTAGACAGTGATGTTAGTGGACAGATGACGAGGGCACCTGCTGTGTAGTGTGGGGTAGACAGTGATGTTAGTAGACAGCTGACAGGGGCACCTGCTGTGTAGTGTGGGGTAGACAGTGATGTTAGTAGACAGGGGCACCTGTTGTGTTGTGTTGGGTAGACAGTTATTAAATTTGAAAAGTGATGAAAGGACGCACCTGCAAGTAGGTGATGTGAAAGGGGTACTTGTCATATGATGGAAGTCAGGGATAAAGGCAGTGGACATGTAGACAGAATAACAAACATAAACACATGACACAAGATGGATTTATGTGCATTAAACACTATCAATAACCACACAACCACCGGCTTCTTTCAGATAGGATGTGTAAGCTAGATAATATACCGACATTAAGGTAATAGCTTTTGGAAGAATAATGAAGTAGTGTGTTCGTGTTAGTCTGCTCTGAAAGATGCAACCTTCTCAGGTGGCAGGTAACCACAGGTGGTAACTGTTGGGAGTCTTCTCTGACCATCACAGTGACCGGTGTCCAGTCACGGTGGGACCTGCTGACCACTGCCCCAGGGCAGGTGCTTGTTGAGGGGATTAACACTAACATTAGTTTGGGGACTCCACTACACTGTGGTACCCAGGTTATATCAGGTTATGCATCAAGTCGGGGTGTGTGGAGACAGGATCCGGCTTGATCCATCAAACCAGCAATGTAGACAACAGCACACAAAGGAAGCTGTCAGGATAATATGCATACATAGTGATTGATCTTACCGGAGCCTGGATTATGAAGGTCTCAAATCAGATCAGCTCTTTCGCTATATTGACCTCAGTGAGCCGTGTAATATATGCTTACAATGAAGACAATCACAGTTTCAGTGTTCTACACTAGGGGGTCCTGGGTTCCTGGTATGCTGCCGTCGTACTGGAATCTGGGGATCGAAATCTGACTTTTAATGTTAAGACTTTGAAAAGGACATTGCATTTTAGGATTTTTTTTCAATTGACTACACATATGTGTAGGCTATAGGCTAATTATGATTTTTTTTTGTCAGTGTTAGAAGATGGGAATGAAAATCGTGAATGGGGTCCATGTCATTAGCATGTGAAGAATTAAGGGATCCATAGGTCTAGGTTACTATTGAAAAAGTAGGTCACCATGTTTTATTGTAGACATGTGGAGGAAGGACATTTCCAAATTTGATGCATCACTGGCAAAAATGATTCCCACGTTTTTTCAGGTGAACATATGATTTTGCCTTTGCATGTGTTTGTGACATGCCACCAATGGGGCAGGATACACTGTTCTTTTCGAGAACACCTGGTATCATTACTATTTGATAGTGATTCATAAACACATGGTCATGATATGGTTGGAATCGTACAATCTGCTTTTGCCAGAGATTTCTTATGAATATGGTAAGGATTTTGTTGCTTTATTTCCAAAAATATTACTAAAAAGAACACCTAATTCCTCATATTACTATAGTTACTATTATTATGGCATGACAGATGAACTATAGTAATATGAAAGAAGAGGGTGTTCTTCTTCCTTGGAGTTGTATACTGTGTTAGAAATAAGAGAGTTGCCTTAAACATTGGCATAGCATGAATAAGGGTTTTGCCAAGGACCTCTCTTGTGATGCTGAGGCTTGTCACTGCATCACTGTTACTAGTAGTACACATCCTACTTGGAGTACAACTGCTCTTGAGGAGTTCGTCTCCTGTGGAAGCAAGCTGTTTCTCCGGAGACAACAATCAGCAAGATGCTATTATCATCCTTTGATGTGTTTATCCACTGCGTCCTCCGGTGTATTGTTGGCGGTCAACGCCTGAGTGCAGATGTTTCCTGTATCCGGGATGTGTGCACCATGGAGCCGGGGAGGGGTCGGAGATGCTACAATGCTCATTCAACTTAGTCTGACATTTCCCACTAAAAGTTTATGGAGCTCTTAGACATGCAAGACCTCGCTTCTTATTCTCCAAACATCACTGACAGTTTCCTCACCTGGATTGGTTATCCCGACCTGTGAAGACCTGGGGTACTAAGAACAGGCCTTCAGCTACCCATGCTTGCCATAAGAGGCGACTAATGGGATCGGGTTGTCAGATCCTAACTTGGTTGATGTATGCGATCGTATCCCAAGTACGTGGATTGATGCTCATGATATCATCCACTGGATTGTCTGGTCCAGACTTTATTATTTACAGACCACCGTCATATAGCTGGAATATAGCCAAGTGACGTGTTAAGCAAAGTGTTAGTTATATCACACCTGATTGTGCCATTCACTGGTTATCTCATGTATTGCTTATCTGACATGGGATTGTCTCCAATAATGGTTATCTCACACATAACTATGTCATACACTGGTTATCTCACACAGATTGCCTCTGATATTAGTAATTCTGGAACTTTGGGCAGCAGTTGCCACTTAATTGCATAAAAATGGTTAATACATGCTTTAGAATGCGATGAGTTTTGAAGCCTCATGTTAAGAGTTCTTTATAATTTACTTTCAACTGTCAATGAATCTTGTATTTGGGATTTATTTTTATGCCCCCACATAAAAATGACTTTTTTCGTTTCATTATCAACATGAACCACAATACACTGCCACCATGATTCCCGACGTGCCCTCATTGTATAAAAGGGCACATTCAAGTGACAGTTGTCGTAGGAATAATGAACTGACAAATTTTATGTGCCTACCTGTGAAGAAAAAGTGTCAAAAGAAAATGTACTCCTGAGACATTGCCATAGGCTGTATGCTAAAATCATGTTGCAATGAACACCCATGCCCCCATGCCGCCAAAGTGTACACCCATTTAATCCACCCTACAACTTAGTACCTCCCTTCATCCGTGCCCCCAAAGTGACACCCTCCCATTCCTTTCAACCAACAACCTATTATCTCTTAATCAGCTGTGTTACAAAGTTATAGCAACCACTTTGTCACCTAGATAATTGTAATCCCCCATACCACAGGGTACCACAGTCCTCCATGGAAGCTCAGTACTTCCACCCCACATGGCATAACATGACTTCCCCTTCCCCCTCCCCTACAAATACCTCCCCATCCCCTTCAATACCTTCCCCACTATACCTCTCCTTCCCACCCTGAAGACATCGCCCTCCCCAACAATACCTTTCCCAGATAACCCCCCAGCCCCCCCTCCCCTTCCCTCTTACTACAGTACCTTTCCCACATAAACCCCAACCACCAAGACATCACCCTGGCCTAAAATACACCGCCCCTTCTGCAATTACACCCCCCCCCCCCCCACTACCACCACCACCACCACCACCATATCACCCCTCCACTACCCAGCTAGGAGGAGGCTTCAACACGGCCTTAAGTGGAAGATTAAACAACCCTAAAAGGGCTGATATCTAAATGACCATTCACTTGTTAGCACATGCATTATCAAAGCTCTTTATAGGACCTAAAGAAATTTCCCCAAACACCCTTGGTTGTTTATCAAGTCAGAGAATTTCCAGTCCTCCAAACAGGGCTCTGAAGAGGAAATGTGTTGCATAATGTGGTTATCAGAATCTGTGTGGTTACCGGCCACAGTTCAAAGCCAAGTGCCGCCGCTATCTTCAATTCCGCTCTTTATTTGTCAAATTTGTTGATAGGGTATCAGTATTTTCACCTGTAATCGTGTGAACATGTTTTCAGCCTTTCTCTGCCTGTAATGTCTGAAATACCTCAAACTTGGATAATCTGCTTGTTTGACAGGCAGGGCAAAGCGGTTTTCTTCTTTGATAGAGGGCATGGTGAGGAAATCTGCCTCATCCAGACTATCACAATTATCTTGTCAAATTGGCTGACCTGAAAGTTGCCAGGAAAGTAAAGGAAAGAGATAACACATCTCCTTGCATACCACAGGGATGATTTGGATCAGATCGACACTCACGGTTTACTTTGTGGACGTGGGTTGGGATCAGATTGACACCCACGGTTTACTGTGTGGACGTGGGTTGGGATCAGATTGACACCCAGGTTTACTGTGTGGACGTGGGTTGGGATCAGATCAACACCCACGGTTTACTGTGTGGACGTGGGTTGGAATCAGATCGACACCCAGGGTTTACTGTGTGGACGTGGGTTGGGATCAGATCGACACACACGGTCTACTGTGTGGACGTGGGTTGGGATCAGATTGACACCCACGGTTTACTGTGGATGTTGGTTGGGATCAGATCGACACCCACCGTTTACTGTGTGGACGTGGGTTGGGATCAGATCGACACCCACAGTTTACTGCGTGGACATTGGTTGGGATCAGATCGACACCCACGGTTTACTGTGGACGTGGGTTGGGATCAGATTGACACTCATGGTTTACTGCGTGGACGTGGGTTGGGATGAGATTGACACTCATGATTTACTGCGTGGACGTGGGTTGGGATGAAATTGACACTTACGGTTTACTGCGTGGACGTGGGTTGGGGTGAGATTGACACTCATGGTTTACTGCGTGGACGTGGGTTGGGATCAGATCGACACCCACGGTTACTGTGTGGACGTGGGTTAGGTTCAGATTGACACTCATGGTTTACTGCGTGGACGTGGGTTGGGATCAGATTGACACTCACGGTTTACTGCGTGGACGTGGGTTGGGATCAGATTGACACTCATGGTTTACTGCGTGGACGGGGGTTGGGATCAGATTGACACTCATGGTTTACTGTGTGGACGTGGGTTAGGATGATGGGATGAAATTGACACTCATGGTTTACTGCGTGGACGTGGGTTGGGATCAGATCGACACCCACGGTTTACTGCATGGACGTGGGTTGGGATCAGATTGACACTCACGGTTTACTGCGTGGACGTGGGTTGGGATCAGATTGACACTCATGGTTTACTGCGTGGACGTGGGTTGGGATGAGATTGACACTCATGATTTACTGCGTGGACGTGGGTTGGGATGAAATTGACACTTACGGTTTACTGCGTGGACGTGGGTTGGGGTGAGATTGACACTCATGGTTTACTGCGTGGACGTGGGTTGGGATCAGATCGACACCCACGGTTACTGTGTGGACGTGGGTTAGGTTCAGATTGACACTCATGGTTTACTGCGTGGACGTGGGTTGGGATCAGATTGACACTCATGGTTTACCGCGTGGACGTGGGTTGGGATCAGATCGACCAACTCTGTTTACTTCATGCCCATAGGTTGGGAGTAAAGCTTGGATCAGATGGATTCTCTGTTTATTGTATGGCCGTAGGATAGATCGACTCTGTTTTCTGTTTGGCTATAGTTCAGATCAACTCTGTGTTTACTACTACTGTGTAAGTAGTAATTAGATAAAATCTACTCTGTTTACTGTACAGCCGTAGGTTGTAAGTAGATCTGATCAACGCTCTGGTTACTGTTGGGGGTTGTGCCGTAAGTTGTGAGTAATTCACTCAGTTTCTCACTCATTCACACATCCACTCACTTACTCTGCCATTGACTCCCTGTTGAGGTCACACAGCACCGAGGTCCTATCTTTTCTCCACATTTCATTCAGTTGACAGAAGAGTGGTCCACCATATCATTGCCCACACAATGCCAGCAGGGAAGTGGAAGCAGTGGGTTTGAATGGACTCGGTGAACGTGAAAGCTTGCAAGATCTATCAAAGTGTCGTTAAAGCTGGAAGAACATACAGTGTATGATTGATTTGATGGCTGCATAAGCTTGTCTATGCCTGTTAAGTATGCCTCCTCAGCTGGAAGATTGACTTGAAAATACCTGTAGAAAAGAACATGCACGGTTTCTTTGAGAACATCTATTTTTTCGACGTCCACAGCAATTTAGAAAGCTGGCTTAGAGTTTATTCCTAACTGGCAGCGACCACCTCACTGACTTGTGTCATACTTTGAATGTCAATGGCAGTAGTGCTTGGAGTGTTGGTTATCTGTGCGGCTTTATTCCTTTGGTCAGTTTATTATGGATCAGCCAGTGTCAAATTTATGTTGGCTTTTGTTTGTATTTTTATCCCAAGATACAATTGATCTCAGATCATCCATGTGCTGTTTTTGTCCTTGATCTGAAGGGTTGGAAAATCCTTTGCAAGATGTGGTCTTAGATCTGGTGTGAAATATGACATGAGGCCGTAACCAGCTGGTAACAGAGTTGCCTTAGATCTAGCCTCGCTCCAAGGCTGTTCTGAAAGATAGGTCCATGGATGTATAGTTATTCTATCCTTATTATAGGCAAGTCTAGAAACGCACACAGCACAGGGCACTATTCTTTTATAGGGACAACATGTTCTTATTATTTATATAATCTATTTAAGCTAATCATTATTGTATTAGAGACTTGTACAAGTCTACCTTGATCCCAACATCTAACTCAGTTTCAGGGGGTGTGACAGATAAATGTGATTTTAAAAATTAATTTTTCAAATTAACTTTCAGGTTACTTGTCACACTTTTTATCGACATTCCTTTTGTTGTGTTGCTCACGTGATAAAATAACAGCAACGTTTGACCCCAACTGAACTCTTTGATGAAATAGTTTAGTCGACCAGAAGATCACTCTTTCATCTTTCTAATCCCGGTAGGTCAAAAAGTGGAAACTGTAGCCAGAATTCTGATTTCTTTGTTGAGCATGTTTTTCAAATACCTCTAGGGGCAGTAGGCGTGTGCTGACATTTCAGTTTGAAATACTGGCTTTCTGAACAACCTCAGTAATTGCTGTGGCAAAGGTGGTAAAAAAGACACAATATAATTTGACATACTGCACATGCCAGCAGCAGCATCAGCACTGTTCTTTCCATCCTCTACAATCAATACAATGTCATCTTGCTACCTGTCCAACGAGGAAACATTGTCATCAAGCTCCTCTGTAGCAGCAGTGCATTACCATGCTTCCTGTACAAACAATGAATTATTATCATAGTACCTGGACAAACAATGAATTGTTATCATAGTACCTGGACAAACAATGAATTGTTATCATAGTACCTGGACAAACAATGAATTGTTATCATGCTACCTGGACAAACAATGAATTGTTATCATAGTACCTGGAGAAACAATGAATTGTTATCATAGTACCTGGACAAACAATGAATTGTTATCATAGTACCTGGAGAAACAATGAATTGTTATCATGCTACCTGGACAAACAATGAATTGTTATCATAGTACCTGGACAAACAATGAATTGTTATCATAGTACCTGGAGAAACAATGAATTGTTATCATAGTACCTGGACAAACAATGAATTGTTATCATAGTACCTGGACAAACAATGAATTGTTATCATAGTACCTGGAGAAACAATGAATTGTTATCATGCTACCTGGACAAACAATGAATTGTTATCATAGTACCTGGAGAAACAATGAATTGTTATCATAGTACCTGGAGAAACAATGAATTGTTATCATAGTACCTGGACAAACAATGAATTGTTATCATAGTACCTGGAGAAACAATGAATTGTTATCATAGTACCTGGACAAACAATGAATTGTTATCATAGTACCTGGAGAAACAATGAATTGTTATCATGCTACCTGGACAAACAATGAATTGTTATCATAGTACCTGGACAAACAATGAATTGTTATCATAGTACCTGGAGAAACAATGAATTGTTATCATGCTACCTGGACAAACAATGAATTGTTATCATAGTACCTGGACAAACAATGAATTGTTATCATAGTACCTGGAGAAACAATGAATTGTTATCATAGTACCTGGACAAACAATGAATTGTTATCATAGTACCTGGACAAACAATGAATTGTTATCATAGTACCTGGAGAAACAATGAATTGTTATCATGCTACCTGGACAAACAATGAATTGTTATCATAGTACCTGGACAAACAATGAATTGTTATCATAGTACCTGGAGAAACAATGAATTGTTATCATGCTACCTGGACAAACAATGAATTGTTATCATAGTACCTGGACAAAAAATGAATTGTTATCATAGTACCTGGAGAAACAATGAATTGTTATCATAGTACCTGGAGAAACAATGAATTGTTATCATAGTACCTGGACAAAAAATGAATTGTTATCATAGTACCTGGAGAAACAATGAATTGTTACCATGCTACCTGTACAAACAATGAATTGTTACCATGCTACCTGGACAAACAATACATCATCACGATACATCATACTGTGAGTACAAACAATACATCATCACGATACATCATACTGTGAGTACAAACAATACATCATCACGATACATCATACTGTGAGTACAAACAATACATCATCACGATACATCATACTGTGAGTACAAACAATACATCATCACGATACATCATACTGTGAGTACAAACAATACATCATCACGATACATCATACTGTGAGTACAAACAATACATCATCACGATACATCATACTGTGAGTACAAACAATACATCATCACGATACATCATACTGTGAGTACAAACAATACATCATCACGATACATCATACTGTGAGTACAAACAATCCATTATTACCATGCCCCATGTTCTAAACAATATATATGTCGGCTGCACCTGTCGTGTGCGTTTCATGTAGCCACAAGCTGGGGAACTTAAGTATTGTACTGATTAAACAAAGTAAAACATTCATAAAATATTTGCCCTAAGTTGGACCAGATGATCCTGTGACACGACACAATGACATACAGTAAACTCGTCAACATGCCCGACCACCGATCCATTTAGTCACCTCTGATGACAAGCGTAAGTGGCTGGCAAAAACTCTTGCTATGTTTTGAACAAAGTGAAAACAACAAAATCGACAGGCCCGGACGTCTCATCCATCATCAGACATTTGATGCCTTTGCGACTGTTTGCTCAACTCGATTCTTTATGGTTGACAAATATTGTAATACAACTGGTGACAGATTTCATGACTGAGTCCTTGCTAGGAAAATGTAGCAAACCTATCGTGGATGAAATGAATTCATTAGAACAATACCAGCTTCACATTGAGTCTGCTGCAACAAGAGACACAGGTCATAAGTTCCTTACGGGCGATATGAAATAGAGGCCTTCGTGTCCCGAGTGAACAGCGTTCTTAGTCTGTGTCTCATCTGATAAATGTTTTTGGAAATATATACATGTATTAACAGAGGGCTATTAAAACCATACACACATTGAGTTCAATTTGTTTTTCAGAAATTGAGCATTAGTGAACAAACTTATTTCAAAAGTCGATGGAACTAAACTTTTATCAATAATGATTACTGGATGATAATACTATTAATAGCACTGCTGTTTTCTTTCAAAAGGTCTGTACTATACGCAAGAAAAAATGGACAGTGTATATTTTCAGCCTCAGAAATGGGCACTTTTAACATTGCTGACAGACTAGTCTAGAGTTGGTCAGGGGACGCTTGTGGAGCAGGGCGCCCCCTATGACGAATACAGTAGTTTTGTCTCCAACAAGGTGGTGGAACCGTAGCGTATCTCCTGCTGGTGAACACATAACGCTGAAGTCCCATGTCGGACCCATGACTACAACCAGTGAAGCCAGTTCTTGCTATCACCTGCCGTAATATCGTGGGAATATTGCTAACAGCAGTCAAAACAAAACCCACCAACTCATATAGATTGGTAATTACTTAGTGATAGCCCATCTCCAGGTACCATGTTGTGTACATAGCAGTCTGCAGCTTTAGTCCAAGGCATGAATCAAGGAAAATCTCTTTCAGTCTGACTATGCTTGTTGATCGATGCTCATGATGTCAATCACTGGATTATTTACAGACTGTCGTGAAATAGCAGGAATATTGCTGAGTGAGGCGTTAAACATCACAGCGGTAGAAACTAACATTTTTTGTCAGTAGTCCTTATAATGATAACATATAGTAAAACCCTTCAAAATGGCATATTTCTACTGGTCCTTATGATACCTTAACTATTGGTCAGTTTGGCAAGGACTACAGGACTAGTGCCAATTTCTAACCCTGCATCAGTCCAGCAAGATCAGCTAATGCTATTCCATATCGACCCAAAATCATGTTTCCCTTGAAAGATCAAGCCAAATAAAAAACAACTTTAAACCCACAACACAGTATTTTTCAGAATGTCCATCATGTCCAGTGAGTGAATTTTATTAGCCTGAATTTTTTTAATTTATTTCCTTCACTTTCTGGAACAATAGTATTTTAAAAAACATCCCAGCCTTCCAGAATGTCAAATGTCTGTCTCATTAGTCGGTCATACACCAGTAGAACCTGGTGCCACCATTGACTTCTCTGTCCCTTAGTCAGTCATACACCAGTCGTATCTAGTGCCACCATTGACATCTCACTCCCTTAGTCAGTCATACACCAGTTGTATCTAGTGCCACCATTGACATCTCACTCCCTTAGTCAGTCATACACCAGTTGTATCTAGTGCCACCATTGACATCTCACTCCCTTGGTCGGTCATACGCCAGTCGTATCTGGTGCCACCATTGACTTCTCTGTCCCCTTAGACGGTCATACGCCTGTCATTCCTGGTGCCACCACTGACTTCTCCGTCCCCTCTGTAATTACAGATAGTGTATGCTGATCCCCCTCCAAATCAGCCCTTTGTTGCTCTGTCTGTCACCCCTGTCTATTGCCTGTCATATCTTAGCAGAAGGCAAACATTGCTGGATCACGGCCGACCGACCGGCAGTGTTATTAGTCCCTGGGTATCAGCTGCCTTACAGCTTACCTGGCTAAGACTTCCTTAACTCTAACCTGCCAGGTATGTGCTTACCTGGTCACTGTGGACCCCCTGCAGGGACACTGACGACAGGTATGCAGGCAGGTGTGGTAGAATACACGCGGGGAGAAATCAATGACAGATTTAATGAAGTAAATAATCTTTGATGTTCTTTTCTCACTGGTTCCCTTCTTCCATGAACTTGCTGTGGAGACCTGTAGGGTGGGGGGATACAACAGCTGGGGTGGAGGGTACTGATATTAGTACTCCCGAGCTCCACATTAATTCTAGAGCCAGTAAGTCACTCTTAATTCCCAGTTCCCATTGTGTCCTGATAGTCTTCTTTGGGTATCAATATATTCTACTCCTTGCTTCCAGTCTCCTGGTTATCTTTACACCGATGAGGAGACATGTTTGTGAATAATTCTGCATAAAATACATCCGTGGGCAGCATAACTCTCAACAGTGACATTCATGCCTCTTTAACAATGAGCAAAACATAGCACCTTTTTCCTGCATTGTTCACTACAGTAGAGTTCATGTATGTGTGATGTGTGATGGCTGTGAGTATGGATCTGTCGGAAATACAGGTATGCAAGCTGAAGCTGATACATTGGGAGGGGCGGTGGGGTAGCCTAGCGGTTGAAGCTTTCGCTCGTCACGCCGAAGACCCGGGTTCGATTCCCGACATAGGCACAATGTGTGAACCCCATTTCTGCTTTCCCCCGCCGTGATATTTCTGGAATATTGCTAAAAGTGGTGTAAAACCAAACTCACTCACTCACTCATGGATTCGTCGGGAATTAGGCAGTAATGAGTGAGTGAGTATGGTTTAATGCATGACAAGCAAACGCTTTAACCACTAGGCTACCCGACCGCCCCTAGGCAGTAATGACATTCTTATATCATGACAATTGTATTAGTCTTATATGTCACCCTTCTATCAGTCTTGTATCAATCTTGTATCAGTCTTGTATCAATCTTGTATCAGTCTCGTATCAATCTTGTATCAGTCTCGTATCTGTCTTTTATCTGTCTTTTATCTGTCTTTTATCAGTCTTGTATAAGTCTTGTATAAGTCTTGTATAAGTCTTGTATCAGTCATGTATCAGTCTCGTGTCAGTTGGGTATTGGTCTTGTATCAGTCTTCTATCGGTCTTGTATCAGTCATCTATTGGTCTTGTATCGGTCTTGTTTCGGCCTTGTATCAGTCTTGTATCAGCCTTGTATTAATCAGTGTACGGCAGTCTTTGGGGCAGTTCCTCCTGTGGTTCCAGCTGTTCCAAGATGTCAGTGTGACTCTTGTTTCACAAACATGCATAACCGGCTCAAAAAGTTCTCCTTGAATAGGAAGATCTGCATACTTTCCTCACTGTCTTGACAAATGATGAATGACGGGTCCCTTAGGGTCCATGTTGAAAGGTTTCCACAGGTTCAGTGGGGAGATGTTGGTGTTTTGTGGGAGAGAGGTGAAGGAAGCTATTACTATGTAAATCAGCTCACATGATGCTGTTGAGGAGGAGGGGGCATTTCAAAACATCTCAGCTTATTTCCTACCAAAAACGTTTCTTTGTAGGTGAGATTGTTCTAGAAAGTTTTGTTTGAGATCACAGATCATTGTAGACTGTTTGTGGCTTGTCGTTTCTGTGACAGTCAAACATGGGAAGGTGTGATGTATGCAAAAGCAATTCCTTGTTACAAGATCAAAATTCCTATCTGAAAAGATGCCTTGACATTTGACACAGTCCCCATGGAGATGCTGTTGGACAACATTGAAGGTGTCATAGCGACATACTCAGGTATCACTTCTGACTGCAGTTACCCCCCTCCCCCCTCCCCACAGAAGACAGAGGCAGTGGGGACCAGTTGATGGATGGAAAGGGAACTTGCTGCAGCGGCCGTGGCAGCTTCCAACTGCCCCACTGCATGCACCAGGGACCCGATCGCACACCTTCCTGCATGGAAGGGGAACTATGTGAAGGTCAATCTGCAGTCCCAACAAGTGTGTTTTAAGTCTCCACAACAGCAGTTTTTTTGGCTTGAATTTAATGAAGTGTGCCAAGTTACAAACTATCAAATAACATCTATTTTAATTTCTTAAGGATAAGATATATGGATGAACATCTTCTTTATTACAATGCTCCTAATTGTAATAAAGAAGTTGTTCATCCATATATCTTATCCTTACTTAGCATGCTTAGTACTTCAACTTCTAAATGCCTCTCAAAGAAGTTATTTTAATTTCTACAATGTTTCAGTTTCATCCATGACAATGTCCTCGGTCCATCTTTATAAGCCAAGGTTTTTAGTTTGTGATTGTTTTTTTAGAACAAGGTCATCATTAATCAAGCCGCCTGTACACATTTGAGTCAGGGCCAGGCAAGCCAGTGGTTGAGACCTGAACTTGGATCTATGCAGTGCAGGCCTGATAACATGTAGTCCAGCATTATGTAGTGGGAAGGGGACAGTGGTTTGTTTGTATGGACTATCATCTATTATTCATGGTCCATTTGATAATCTAATTGTGCCAGAAGTGAGGCCTACTTTTGACCATGTTGGGATTTGTAACCGTGGCACCAGTGGCATATGAAGGAGAGGGTGCATGATTGTTTCCCTGGATCTTCTTTCCATCAACATTCTTCAGTTTTTATATGCCCTTGATTCCTGGAATTTGGAACACCTTATCCAATTTCATTAACCGACTCCATGACCCATCCTTGTAAGTGAAAATTACCCAGTTCCTGGATATACACAACATGAACAACATGGTTTAACGTGGCAACACCCCCCTCGGTCCCTCTGAACACATCACATGGCCCACCTTGGTTCCATGCTAAACACCCAACTGTCAAAATGAAGTTGCATGTAATTGAATTATGGCCAGAGTTTAAGATGAAGTAGTTAGGTGAGCGTCTGTGTTGCACATCGGTAATGAGAGTCGGCAGAGATGGCGCGGCCGGTAGGGTGCACGGAATGATACTGCAGCAGGTATTCCCTAGCACTGCTCCAAGGCACTACTGAAAGAAAAGTCTGTGGCTGTGAAGTAATTCTTTCCTCCTTTTAGGCAAGTCTGGATATGTGGACCACTCCCTTATAGGGACAACTTGGCCTCATTCTTTACAACTTCTAGAAATTATGATTTAAACTAATAATTATTGCCTTGGAGACTTGTGCAGGTCTAGGTCCTCTTCACCCCTCCGTTTCATCAGCTGTAAGTTCAGCGATTGGTTAATCCAGTCACACTGTGCAAAGCATTATCAAGAGGGGGATGGAAGAACATGTGTCTCTGGTTCGGAGTTGGACGTGGAATAGGCCATTAAAATCATTGTGCACCTATATTGGTTTGGGAATTATTTTGAGTACAGTCATGTTGGTTCCTGCGAGGATAATGATTTTTGAAAAATTATAATTGTTCTTCAGACTTGAAAAAAAAAATTGCCTGCCACAAAAATAACATTGTTGGAAGGTGTTTTTCTTTTTAAACAAATTCAGGCTCATAGTATTAGACTTAACAAATATCGGGTTTTGTATCTGTAGCTGGAAAAGAATATATCTAATCTCGATACAAAATCCAAGCCCTATTTAAGGTAGGCATGGGTATACCCTGATATAAGGTAGGGATGGGTAGGATGGGTAGGATGGGTATACCCCTATATAAGGTTGGGATGGGTACACCCCTATATAAGGTTGGGATGGATACACCCCTATATAAGGTTGGGATGGGTACACCCCTATATAAGGTTGGGATGGGTACACCCCTATATAAGGTTGGGATGGGTACACCCCTATATAAGGTTGGGATGGGTACACCCCTATATAAGGTTGGGATGGGTACACCCCTATATAAGGTTGGGGTGTGTACACCCCTATATAAGGTGGGGATGGGTACACCCCTATATAAGGTTGGGATGGGTACACCCCTATATAAGGTTGGGGTGTGTACACCCCTATATAAGGTTGGGATGGGTATACCCCTATATAAGTTTGGGATGTATACACCCCTATATAAGGTTGGGATGGGTATACCTCTATGTAAGATTAAGATGAGGTTCCTACATCCTTCCCAGCAGTGACCAGTGGCCCTCTGCAGTATCTGGTCCCTGACACCTGTCCCAGAACCAAGTCCCCGACACCCGTCCTTGAACCCAGTCCCTGACACCGGTCCCTGACACCCGTCCCTGACACCCGTCCCTGAACACGGTCCCTGACACCCGTCCCTGAACCCGGTCCCTGACACCCGTCCCTGACACCCGTCCCTGAACCCAGTCCCTGAACCCGTCCCTGACACCCGTCCCTGACACCCATCCCTGACGCCCGTCCCTGACACCGGTCCCTGACACCCGTCCCTGACACCCGTCCCTGAATCCGGTCCCTGACACCCGTCCCTGACACCCGTCCCTGAACCCAGTCCCTGACACCTGTCCCTGAACACGGTCCCTGAACCCAGTCCCTGACACCCAGTCCCTGACACCCAGTCCCTGACACCTGTCCCAGAACCAAGTCCCTGACACCCGTCCCTGAACCCAGTCCCTGACACCCGTCCCTGACACCCGTCCCTGACACCCGTCCCTGAACCCAGTCACTGACACCCGTCCCTGAACCCAGTCCCTGAAACCCGTCCCTGACACCCGTCCCTGACACCCGTCCCTGAACCCGGTCCCTGACACCCGTCCCTGACACCCGTCCCTGACACCCGTCCCTGAACCCGGTCCCTGACACCCGTCCCTGACACCCGTCCCTGAACCCGGTCCCTGAACCCGGTCCCTGACACCCGTCCCTGAACCCAGTCCCTGACACCCGTCCCTGACACCCGTCCCTGAACCCAGTCCCTGACACCTGTCCCTGACACCCGTCCCTGACACCCGTCCCTGAACCCAGTCCCTGACACCCGTCCCTGACACCCGTCCCTGACACCCGTCCCTGAACCCGGTCCCTGACACCGAGTTGCCTCGGGGCTAGACATAAAAACAGACGAGTGGCATGCATTAGCTCTGTCAGGCCATGTATTTGACTTGAATGAAATATGGTGTGGATGCCAGACATTCTTTGAAGTAGTGTTATGTACATTCATGATCCTGTGATCTAATTTACAAGCAGGCAGTGTAAGCTTTCAGAAGGGGTCGCATATCTTGGGGGTTCCAAAGGGGGTCAAGTTTGACTGAGTGGATTATTACGTTGGTCATTATTCATCTCCTATTCCGCAGCCGTGTCTCGCATTTCACTGGCAGACTTCAGTGAATATATCAGTTAGAAAGTATATAAAAATGCAAGAAAAAAAAGCAGGAATATTCACGTTGTAACCTGGTACATTTGAAGTATGTATTGATCTATTCAGCCAATCCCTACAAGCATCTGCAGATTGTTTCTAGGATAGAATCGCATGAAATTAATGGTGATTTGTATGACTCTGAAACAAGATCTCCAATTCTGGTCTGAATGAGTTTACCCATGGTTCAACATTCCGAGTAGCCTTGCTCCAAGGCTGTACTGAAAGAAAAGTCCATGCACGTGTAGCACTTCTATCCTCCTAATAGGCAAGTCTAGATATGTGGTCAGTACTCCAGTCTCTTATAAGACAACTTGTTCTTATTATCCCCTGCCGCGCGAAAGCGCGAAGCGGGGGATATAGTATTCACGACCGTCCGTACGTCCCACCTGTTTGTTGCCGCGATATCTCAAGAACTAAACACTGGATTGTCTTCATATTTGGAACTATGGTGTATATACAGACTCCGCAGACACCAGTCGGTTTTGGTGACCTTAACCCCATTTTCAAGGTCACAGCAGGCATATCTGCTTTTGGATTTGGAAAACGGTGTTGCCGCGATATCTCAAGAACTAAACACTGGATTGTCTTCATATTTGGAACTATGGTGTATATACAGACTCCGCAGACACCAGTCGGTTTTGGTGACCTTGATCCCATTTTCAAGGTCACAGCAGACAAATCTGCTTTTAGAGTTGGAAAACGGTGTTGCCGCGATATCTCAAGAACTAAACACTGGATTGTCTTCATATTTGGAACTATGGTGTATATACAGACTCCGCAGACACCAGTCGGTTTTGGTGACCTTGATCCCATTTTCAAGGTCACAGCAGACAAATCTGCTTTTAGAGTTGGAAAAAGGTGTTGCCGCGATATCTCAAGAACTAAACACTGGATTGTCTTCATATTTGGAACTATGGTGTATATACAGACTCCGCAGACACCAGTCGGTTTTGGTGACCTTGATCCCATTTTCAAGGTCACAGCAGGCAAATCTGCTTTTGGAGTTAGAAAACGGTGTTGCCGCGATATCTCAAGAACTAAACACTGGATTGTCTTCATATTTGGAACTATGGTGTATATACAGACACCGCAGACACCAGTCGGTTTTGGTGACCTTGACCCCATTGTCAAGGTCACAGCAGGCAAATCTGCTTTTGGAGTTAGAAAACGGTGTTGCCGCGATATCTCAAGAACTAAACACTGGATTGTCTTCATATTTGGAACTATAGTGTATATACAGACACCGCATACACCTGTCAGATTTGGTGACCTTGACCCCATTTTCAAGGTCACAGCAGGCAAATCTGTTTTTGGAGTTGGAAAACGGTGTTGCCACAATATCTCAAGAACTAATCGCTGGATTGTCTTCATATTACTATATTATTATGGTGTACAGGCGGGGGATATTTCGTCACTCTGTGACAAATACTTGTTATTTACATAATATAGAACATAAGATTTAAACTAATAATTATTGCCTCAGAGACTGGTGGAAGCCTACACCCTGAGCGATCAGACTCAATGCAAGCAGTGTTGTTACTGTATTGTTATGAGGGGCAGTTGATTGGAAAAGTTAGATTCTACTGCTGAAAGGCCAGATATATCGTAGATTTACATAAATCTGTGCATGTAACTGGACACTGGTATCGATCCGAGCCGATGAGGCTGATGCAGTGTAGAAGCTGAACAACATCACAAGCGTTGCAGCAAGAGTTGGGAAGGGGAGGGGGAGAGCTCCGATAGATGATTTACTTTTGATCTTAATGTGATGTTCTTCAAACTTGGTCTGAGTGCAGTCAGCGTTATCTTGGTGGATGAACAACATGCCAAGCTGTCACACTCTCACACCTTGGTAGACCATGCATTGTAGTCATATTTATGTCCCAGGGGAGTTTAATAAATGTGTTGTCATGTGTTGAGACTTTTGTTTGTTTCTGAAATTTTTGTGATGGGAGCAGGCATACAACTGTCTTGTGATGGGAGCGTGGCATACAACTGTCTTGTGATGGGAGCGTGGCATACAACTGTCTTGTGATGGGAGCTTGGCATACACAGTGATTTTGACACAAAAAGCTGTATACAGGTCAATGACTTGGACCCAAGAAATGTAAGAAGTCAGTGGCAAAAGTCAGTAAGTCACTTAAACAAAGATACCGGATGCAGTAAAATTTCGAAGTTATATCAGTACTTTTAAAAAATCGGGCATA
The DNA here is from genome assembly GCF_023055435.1 of Haliotis rufescens. NCBI lineage: Eukaryota > Metazoa > Mollusca > Gastropoda > Lepetellida > Haliotidae > Haliotis > Haliotis rufescens. The sequence goes on along the minus strand of NW_025963779.1, from coordinate 90,611,147 downwards.
GCTTCCGCACACCCGGCTACCCGCCGGGTCTGGGAGCAATACTGCCATCAACTTCACCCCCCATCCCCCAGACACAAGGACAACTGAGTCTTGATTGGCACTATACTTTATGAGAGCATTAAAATCGATGGCTCCAAATCGATACCCTAAGTGGAATAATCCTAACTATTTACTATTTAATCATGAAATTATGACACGTGTGACGCCTTGCTTAGCATTTCTCTCAGTCAAAAGTCCGACAACTTAAACAAACCATCGGTCAAATAGAAAGATAATTGGTCTATGACCGGTGACATAGGGCCATCTGAAACCCTGCATACATTCATCTTGTGATGGGAGCGTGGCACACAACTGTCTTGTGATGGGAGCGTGGCATACAACTGTCTTGTGATGGGAGCGCGGCATACAACTGTCTTGTGATGGGAGCGCGGCATACGACTGTCTTGTGATGGGAGCGTGGCACACAACTGTCTTGTGATGGGAGCGTGGCATACAACTGTCTTGTGATGGGAGCGTGGCATACAACTGTCTTGTGATGGGAGCGTGGCATACAACTGTCTTGTGATGGGAGCGTGGCATACAACTGTCTTGTGATGGGAGCGCGGCATACAACTGTCTTGTGATGGGAGCGCGGCATACAACTGTCTTGTGATGGGAGCGTGGCATACAACTGTCTTGTGATGGGAGCGTGGCATACAACTGTCTTGAGATGGGAGCGCGGCATACAACTGTCTTGTGATGGGAGCGTGGCACACAACTGTCTTGTGATGGGAGCGTGGCATACAACTGTCTTGTGATGGGAGCGTGGCATACAACTGTCTTGTGATGGGAGCGTGGCATACAACTGTCTTGTGATGGGAGCGTGGCATACAACTGTCTTGTGATGGGAGCGTGGCATACAACTGTCTTGAGATGGGAGCGCGGCATACAACTGTCTTGTGATGGGAATGTGGCATACAACTGTCTTGTGATGGGAATGTGGCATACAACTGTCTTGTGATGGGAATGTGGCATACAACTGTCTTGTGATGGGAATGTGGCACACAACTGTCTTGTGATGGGAATGTGGCATACAACTGTCTTGTGATGGGAGCGTGGCATACAACTGTCTTGTGATGGGAATGTGGCATACAACTGTCTTGTGATGGGAGCGTGGCATACAACTGTCTTGTGATGGGAATGTGGCATACAACCATCTTGTGATGGGAGCGCGGCATACAACTGTCTTGTGATGGGAGCGCGGCATACAACTGCCTTGTGATGGGAGCGCGGCATACAACTGTCTTGTGATGGGAGCGCGGCATACAACTGTCTTGTGATGGGAGCGTGGCATACAACTGTCTTGTGATGGGAGTTACATGTGTCTGTTCTCGTTATTAGGGTCAGCGAGTTGGGGGGGGGGGGAAGCCAAGTGGTGTGCCATATCATGGTTTTGTTGGAATATTGCTTAACTCACTCACTCACTCACTCACTCACTCACTCACTCACTCACTCACTCACTCACCCTACCACACACCCACTCATTCACTCACTCACTCACTCACTCAAACATAACCACTCACTCAAAGTGCTTGGTTGGTTGGTTCTTTTACGCCGCACTCAGCAATATTCCAACTATATGACGGCGGTCTGTAAATAATCAAGTCTGGACCAGACAATCCAGTGACTCATATCATCAGCATCGATCCAAGCAATTGGGATCGATGACATGCTTCAACCAAGTCAGCAAGCCTGACCACCCGATCCAGTTAGTCGCCTCTTACGACAAGCATAGTCGCCTTTAACGACAAGCATGGGTTGCTGAAGACCTATTCTACCCTGGATCTTCACGGGTCCAGGGTGTTGGGGTAGCCATGTGGTTAGTGTGTGTCAAATCATTGTCAAATGTGGGTTTCATTCCCAACATGGTTCATGTAGACCAACCAACAACATGAGCTGCTTCTTCACTCACAGAATTGCCCCCCTGAAGACAGTTTCTTCTGCCTTAACTATTTCCAATATTAATTATCTCAGTGTGAACATATGTAGTAGTGGCCGATTTGGGAGGACTTGTTGTCGAAGTCACTGAAGAGCTCAGTTCACACATCAAACCATGTTTCAGAGCAACGAGAACAGTAAAGATGCATAAATTTTTCATAGACAGAGATAACGCCTTGAAAAAATGAAAATTGAAATTGATTTCAGTTTAATCTTGTCAAAGTTCAAAGGAACTAAAGATGTGTAAACCCAAACATGTCCGGAAAATGCGTTCTTCCTGGAGAATGAATTTGGCAGTTGAATTCACACGGAAAAAATCTCAACGCATGGGAACGTTATGAAGGACGGCTGAAGCCTGCTCCAGTACCTTCGTAGTGGGAGCTCTCCAGGTCCACTTGAGATTTTCATTGGCCGTCTCATCAAGCGAAAGAGAACCCTATGTCACTGAACACTGCTATCTCCCGAAAAATCTATTATTTAGACATAAAGTAGACATGGGATGGACAATGGGCCAGCCCAGTGTTTTCCAACTCTTTTGAAGTAGCGTCCTTTTAGCGGCTGGAATTGAGAGAATCGTTGAACGTCAATGCATCGACGTGTGAGAGCTCGTCAGACCAGGGAGCGGGGTAATTAGAAAGGGGATTCAATTTGATGAAGTTTTGAAGCAAGTTTGATTTTCATTATACATCTGTAATGAAACCCCTCTTGTATGCTCTTCTAGGGCTCCACACACAGGCTCCATGCTGTAAGGGCTCCATGTTTGTATCAGGGTGGCTGAGGGGGCCGTGGTGCTGATGGGATGTTTCTGATTGCCACACTAATGAGACAGTTAGCTGTGTGGGCGAGGTGTTGAAACACGGCGCACGGCCATGTTACTGTGGCCGGACCCACAGTTGACTGTATTCAAGAATGAAAAGATATCCTAGGACCTGCTTCATGTTCAAATAGAAAGATATCCTAGGACCTGCTGCATGTTCAAATAGAAAGATATCCTAGGACCTGCTGCATGTTCACATAGAAAGATATCCTAGGACCTGCTTCATGTTCAAATAGAAAGATATCCTAGGACCTGCTGCATGTTCACATAGAAAGATATCCTAGGACCTGCTTCATGTTCACATAGAAAGATATCCTAGGACCTGCTTCATGTTCACATAGAAAGATATCCTAGGACCTGCTTCATGTTCACATAGAAAGATATCCTAGGACCTGCTTCATGTTCACCTAGAAAGATATCCTAGGACCTGCTTCATGTTCACATAGAAAGATATCCTAGGACCTGCTTCATGTTCACATAGAAAGATATCCTAGAACCTGCTTCATGTTCACATAGAAAGATATCCTAGGACCTGTTTCATGTTCACATAGAAAGATATCCTAGGACCTGCTTCATGTTCACATAGAAAGATATCCTAGGACCTGCTTCATGTTCACATAGAAAGATATCCTAGGACCTGCTTCATGTTCACATAGAAAGATATCCTAGGACCTGCTTCATGTTCACATAGAAAGATATCCTAGGACCTGCTTCATGTTCACATAGAAAGATATCCTAGGACCTGCTTCATGTTCACATAGAAAGATATCCTAGGACCTGCTTCATGTTCACATAGAAAGATATCCTAGGACCTGCTTCATGTTCACATAGAAAGATATCCTAGGACCTGCTTCATGTTCACATAGAAAGATATCCTAGGACCTGCTTCATGTTCACATAGAAAGATATCCTAGGACCTGCTTCATGTTCACATAGAAAGATATCCTAGGACCTGCTTCATGTTCACATAGAAAGATATCCTAGGACCTGCTTCATGTTCACATAGAAAGATATCCTAGAACCTGCTTCATGTCCACATAGAAAGATATCCTAGGACCTGCTTCATGTTCACATAGAAAGGTATCCTAGGACCTGCTTCATGTTCACATAGAAAGATATCCTAGGACCTGTTTCATGTTCACATAGAAAGATATCCTAGGACCTGCTTCATGTTCACATAGAAAGATATCCTAGGACCTGCTTCATGTTCACATAGAAAGATATCCTAGGACCTGCTTCATGTTCACATAGAAAGATATCCTAGAACCTGCTTCATGTTCACATAGAAAGATATCCTAGGACCTGCTTCATGTTCACATAGATTTGTGTGAGCAAAGAACCAGATACTCGCCATCTTGCCCGAAGCACTCTGTCCAGTGTCTGTTTATGAAAAGGGAGAGTATTAATTTTCTATTTTGTAACTTGACCCATTTCTGTATCCCTGATACAGTTTGAAAATTGAGTCGCAGTGATCGAAATATGGCTGACAGTGAAAGTCATTGGAATTGAGTCGCAGTGATCGAAATATGGCTGACAGTGAAAGTCATAGGGTCCTTGTCATAACTCGTACATATGTACATATCCTTAGATTTGAATATTCCACTGCAGAAAACCTCAAGGACCCAGCTTTGTTTGATACACTGAAGACAGAAAATTGTTTCACACAGGAAATGATTTCTCAAGTCAATAATAAATTGACAAGAGGTTATGCATTGTGACGTACACGCCAATTTTCTTGTCATGTTTGGCTTGATTGCAACAAACTGAGTTGTACCAAAGTAAATCTGTTTCAGATGCAATCAGACGCCTGAGCTGTGACGGCGGCACTTCAACACGCCATTCTGTTACTGTACACAACATCCCTCCCCTCATCAAAATGTTAGAAAGAAATACAAAGCAACTTTATGATATTTTGAACGATGTTACCCCATAATGTTAATTCTATAGATGATTAATAGAACATAGTGTAAACACTGACACAAATGAAATAGGAATGTTGTCGCAGACGTTCTTTGAAGTTGTTTTTTTGTATGTCTGAGGGACAAAGGTGGAGTTGCTAGAAATGGGAGATAAAGACGAATCTGTGGTGCATTCCTCAAGTCTTTGAACACTAGTGTGTTAAATGCTGCCGTGATTACTATGTAGGATGCCAGTTCGAGCAGGAACTGGTGTCTGCTGATCAAACCCATGTCCAGGCATCGCGTCTCCGCGGCTCTCGGAGAAAATGTGATTAAATGCTACATTAAGTTTGATGAAGTTCTGCTCTAACCCAGTTGTGTGCAGTAGGGCGGAGTAATAAAGGCAAAGACCAATACTTGCCCCCTCATTTAGGGGGGAACCCAGGGGACCCACGCTTGTCGGACCTCAAACGAAGATTGACTTTTTTAAGAGGAATTAGGTATTAGCTTTGAAGTTGTAATGAGGTAATCTGTCATATGACTCTTCTTGATTTCGTGGATCTGTCTCGGACAGTCTCAAGTCATACGTCACTCATGGCCTTTCAAGTTGCCCCTTGATGAAATAAACACAGATTTGGTCACAGCAGAATGAAGTTTGAAATAAACCTGTTTGCATGGTTACATAATTTTAAGATATCAGTTGGTGAGCCTCCATTCTGTGTGACCAGACAGATTGGTTCAACACACAGCTGGGTATCTTCTGTGCCTTTGGGGGTTCCAGGGCAAGAGCCACAACACTAACTGAACTAGAAATTGGATGACTGTCAGGTTACAATGTTGGCAGGTTTTGGTAATAATTTGAATGTCTAGGATACAGAGGATATATATGGCAGGTGTGGGATATGGACTGTATATATGGCAGGTGTGTGGGATACGGAGTGTATATGTGGTAGGTGTGGGATATGGAGTGTATATATGGCTGGTGTGGTATACAGAGGGTATATTTGGCAGGTGTTTGGAATCTAGAGGGTATATAAGGCAGGTGTGTGGGGTATGGAGGGTATATATGGCAGGTGTGGGATATGGAAGGTATATATGGCAGGTGTGTGGGATATGGAGGGTATATTTGGCAGGTGTTTGAAAGATGGAGGGTATATATGGCAGGTGTGTGGAATATGGAGGGTATATATGGCAGGTGTGTGGAATCTAGAGGGTATATAAGGCAGGTGTGTGGGGAATGGAGGGTATATTAGGTAGGTGTGTGGGGTATGGAGAGTATGTGACAGGTGTGGGATATGGAGGGTATATATGGCAGGTGTGTGGAATATGGACTGTATATATGGCAGGTGTGGGATATGGAAGGTATATATGGCAGGTGTGTGGGATATGGAGGGTATATTTGGCAGGTGTTTGGAATGTGGAGGGTATATATGGCAGGTGTGTGGTATACAGAGGGTATATTTGGCAGGTGTTTGGAATCTAGAGGGTATATAAGGCAGGTGTGTGGGGTATGGAGGGTATATATGGCAGGTGTGGGATATGGAAGGTATATATGGCAGGTGTGTGGGATATGGAGGGTATATTTGGCAGGTGTTTGAAATATGGAGGGTATATATGGCAGGTGTGTGGAATATGGAGGGTATATATGGCAGGTGTGTGGATTATGGAGGGTATATATGGCAGGTGTAGGATATGGAGAGTATATATGGCAGGTGTGTGGGATATGGAGGGTATATATGGCAGGTGTTTGAAATATGGAGGGTATATATGGCAGGTGTTTGAAATATGGAGGGTATATATGGCAGGTGTGTGGAATATGGAGGGTATATATGGCAGGTGTGTGGATTATGGAGGGTATATATGGCAGGTGTGTGGGATATGGAGGGTATATATGGCAGGTGTGTGGGATATGGAGGGTATATATGGCAGGTGTTTGAAATATGGAGGGTATATATGGCAGGTGTGTGGGATATGGAGGGTATATATGGCAGGTGTGGTATACAGAGGGTATATTTGGCAGGTGTTTGGAATATGGAGGTTATATATGGCAGGTGTAGGATATGGAGGGTATATATGGCAGGTGTGGTATACAGAGGGTATATTTGGCAGGTGTTCGAATATGGAGGGTATATATGGCAGGTGTAGGATATGGAGAGTATATATGGCAGGTGTAGGATATGGAGGGTATATATGGCAGGTGTGGTATACAGAGGGTATATTTGGCAGGTGTAGGATATGGAGGATACATATGGCAGGTGTGGTATACAGAGGGTATATTTGGCAGGTGTTTGGAATATGGAGGGTATATATGGCAGATGTGTGGGATATGGAGGGTATATATGGCAGGTGTGGGATATGGACTGTATATATGGCAGTGTGTGGGATATGGAGGTAATGATGATCATTGATTCATTCCAGGCTCTAAGGCGACATTTTTTTTATTTCTTGGTTTATGGATTTCAAACACATTTCAAAAGTGAGGTAGGCAAATTAGATAAACAATAAAAAAAAATCTTTGAGACAACTCAATTTTTCAAGAACATTTTATTATATCTCTTGCACACAGCTTGTGCACAAATGGCAATATAACAATATTCATGTCATGGTGAAATGCATGAAAGCCATTTTGGCAGCATGGGCGATGATTAAACTGGTCACCACTGCGCTTTGTGTTGACACGCTTTGATGGTATTGGAGAAGGATCCCAGCGAGAGATATCAGAGTGACTTCCCTTTGCTTTACACTCCACAAGGAAACAAACTTTTTTTTGTTTGAACTTTTTATGCATTTTTTAAAGTAAAGATCGGCAGTAATAAAAAAAGGAGTAATTTTTATTTATTTATTTTTTCAACATTTGGACATTGAAAGAGTGGCACATCAGTAAACCAAGATATTAAAAGAATGTCGCCAAAAGTAATTATCAAAACGTACAGTACACAGCACAATATCATTACTTTACAGGACCCTCACATTGCCAGCTACGATCCTCAGAATGAATTATCAGGGGTCCCCTGGACCCTCACTTAGTAAGTCAAGGTAAAACCCTGCTGTTGGTTCTACAGCTTTCTTTATATCTTGTCAATGATGCTCACATGACAATTTCTCTGTACCACAACTCTCCCGAGCTGGGGCATAAAGGGAGGTAATTGATTTTAGCAGAAGTTATAAGAATTGTCAACCAGATGACGTGACTACAGTGAGACGGATATCCCTGTCATTGAGACATCTGGCAGCTCACTGCCTGCTGTAGTTGAAATATGAATCCCGAAAAGTCATGTTCGATTGAAATTATTTTGAAATGTCAATGTTATGTAGACATGTTACAAATATTGAAGTGACCTTGAAAATGCCAGACTGTGGAAGTGGGTGAATGGGCAGGGTGATGACCCCGGAGGTGTTCACCGGTACTCAGATATCACACCTGTTTAACGAGCACTCTATATAGATTTCACTGCAGGTCATAATACTGTTACATGTGTCACACCTGAGGAAGTGATCTAATTCAGGTGATAATATATATCCTATGCTGTAGGTTTGTGACTGTTGGACATATTTGTGAGGGGAGTCCTTCTGCCCAGGTAACACCAGTTTCCTTCGCGTCTGCCAAAAGACTTTATGCTATTCCTATTTTGAATTGTATTTATGTGTTTATCTGTAAGGGTCTTTTGTAGCCAAGAGATAAAATGTCCTGTTTTTTTTTTGTTATGTTTTTTTGTTTATATAACGCCGCACTCTGCAGTATTTCAGCTATATGACAGAGGTCTGTAAATAATCAAGTCTGGACCAGACAATCCATAGATTGACATCATGTACATTGATCCACACAATTGGGATATGATGACTTGCATCAACCAAGTTAGCAAGCCTGTCCATCTGATCCCGTAAGTCGCCTCTTGCGGTGGGGGGTGTATTGTACAGGTACAACTGGGGTAGATGGTTGTCTCCTGGGGAGGGGGGTTCCCAAGTCATTGCCTCCCATGAAAGGAGAGGGCAGGAGACCAACAGAGATTTATTTACTTGATAAGGCACACAATGAAAACTTCAAATGTCATGGTGCCTTTGTGTTCATAAAATGATTTTCTTGTCCTTCCAGTGTTTCTGAAAGGGTTTGTAATGTGAGACTGACTTGCAGTCTGATTTCAGTTGGATAATGAAATGTGTTCTTGTTGTGCATGGGTGGTTTACACTCGTAGGACGCTTGCACTGGTCAACTACGAACCTGCAATACAGTCGCGACATAGATACACATTTCTGGATCCAGTTCTGAACATATTGAATGCTCTGATTCTGGTAAAGGTAGTTTTGAAGAACCAGGGTTAGCCTCGACCAGGAATCAGTCTTCCAGCCTTGAAATCAGAGGACATCTGTAGGGACAACTTGATTTTTCACATAAACCCAAATTAAGAAATGGGTTACTGACCTGTAGTCTACCTCTGAGAAACAATGACAATGAGTGATGACTATGCCTAGAGTTTCCTGATCAAATGGTTGTTTGGGAGACAGCAGAAATGGACTTCACACTTTTTGCCCGTGTGGCGAATGTCGAACCTGGGCCTGTGCATGATGATCGAACACTTTAACCACCAGGCTTTGCCAACTTAATGTGAGCTTGAGTATGCTGTCAATGCTGAATTCCAAATTCACATGTGCCAGATTTCATTCAAGCGTATGCTCATGGCGCAAAATTATTATTGCCCCTGATAATGGAACGGTATGCACTGTTTTCATTCTCTTCTCCCTGGGGAGTATACAACCCAAGCTGCCTGTGAGGTACAAGAAGGTTAACAGTGACATTACAATCTCATACCAACCTAGGCCATATTTCTGACTATCTGCTTTGTTGAAGACGCTGACATGAGTACCTAGTTTGTTGGATCCAGGTCCAATTTCTCGACAGCTCCAGTTTTCTGTGTACAGCTTAAGACCCCATTCACCCCAATCCCTTGTACATACATAGGTTGCTATATAACCTCTGACTGTCTGTTCTGTTGAAGTAGATACATACAGGGTAGATCCCTGCCGTGCTGTCCTCCTCTCCATGTAGCATGAATTAGGATCCGTTGACAAGCACTTGGCGGGTATTCAACAATCAGCTGATTGTTCAGTCCAGAAGCTGTAAATATTTCAGTGAACCAGCAACTTCGAGGAGCGGTACTGTTCGTGTTTTCTGTTTTATGAAATCAATTTTTTTATGGATAGTTAAAGTTTAAAATGGGAGTAATTAATTTAACCTATTCTGAAGACTGCAGGGTAGTTGCAAGTTCAGCTTTAGGCAATACAGGGTCAGATAGGTTTGGCGGTTATTGATTTCAGTCTCGTGAACTTTCAATAGCAGTAATGTATTTACAGTGCAGGCCCTACACCTCTGAGTACTTGTATCTTGATATGTCGAGCTAATGGCAGCCCACTGAAGTAGCTGGCCCAAACTGCCTCCTAGTTTATATGCACAGTATGGCCCTGTAATAGTGTATATTACAATATCCCTCTCTGTTATCATTGTGTGTATAGGCAATGTACCTCTGTAATGGTATTGTATATAGACAGTATACCACTCTCTTATGGTATTGTATACAGATAGTATACAACTCTGTTTTAGTGTTGTACCCATGAAGATCTGGGTTAGAATAGGTCTTCAGGAACCCATGCTTGTCGTTAGAGCGAGGTGACTAACGGGATCAAGTACGGCGTTAAACAACAAGCAAAACAACTGTTATGGTATTTTATGTAGACAATATACCACTCTGTTATAGTATTGCATAAAGACAGTATACCACTCTGTAATGATATTGTATACGGACAATATACCACTCTGTTATGGTATTGTATATAAACAATATGCCACTTTGTTATGGTATTGTATATGGACAATGTACCTCCGTTACAGTGTTGTATACAGACAATATACCACTCTGTTAATGATATTGTATACAGACAATATACCACTCTGTTATGGTATTGTATACAGACAGTATACCACTCTGTTATGGTATTGTATACAGACAATGTACTACTCAGGGATGTGTTGAGCTGATGCATCTGACGGTGTTGAGCTGATGCATCAGACGGTGTTGAGCTAATGCATCTGACGGTGTTGAGCTGATGCATCTGACGGTGTTGAGCTGATGCATCTGACGGTGTTGAGCTGATGCATCTGACGTAGTTGAGCTGATGCATCTGACGTAGTTGAGCTGATGCATCTGACGGTGTTGAGCTGGTCCACCTATGTTACAAGGGATGTGTTGAGCTGATGCATCTGACGGTGTTGAGCTGGTCCACCTATGTTACAAGGGATGTGTTGAGCTGATGCATTTGACGGTATTGAGCTGATGCATCTGGCGGTGTTGAGCTTATCCTCCTGTGTTACAAGGGATGTTTTCAGCTGGTTGACACAGTCATGCACTATCATGTTTGATGCCCTAGTGTTGGCGGGGTTAATTGTTCAGCACAATGTATGTCAGTGTCGACAGGCTGCTTATATTGAAAGCTGACACGACAACTTTAGTCTCATCACGCTCTGACTGGGGGAGAGCAAACACAAGCCTTTGAGCATCTGGCCGCTGCCTTGTACACTATCACATTCCTTTTGTAGCTTACTCTCTGTACAGTATAACGGCTTCTTGTAACATCCTCTCTATCATGTTGACTTAAACAGATGTACTAACACCACCAACAGGGGGTCATTCAACCCTGTCACTACTTGCAAATACAAATATTGTCTCAGATAGGTTGATACGGAAATCTGTACATATTGTATAGATCAGGAGACAAGAGAAGCTTTCTCATTGCTGAGCAGTGGATGTGTGCACCAGTTCTAATAGTTACTCTGTAGCTGAGACTAGACACTTGAAATAGGTAGGGGTGTTGGAGTGTGAGAGTTTGAAGTTCAGTTCAGTGAGAACAACGTAAGGGTTGTGTGGAGCCTTGAATGTACCTTTTACGGCAAACATGGGTTGCTGAAGTCCTATTCTGCCCCGGATCTTCACAGGTTACCTTGTGTGAAGAACAGGAAGGTAGTTTGTCTGATCCTGGGAGGGAACAAGTTGAAGGAACACGTAGTGAAAGAGAGGACTTGTCTGACTTGTGTCATTGAAGACACAAAGTAGTTAAGTTCTACCCATGGCAATGTCACAAACTCTCACCAACAGAGCTTTACAGCGTCTAAGGAGTTGAATGCCCATCTAAATGATGTGTTCGTTAATTGCTAATAAATTCTTTTCACATTTATCCAAATCATTGAAACTTGGCAGAAATAGTGAAGGAAATGTATGCACACCAAAGATTACCTGTTGAGTAATGTTGTGAACACACTAGATTTCCCTCAGAGGCACATCTCTGTTGATGAGGATAATAGAAACACATAACATAACTGTAATTATCAATGATATCTGTCTCGGTAGCTATATACAAGAAATTTCTCAAGGACATGCAAAAGAATCAGCTCATGTAGAAACGTTTAGGCAGGTAGGTCAACCCATGGTATTAACATAGGACCAGATTTCCATCAGTGAGTGTCATCTGGATCTCTGCCAGTATTGTTTGTTTGTTTGTTGTTTAACACCGCACTCAGCAATATTCCAGCTAATGGATGGCGGTCAAACAATCCTGTGATTAACATCATGAGCATCAATCCACACGATTGAGAGACGATGACATGTATGAACCAAGTCAGCGAGCCCGACCACCTGATCTCGTAAGTCTTATGACTTGCTTCACCTATTCTCTCCCCGGATCTACCTGTCACCATTGTTCGGAGATACTCCCATGTGAGAGCCCGCGTCCGTGATCTCGTGGTAGAGCGTCCGCCTGGAGAGCGGAAGGTTCGGGGTTCGATCCCCGGCCGCATCATACCAAAAGACGTTAAAAATCTTGGACGCGACGTTAAACCCCATTTGACCTCACCTATGTGAGAACCATGCGTGATGTAGAAACTAGGAAGGAGACTCAGTAAGTAAACCCTTCTCTTGTTCCAGGGCAGCTCCAAGGGATACCAGCTCCTGGAGAAGGTGTTTGACCATCTGAACCTGTTTGAGAAGGACTACTTTGGAGTCAGATATGTGGATAATCGGGGCCAAACTGTAAGTATGGATGCTTTGTTAGAATTAGTATGCTGATCTACCTACAATTGCTGGTGATCTATAGCCTGTTTTTATAAGTGTTGTTGAATGATAGTTTATTTTTACATGTTCTCAAACTAGAGTTAAAATCTGTGATATTCTAGTTATTCTACTGTACTTCGTCGAAAGGATTTTATTTAGATGTATTTCTTATGTCTTACCTTTGATAGTCATGATATGGCTGAAATACTGCCGATGTGACTTTAAATTTTAACTTACTGTGACTCACTCACTGGCAGAAGGTGAGCTACGTACCCATGCCTCGGGTTATTGTTACGCTTGGCACCATGTCCACACCACAAGAGTTGTCTTCAGGGTGAGAGAGCAATGGATTCTCCAGTCTTTCTGCTACTGTTCATTTCAAGTTGTGCGTCCTTGTGTCAGTCACTGCATCAAGATGGAGTTGCCAGGCCCATGGTAGCCCCCCTCGGCTGTCTCTGGTTTCCTCGTCCTGAGCACCTGCTCCCTGCCACGCTTCACATACCTGATGTAATGTGCTGCTGCAGAGAGCTGTCGGCATGGTCAGCATGCCCTGACACAACATACATCGAGGAACTGGGAAATATCGGTGTCAGAGACACCCTCTACCTGTACAAGAACCCCATCCTCCCCCTCTACTGTTATGCTTTATGAGAAGGCCACATTGATCTGTATGTGTCATTTATGTGTGTTCCATTGTCTTCCAGCACTGGCTAGAGGAGAGCAAGTCCATCGCGTCACAACTCAAAGGTGAGATCCAGAGTTAACCAAAGATGTTTATGTTGGGATTGTTACACAGTCCCCTTGACTTTGTCACTCTCTTCTGATTGTAACCTCAGGGTTACAACCTAACGCTAGCCCATCAGCCCAGGGCTGGTATAAATTCATGGGGGCTCTTACAAACATCCTAATTTCACTAATTGTTTTTGTTTTAACATTATAAGGGCCTTTTATCTTTACCAAAGCTAGTAAAGCTTTTCAGTTTTCAGACTAGTGCCAATTTCTAACCCTGGATGTATTCCTGTGCAAGCATTTGGCACTAGTGCTATAGTCCTTGCTAAACTGCCCAGACCAACCGGGTACTGGCTGTAAGGGGACCACAAGGTACTGGCTGTAAGGGGACCACCAGGTACTAGCTGTAAGGGGACCAACCAGGTACTAGCTGTAAGGAGACCAACCTGGTACTGGCTGTAAGGGGACCAACCAGGTACTAGCTGTAAGGAGACCAACCTGGTACTGGCTGTAACGGGACCAACCAGGTACTGGCTGTAAGGGGACCAACCAGGTACCAGCTGTAAGGGGACCAACCAGGTACTAGCTGTAAGGGGACCAACCAGGTACTAGCTGTAAGGGGACCAACCAGGTACTAGCTGTAAGGGAACCACCAGGTACTGGCTGTAAGGGGACCAACCAGGTACTAGCTGTAAGGAGACCAACCTGGTACTGGCTGTAAGGGGACCAACCAGGTACTGGCTGTAAGGAGACCAACCAGGTACTAGCTGTAAGGAGACCAACCTGGTACTGGCTGTAAGGGGACCAACCAGGTACTAGCTGTAAGGGGACCAACCAGATACTGGACCAACCAGGTACTGGCTGTAAGGGGACCAACCAAGTACTAGCTGTAAGGGAACCACCAGGTACTGGCTGTAAGGGGACCAACCAGGTACTAGCTGTAAGGAGACCAACCTGGTACTGGCTGTAAGGGACCAACCAGGTACTAGCTGTAAGGGGACCAACCAGGTACTGGCTGTAAGGGGACCCAGCTGTAACGGGACCAACCAGGTACTGGCTGTAAGGGGACCCAGCTGTAAGGGAACCACCAGGTACTAGCTGTAAGGGAACCACCAGGTACTGGCTGTAAGGGGACCCAGCTGTAAGGGGACCAACCAGGTACTGGCTGTAAGGGAACCCAGCTGTAAGGGGACCAACCGGGTACCGGCTGTAAGGGGACCACAAGGTACTGGCTGTAAGGGGACCCAGCTGTAAGGGAACCACCAGGTACTAGCTGTAAGGGGACCAACCAGGTACTGGCTGTAAGGGGACCCAACTGTAAGGGAACCACCAGGTACTAGCTGTAAGGGGACCAAACAGGTACTTGCTGTAAGGGGACCACAAGGTACTAGCTGTAAGGGGACCACCAGGTACTGGCTGTAAGGGGACCCAGCTGTAAGGGAACCACCAGGTACTAGCTGTAAGGGAACCACCAGGTACTGGCTGTAAGGGGACCCAGCTGTAAGGGGACCAACCAGGTACTGGCTGTAAGGGGACCCAGCTGTAAGGGGACCAACCAGGTACTGGCTGTAAGGGGACCAACCAGGTACTGGCTGTAAGGGGACCCAGCTGTAAGGGGACCAACCAGGTACTGGCTGTAAGGGGACCACCAGGTACTAGCTGTAAGGGAACCACCAGGTACTGGCTGTAAGGGGACCCAGCTGTAAGGGGACCCAGCTGTAAGGGAACCACCAGGTACTAGCTGTAAGGGAACCACCAGGTACTGGCTGTAAGGGGACCCAGCTGTAAGGGGACCAACCAGGTACTGGCTGTAAGGGGACCCAGCTGTAAGGGGACCAACCAGGTACTGGCTGTAAGGGGACCAACCAGGTACTGGCTGTAAGGGGACCAACCAGGTACTGGCTGTAAGGGGACCAACCAGGTACTAGCTGTAAGGGGACCACCAGGTACTGGCTGTAAGGGAACCACCAGGTACTGGCTGTAAGGGAACCACCAGGTACTAGCTGTAAGGGAACCACCAGGTACTGGCTGTAAGGGAACCACCAGGTACTGGCTGTAAGGGGACCACCAGGTACTGGCTGTAAGGGAACCACCAGGTACTGGCTGTAAGGGGACCAACCAGGTACTAGCTGTAAGGGGACCACCAGGTACTGGCTGTAAGGGGACCAACCGGGTACTGGCTGTAAGGGAACCACCAGGTACTGGCTGTAAGGGGACCACCAGGTACTAGCTGTAAGGGAACCACCAGGTACTGGCTGTAAGGGAACCACCAGGTACTGGCTGTAAGGGGACCAACCAGGTACTAGCTGTAAGGGGACCACCAGGTACTGGCTGTAAGGGAACCACCAGGTACTGGCTGTAAGGGGACCAACCAGGTACTAGCTGTAAGGGGACCAACCAGGTACTGGCTGTAAGGGGACCCAGCTGTAAGGGGACCAACCAGGTACTAGCTGTAAGGGGACCAACCAGGTACTAGCTGTAAGGGGACCAACCAGGTACTGGCTGTAAGGGGACCAACCAGGTACTGGCTGTAAGGGGACCAACCAGGTACTAGCTGTAAGGGGACCAACCTGGTACTAGCTGTAAGGGGACCAACCAGGTACTAGCTGTAAGGGGACCAACCAGGTACTAGCTGTAAGGGGACCAACCAGGTACTGGCTGTAAGGGGACCACCAGGTACTAGCTGTAAGGGGACCAACCAGGTACTGGCTGTAAGGGGACCACCAGGTACTGGCTGTAAGGGGACCCAGCTGTAAGGGGACCACCAGGTACTAGCTGTAAGGGGACATTGGTATGTAGTCCCTTGGATGTTTCTGCTGGAAATGAGCCTCCTTAAAAATACTGAAAGTAATTATTTTTTTTCAACTTTTGCATGAAATTTTAATGAACATTCTTGATGTATCCCTGTGTATCAGTTGGTATGCGATGGGATGTTATATTTAGTGTCATTAGATGCAGACTGGTGGACTATTTTGTGTGTGCATTGTGAGGAGTAGGAGAGATTGACGCGTGGTTCAGCTGACATAGAGGCAATTAGGCCTCTAAGTATCTCTGTAGGGGAGGCAGTTTCACAAAGCAGATTCCCAAGCGCACAGAAAACACATTCTATTTCCAACTGTTTGTCAAGCCAGCAAGTTGCTGCCAGATTTATTTACTGAGAGCACAGCTTTGGACTTTGAAAGATTTTCCTGATGCTTTTTACCAGCAAGGAGATGGTTGATTCTTTTGGCCTGATGAGATTAAAAAGTGAAATTTTAAAATTAATATGTCAATTCTTGAAAACAAATTTCAGATATGCCAATTTGTATAACTTTTGTAGGAGGTTGAAGAAAGCAACACAAATATAGGCTAAAGTAATCATGTGACCTCTCTACACAAGACAGTCCGTTCTTAATCAAAGTTTCTCAACTTAAGAGAATCCTTGAGAGACACAGATAAAACATTTGTCCATTTTCACCTAATTTGAAGCATTGAAACTAATAAGTTTGATATTCAAACAGATAATTTTGTTGAAGAAAGTAATTGCATTTGAAGACAGATCACTTCTACAAAAAGTGTAAAGGTTCGATATGATGCATTTGATAATTGCATTATTTACATTATCAAAGCCTTGTGTGCATTAGCACCGTGGTCCTCACTTGGGGTGTTCCGACACACAGATACTTTGTGGAGATAAGAACAAAAGACTATTGATCGGAATTACATTCAGTTTCTACATTACTGGAGTATGCAGTGAGCGGCACCAAGGGGACAAGCTAGGCTCTTAATGTCTAAAATCAAATACAACTCGGTAACGAGGAAATATGTTAGACAAATGAGCAAGATAATGGAGAGATGGGCTTTGAAAGTTAGGATTGTTTCTGGCCTTCGTTTGGGAATAGATCCTTCAGGTCATATATATTGTAACTTCAGCATTGGTTGCTGGACATTTAACGTTATGATGATAAAGGATGGGACAAATTGTTTCAACAATGCTGCTATGGATAGACTGAGGCCACACAGACGTCATTATGTAACTCATGAAATGATGGCAATCCTCACTGAAATCAATAATTTCCAGAAATGAATGGTGATGCTTTTTAAAAGAGAATTTTTACCGGTAGTTAATATCGCAAAGGAGCTGATTTCACTTTTATTGTGTCTCAGTTTATATGTTGGAATCTCATGCATTGCTGCAATATGCTGTGCAGAGTTGTGTCCCTCAGGTGTGTCAGGATCCTGTGTTTGTGGGCTCTAGTCCCACATTTGGTGTGGTCAATGTTCTTGGTTTGTAAGTGTCGGGGACTTTCAAGACTCCAGGCTTTCCTCCCACATTTTGCCTGCCCACTGTGACAACACTGAAAAAATACTTGCTGTGATTGGCTCAATAGCTGCAATATTGCTGGTCTGGCATTAAGTCATATTCATTCACTCTCTCACTGAAATAATATACAAAGCTGTGTAAAAAAACAACTAACTGCTTTATTGGTGAAGTGTTGAATGGCATGAAGACGTTTGTGTATACACAGACTTAGAGAATGACATTTAAGCTTGCAGTGGTCTGATGGCATTTTGTGTTTTGCAGGCTGCAGCACACCCTACACATTCTACTTTGGCGTCAAGTTCTACGCTGCCGACCCCTGCAAGTTGAAAGAAGAAATTACCAGGTATGTCTGCATTTACCCTGAGAGGATGTAGGCCGTCCAGCCATGCATCGTCCTGTCATGCTGTACAGCGGCCTTTGATCCATTCCTCAAGGAAGCCCGGAGTTGTGCCCCTTTAGTGTCTGGGACCCATTTCACGAATCGATTCTAGTGCTCCTTCTGTCATAAGTTTGTTTAAGTACAGGGCCCACTTACACAAAACAATCTTAGCGCTGAGATGATCGTAACTCCCATACTTTAACATAGGCTTACGATAGTCGTAGCGCTAAGATCGCTTTGCACAAGTGGGCCCTGTATTTCTACGATCACTTTGTGGGACCCAGGATTCACTGGCTTGCTCCCTGATTATGAGTTTTGTATGTCCTGGCAAATATGTTACGATGTGGTCGACCACCTCTGTGGTCCAGTGGCTAGAAGATCAGTGGTCCGATCCCTGATTATGAGCTTTGTATGTCCTGGCAAATATGTTACGATGTGGTCAACCACCTCTGTGGTCTAGTGGCTAGAAGATCAGTAGTGCGGTCCCTGATTATGAGCTTTGTATGTCCTGGCAAATATGTTACGATGTGGTTGACCACCTCTGTGGTCTAGTGGCTAGAAGATCAGTGGTCTGATCCCTGGCTGTGACATACCAAAAGACAGGCAGAGATGGTACTTGTTGTTACCATGACTCGCACACAGCATGAAAGGAAAAAAAACGAGAATTGGTTGGCTCAGAGTTAGTTTCTGCATCTGTGTCGGTTATCACTGTTAAGACAGCAGCATGGTAATTCAGTGGGATAGCACTATAAAACCGGCTTCAGTGCGGAGTAGTACAAGCAGACACACACATGCTCACATGTGCATGCACGTCACAATATATGTGCTATAATCTTGACCGCGGCGTAAACCCCATGTCGCCTCACCTATGTTGTTACGAATAAGCAGACTTTTGATGCTATAAGTACAGTGACACACAGTGTCAGGAGGAAAGTCAGTGCTTAACAGGTGGGCACTGATCCATTCGTGAGGGGGAGGGGGAGTGCGGGGGGACCAAGACACATTAAGTCAACCATATCCCGGCCTTGGAGGCCACTGATCCAGCTAATACTGTAGCCAATATGATTACCCCAAGGAGAGTGTTCAGTTGCTTTCCACAATGTCCCCTGAGCTCATTGTTGTACACATGAGTGCCACAGGTACAATTAGCCTACCTTTGCATGAAGTATACAAAATGACTTGTGGCAGCAAACTACTTGTCCTGACAAAGATATATACAGAAAAACCCTTTAAAATGACTAATTTCTACTCGTTCTTATGATACCTTAGCTATATATGTTAATCACTGGAACATCTTATCCAGACTCAATTATTTACAGACCCCATCAAACTAACGTTCCTGTAGATTATCATGATGAACGACACCAAACTAACGTGCCTGTAGATTATCATGATGAACAACACCAAACTAACGTGCCTGTAGATTATCATGATGAACGACACCAAACTAACGTTCCTGTAGATTATAATGATGAACGACACCAAACGAACGTGCCTGTAGATTATCATGATGAACAACACCAAACTAACGCTCCTGTAGATTATCATGATGAACGACACCAAACTAACGTGCCTGTAGATTTTCATGATGAATGACACCAAACTAACGTTCCTGTAGATTATCATGATGAACGACACCAAACTAACGTTCCTGTAGATTATCATGATGAACGACACCAAACGAACGTTCCTGTAGATTATCATGATGAACGACACCAAACTAACGTTCCTGTAGATTATCATGATGAACAGGCCAGTGAAGACCTGGGGTAGAATAGGTCTTCAGCAACCCATGCTTGCCGTAAAAGGCGACTATGCTTGTCGTTAAAGGCGACTAACGGGATCGGGTGGTCAGGCTCGCTGACTTGGTTGATGCATGTCATTGGTCCCAATTGCATGGATCGATGATCATGTTGTCAATCACAGGATTGTCTGGTCCAGACTCGATTATTTACAGACCGCTGTCATATAGCTGGAATATTGCTGAGTGCGGCGTTAAACAACAAACCCAACCCAAACCATGATGAACAACACCAAACTAACGTTCCTGTACATTATCATGATGAACGATGGCAGGTTGTGCTTCCCAAAAGAGATTTAATTTCAACATCAAATATTACATCTTGTTAAATATCTAACTTAAAGTTGACCAACATTAATGTATTCTGCCATGACACTGCAAATGAATCTTGTCTTTTGTTGTTAGGGAAAATGATTTCTGCAGCAGATATACATTACACAAACTGTTTGCACTTTTAAAACAAATATCATCGGAGAGATAACTTATTCTTTTTTATGGTTTATGGACTAAGATAAATTTGTGGAAATCATTATGTTTTGAATTTATTGGCAGAAAGCTTTCTGGGTTGGACAGTTTAATGGGGAAAAAAACCATGCTAATATTGTGCAGGATGGCTTGTATTCTTGTAGGTACAAGTTTACATGTCTACTTCTGGGGGGTCTTTCTTCTGTCTGGGGAGCTCTGCACTGGCTACGTACACAGCGTATTTCATCAATTGTTATATGAAAAGTTAAGAATCAATTTTATGTTGTTTGTGGTTGTAACTTTTTGCTTTATCTCATCTATGAATGACTGAGAGGTTGGGCAGATCAAACTATATCTCAACTGTGTTTTTATTTTCTTATTATGGAGGTTGGTCCAATCCCTTTATCTGAAAGTAAGAAAAAACTTTGCCTACCAGTAAAAACACAATTCTTACCTTAAAGGCCCCCAAATTGTGTATTGCGACTATTAGTTTCGAACATAAGTAAGCCCTGGCCAATTGAATTATTTGTTTGACTCACTGCCAAGTTGCCTTTTAAATAATCTTTTTTAAATAAAAAAATCAAGGACTATCCTTATTACTGCATTGTGTCTGATATTTTATTCTTTATTTATAACACAGGCGCACCTTCTTGGGTTCAGTTTTTGCTGAAAGTAATGCTGTCCTTCACATCAGATTAGCCACTCGACACCAGGGTTCACTCTGGGTAAAAAATGTAAATGTGCCTCCAGGCCCTGTTGCCTCCTTTCAATGGGCCCTTGTCCGAATACCATCCCCCCCAGGGACCTGAAGAGGGTCCCGCCAACAGCGAGACTGACTTGACTTGGGATCACTGTGTGTTGCGCAGAAGCAATTGTCATTCAGAGTAGACTAGTTCAAAGTATTTCTATATAACACAGAGAAAATGATTATTAGCGATTCTTCCGGACTGTGGAGAACAGATAACTGGAGCTTTTTTGTAAACAATCTGTAATCTTTTGCGAATTGCAATAAGCAAACCAAGTATGATTTATGAAGTTTGAAGGCCTGGATTATAACATGTATTGCACCCTCTGCGATTCTGGCACTCTACAAGGGCTATTGCTAAATTGAATGTGCCATTTCATTGCTCAGTGCGTGTATGGTGCAAGGGCACAGCCCACAGTGTTCATGAGGCACCATTATTTCTGTTACAAGATTGGTAAAAAAATATACTGTTGGCCAAAAGTGACTGATGGTTCTGCAAACCAAGGGGGTGGTCGGGTAGCCTAGTGGTTAAAGCGTTCGCTCGTCACGCCAAAGACCCGGGTTTGATTCCTGACATGGGTACAATGTGTGAAGCCCATTTCTGGTGTTCCCCGTCGTGATATTGCTGGAATATTGCTAAAAGCGGCGTAAAACCATACTCACACTCACTCACTCACTCACTCACTCACTCACTCACTCACTCACTCACTCACTCACTCACTCACTCACTCACTCACTCACTCACTCACTCTGCAAACCAAGTAATTACACTGGCTTGGCTGGCCTCAGATAAGGTATTGTCTCTTTCCAGAAGTGTTCCCGTTTACTGGCAATTACCATTGTTTTACTGGTAAAGTTAGGCTTGGACGGGCAATTCATGTGACTGCCAGTCCCTGTGGACCGGCAAATATAGTACCTTATTAATCTTTGTTGTTGAACAGAACATCGGCGATATTCATATAAGTATATTTTTCGAACGAAGTGACAGCTTGTCTGTTACCATCAGGGTTTACCCTTTGTCTATTGTTAGTGCAAGGAAATAACATTTCACTTTGTTTTGAGGTTAAATATATATTTGTAGCGTCTTAGCCTTGAAGCATTAGTTAGTGCAAGGAAATAACATTTCACTTTGTTTTGAGGTTAAATATATTTGTAGCATCTTAGCCTTGAAGCATTAAAAGAAACTCAGAAACTTGTGACTGAAATTTGTGTGAATGACGTGTTGATCTAAGTTCCTTCAGAGATGACGTCATTGCATTTAACATGATGTTGAATGAATTAAAACCAGGTAACTTACATATGTTTTTTTATTTGTTGAAAGTTGGGACTGACAAAAATTAGTGGGGACTGGTGATTTTTAGAGTTTGTTTCAAAGCCAGAGGGAGCACTGTTCCAGTATTAATAAACAAGGAGCCGTGTAGTCCCTCATTATCCTGGAAGAAAAACACTCATTACAAGAAAGTAGTCATGTGTAAAATTATAGCAGCTAGTGCGTACCACTCAAAGGGCTTGCTGGCCTGCAACCCTATGATGGCTGAGGAAACATTGTTATAAGTTTCACATCGCACGGTTTATCCCTGGACTCATATACGTTGTAGAGATGTTTTCTTGGTGTTAATTTATTCCCAAACTGACGAGCCTGATAAATGGGCTGTCTTGCTGTGTGTTGTTTCGATGATTGACTACGTACAGTACCTTGTGCTGATCAATTGTAAGTGTCTATAATGGGATTGAATACAGTCTGTTGTTTGTTTCAAATATTCACCCTCACATGACAACTAAACATTGCAGGACTTACACGTAAAGGCAACTCGGAAATAAGTATGCAACGGACTAGAATAAGATATTTTGCTTTTTGAAAACAGCAGGACACGCCTTGATATATTTTGTCTTTTAATAAAATAAAATATGAGAAACCATTGTTATGAATGATGTTTGATCAATTGGTACAAACCAGAATGACTGATGATTGATTATGAAATCCATTTAATTTTACTGTTCTTACACACTAAGTCTTGTTTCAAACAAAGAGGTTCCCATCCATCATGATGCTACAGTTTGCGGCCATGTGCAATGATAAGACTTAGAAATATTTAAAGTGCCTGCTACAACAGAATAAGACTAATGATGATTCATATGACCATACTTCCATGATCTCAGATTTTCACTCCTCAATTTGTATACGCATCAGACACAATATTTTGCCTTTGGAAATATCAGGCATCGGTTACATCGTCCTGACAGTGTTGCTCCTTAAGTAATGGTGGGATGATACACCAATGCATCGGTGGATCGCGATATTTTTCTTCCTGATACAAGTATCGATTACAGTTGCACACTTTGTAAAAAATATTGATTCATTCCTTAAATGTTTACTTTATTGGCTGTTACAGTAATGAAAATTAGTATTGAAAAAGTAAATATTTTCATCCATTGCTCCATACTTGACACTGTCAACTGTAAATTGTCAGTGTGCCAGGTATTTGACTATCCTGTCCATGAAAAAGATGGCTTACACACCACAGATAAGTGCACATGCAAGTATCGCGATACGTATCGGATCGTGAACAAGGTAGCGTGATACGTATCGGATCACATAATTGGTGTATCGTTCCAGCCCTATCCTTGAGACATTGAATGATAGCTCCCTACCAATGAACCCATCTCGTCACATGTCATGGAAGTTGTGTTCAAGGCATGTGGTCGACATGGATGACCTTCTGTACAAGACTTCCTGTGTGGACATGCATGTTGTCTGTCATCATTGGTCATCTGTCCATCACCTGTCACAGCCATATGTCAGTCAACTGTCGTAGTCTATCATCATCGGTCAGTCAATGTCACAGCAGTAAATTCGTGGGGATCACATGGTCACTTTAGGTCATCATAATTTATTGGATGTTCATCCCTGTCTGCCTCACCACCAGACACCCACCTCGGGCGGTCCGGTAGCCTAGTGGTTAAAGCGTTCTCTCATGCTGAAAACCAGGGTTTGATTCCCGACATGGGTACAATGTGTGAAGCCCATTTCTGGTGTCCCCTGCTGTTATGTTGCTGGAATATTGCTAAAAGAGGTGTAAAACCCAACTCACTCACTCACTTTACTTGATGAAACTCATTTACATGGTCCTAGCAAACACCCCTGCTTCCTGTGAATCACATCCTCTGGCAGTCATGTACACAGATGCTTTGTTTAGTTACTATTAAACATAAACTTGGATAAAAATCTAACAATTAATTTAATGTGTCCATAAGTCTAAGGTGTGATTCCCTACATGATTTAATCATTTCTGTACACGCCATTCCTTGTGTCTTTCTCCAAGAGAGGGGACTTGCACTGTGCAGTGTGTGACCTGACTGATCTGTGTCTGTGTAACCTGTGATGGCTTCCCTATCATGCTGTCAACCTCTTGTTTGTCGGATCCAAACATTGTCTATGGGCTGCTTAGATGTTAACAGAAATGTCCAAGAAACATAAAGTCGCTCACTCAACATTCTGGAAGTGGTCTGTGCAGGGACACAGAGGGTCATGGCTTATTGTTGTCCAGTACCTATAGAAAATCAGTCGGCCAGTAAGAGATGATCTTGATACTTGAACCAAGGTCACTGATTGGTCAGTAGATAGGCTCTGTGCTCCGGTTTCTGTGGGAAAGTTAGATTTCCCATTATCAAGTTGGTGATATGGTTTCAGAACGTTTCAGCTGCCCTCACTGCGTCCTGCTTTTATTGAATTTGCCCAGGCTGGAAACTGTATGTAATTATGATGAAGTTTGTCGGAAATCCTGCCATGGTTTATGGCCACCTGAACCTGCTTGGCTCCTGCTGTGCTAGTCATTGCTTCTTCTAATTCTGTTAGATGGCCATTACTTACTTCATGAAAGAAAAGAAGAATATTGTGGTTGAATGTTAAAATGTTGTTAGTTGACATATGTCGAATTAGATGTAAATTGTGTAACCTTGTTATACAAACTAAGAGTCTAAAATGCGTAATTAAGCAGTTACCGTTAAACATGGTGTTCTACAAAGAAAGGTTGGACAAGGGTTACTGGATGTATTCATGGTGGTTTCATCAAGCGTATGTCCCAACAGGTTGTTAACTAGTTTATTCTCCAGCATTGGTATATGTGGCAGGTTTATTCCGCGGCAGTGGTATACGTGGCATATTTCGCTCCATGGTCTGCAGCTGGGCTTTCATTTGTAGCACAGCATGACATGCCTTCACTTAGTGCATAATGTCATCTTCAGTCTGATCATCATAAGTAACATCATTAAATCAATTGGTAGAGTTGCTGGAGACAATTTAATCGTAATGCTTTCCTGTTAAGCAGATCAGGACATGAATTTTGCGATATGCCGAGACAAAATGTCTGCTGCAAAGAGAAGTTACGAACCAGGAATGCAGCGATAATTAAACAAAATGTACGCTGCTTTCAGATAAGGATTAAATAAAAAAAGCGAAGAGGATGCATTATGGTGGTGATGTAGAGGGGAATATCTGCGGAGAACCTATGGCTTGATAATGTCCGTGTTGATGACAGTTACAACACGATTAATCTCTGTTCCTGTATCTCTGCACCGAGAACTGCAGCCTGCAAGGTGTAGTGGATGGGATGAATTAATCATTACAAGCGCTTCCTTCTTCACCTGAAGCAGCTACTATATCCACCTAGCACATCACAAGGCAGGATACCATGTGACGCCATCAGTTCCTCAATGCCGGCTGATGCAGCAGAGGGTGGCAGGTGTCCATCTTGATTTAAATCACAAAATATTCTTCCGCTGTGATCTCGGTCTCATTGTGTTGTGTCTTAAGCCTATACAAGTTTTTTTTCTGGACAAAACATTATGTCATGGACACATACAAATTGTAAAAGAAAAGATTTACATTGGAAGTCAATTATGAAAATTGATCAAATTTGCACATAGTTACATTTATTTTCTGTTAAGGAATACACTCTTAATTTCAGTGTATCAATGGTTTTCTCCAGTCTAACATTGAAATCTCCATCTGTTTTATGGTAATAGCTTCCAACTTGTACAATGATAGATCAGTAAAATACCTGCAAATCATGTTCATGCCTTGGACCCCCCAAAATATGACTGAGAGTCCCCAGAACCAAATATGTATAGACCCAGGGAATCCCTGCAATGCTACATCTGGCATAGTGTATCAATAAATCTGTATTCTACCCGTAACATTCTGCGAATGGAAGACAAGCAGCGACTTTGTGGCCACACGAGCAGTTCCCGTTTCCTGTACTCTTTACATCAGCATCTGAAGTCGCACATCCTTAAAAAGGGAGACGTGAGAATGAAAATTTAATTCCCACTTAGACGAAAGTAAATAGCAAGATTACAGTTGCACTGGGTCTATTTGCAGTGTAAATCACTTGCTAGCAGGGCCATGCAAGTTATCAGTGTGCCAGGTGCCCAGGAATGTGGAAGGGAGACACTCCATGATGACAAAATGTATTAAAATGCTTTGCTCGTCTTCACACTGCCAGCGATAAGAAGAGGAGTTCTTTGGGTGTCGATTAGTGCGACAGTCTCGCTGTTTGAGGGACAGATGAGTTTTAATTGCTGATCAATATGACTGTTGAGGTTTGGGATTTCCACTCTTTGAAAGTGATCCTGCTTTTCACAAGTCGATGGCTCCCCACCTGCTTGTTGCAACATGATCACACTGAGCTCTGTTTGCAGCCAGGATCATGAGTCAGTTGGGTTTTGAATGACATTGATGTTGTATCTTTTATTGTTTAAAGCTGACATCAATGGGATAATAATCCGCATTTATGATTGTTGTCAGAAAATTGATTGAACCAACAAATCAAATTTGGAAATGATATAATTGATTTAATGTGTCCCTGTAGAGAAGTTTTGTTTTTAAAATAACATGATATATTGTCAGTTGGATCGCTGCTGAAGTAGAGGATTGTCAGCTCAACTAGAAGCTGATGTATTTCATAGCACCGGGTGCGTGAAACCAGCTGCATTACGCCAAGGACTAAATAAATGATATACACACTAGGTTAATAAAACAAGCCCTATCATACTAAGGACTAGTAGAATATATACAAGCAAATCCTAAGATACTAAGCAGGGCCATACAGATGATATACACACTGGGTGTATGAAGCAAGTCCTATCATACTAAGGGCTATACAGATGATATACACACTGGGTGTATGAAGCAAGTCCTATCATACTAAGGGCTATACAGATGATATACACACTGGGTGTATGAAGCAAGTCCTATCATACTAAGGGCTATACAGATGATATACACACTGGGTGTATGAATCAAGTCCTATCATACTAAGGGCTATACAGATGATATACACACTAGGTGTGTGAAGCAAGTCCTATCATACTAAGGCCATATAGATGATATACACACTAGGTTTGTGAAGTAAGTCCTATCATACTAAGGCCATATAGATGATATACACACTAGGTGTGTGAAGCAAGTCCTATCGTACCAAGGGCTATACTGATGATATACACACTGGGTGTGTGAAGCAATTCCTATCATACTAAGGCCATATAGATGATATACACACTGGGTGTGTGAAGCAAGTCCTATCATACTAAGGCTATATAGATGATATACACACTAGGTTTGGGAAGCAAGTCCTATCATACTTAGGCCATATAGATGATATACACACTAGGTGTGTGAAGTAAGTCCTATCATACTAAGGCCATATAGATGATATACACTCTGGGTGTATGAAGCAAGTCCTATCATACTAAGGGCTATACAGATGATATATACACTGGGTGTATGAATCAAGTCCTATCATACTAAGGCCATATAGATGATATACACACTAGGTGTGTGAAGCAAGTCCTATCATACTAAGGCCATATAGATGATATACACACTAGGTGTGTGAAGCAAGTCCTATCATACCAAGGGCCATACAGATGATATACACACTGGGTGTGTGAAGTAAGTCCTATCATACCAAGGACCATATAGATGATATACACACTAGGTGTGTGAAGCAAGTCCTATCATACCAAGGGCTATACTGATGATATACACACTGGGTGTGTGAAGCAAGTCCTATCATACTAAGGCCATATAGATGATATACACACTAGGTGTGTGAAGCAAGTCCTATCATACTAAGGCCATATAGATGATATACACACTAGATTTGGGAAGCAAGTCCTATCATACTAAGGCCATATAGATGATATACACACTAGGTGTGTGAAGCAGGTCCTATCATACTAAGGGCTATATAGATGATATACACTCTGGGTGTGTACAACAAGCCCTATCATACTAAGGGTCATACAAGCCCCTTTGATATATAATAAGACAGGATGTGTGAAATAAGCGATATAATAACAAGGATCATATATATGATAAACACATTAGGCGTGTGAAATGAGCTATATCATACCAAGGATTATTAAGACAATATGCACACTATGTGTGTAAAGTAATAAGTTCTGTGTTGCCACAATGCTTGGAAGTACCCACCGAACACCAAAGACTATAAAAATTTAACAGATGCAAGAAGCCACATCTTAAAAAGATCATGTAGATACGAAATCCATTGTACATAGATACGTCTATGAAACTATTTATGCCAGCAGTACCATTGACTATTTTCTGTGCTCTATTGAGCAAAGGAGCAATTTTTTGCTTGAAGCCAGCTGTATCTTACAAAAAAGCATATATCACTTATGTAGCCAGCTGTATCGTACCGGAAGGATAAACACATAGATTATCACATTCCAGGAACCATGATTTATGCTGATGCTACCTGTATCATATCAGGGATAGTGGTTTGTGCCTGATTATGATCATGTAATACCCAACCGTAGATTATGATTGAAACTAGCATACAGATTTAATGATGCATGCAGCTTGCTGTATCCTGGCCAGGACACTGTGATGAAGCATGCATACAGCTTGCTGTGTCCTGGCAAGGACACTGTCGGTGAAGCATGCATACAGCTTGCTGTGTCCTGGCAAGGACACTGTGATGAAGCATGCATACAGCTTGCTGTGTCCTGGCAAGGACACTGTGATGAAGCATGCATACAGCTTGCTGTGTCCTGGCAAGGACACTGTGATGAAGCATGCATACAGCTTGCTGTGTCCTGGCAAGGACACTGTGGTGAAGCATGCATACAGCTTGCTGTGTCCTGGCAAGGACACTGTCGGTGAAGCATGCATACAGCTTGCTGTGTCCTGGCAAGGACACTGTCGGTGAAGCATGCATACAGCTTGCTGTGTCCTGGCAAGGACACTGTGATGAAGCATGCATACAGCTTGCTGTTTCCTGGCAAGGACACTGTGATGAAGCATGCATACAGCTTGCTGTGTCCTGGCAAGGACACTGTGATGAAGCATGCATACAGCTTGCTGTGTCCTGGCAAGGACACTGTGATGAAGCATGCATACAGCTTGCTGTGTCCTGGCAAGGACACTGTGATGAAGCATGCATACAGCTTGCTGTGTCCTGGCAAGGACACTGTCGGTGAAGCATGCATACAGCTTGCTGTGTCCTGGCAAGGACACTGTGATGAAGCATGCATACAGCTTGCTGTGTCCTGGCAAGGACACTGTGATGAAGCATGCATACAGCTTGCTGTGTCCTGGCCAGGACACTGTGATGAAGCATGCATACAGCTTGCTGTGTCCTGGCCAGGACACTGTGATGAAGCATGCATACAGCTTGCTGTGTCCTGGCAAGGACACTGTGATGAAGCATGCATACAGCTTGCTGTGTCCTGGCAAGGACACTGTGATGAAGCATGCATACAGCTTGCTGTGTCCTGGCCAGGACACTGTGATGAAGCATGCATACAGCTTGCTGTGTCCTGGCAAGGACACTTTCGGTGAAGCATGCATACAGCTTGCTGTGTCCTGGCAAGGACACTGTGATGAAGCATGCATACAGCTTGCTGTGTCCTGCCAGTGATTGACATCATGAGCACCGATCCACGCAATTGGGATATGATGACATACATCAACCAAGTCAGCGAGCCTGACCACCCGATCCTGTTTGTCGACTCTTACCACAAGCATAGTCGCCTTTTACAGACAGCTTGGGTTGCTGAACACCTATTCTACCCCACGGGTCCCATGTTGACGGAGTATGCATGCATGCATGCTGACTGGAGGAGTCCCTCAGACAACACAGCTATTGTATGCTGCTACTGCTCAGGGGACTGAGTAGTTTCACGCCAGCTTGACTCCACACCAATAATTACACTCTTCTGGAATGTATGTATATGCTCCATGAGGGGCATCGATCCAATAACATTACAGGCCAAAATTTTAAAACTTGTTTCTGGTAACTGACTGATTCATCATTTGTCTTGCGACCCTGAAATGTTTATAACATCTGCAAATGAACTAAATAACCTTAGTTTGGGAGGTGTGAGTGTTCAGGTTGGGGCTGAATAAGACAGATTTCTTGGAGATGTTGTCACACAAATAGTATTCAGTGTTGTCAAGGAACTGACACGGGTTGAAGTTTGTATTCACATAAGTAAATATTTCCGTTTCTTCGTTTTGTAACAGCGTGTTATACCTCAGTATCCGGTATATAAAAAGTTGAATCATATCATTTGAGTATTTTTTAACAAAAACCTACATGGTGACCAAAAATCTGTTGAGACCATATTTATTGAAACACAAACATTGTTTTGTGGAAGAACTCTTTCCCCTTGATTTTGAACAATATATTTTGGACTCCTGCCAGCACCCATTTGTTTGGGGAAGAGGGGTGGGGGGTGATTACAGAGCCTGGTACAAGGTCACAAGGATTTAATTGTGGCATAAATGTGTATGTTCTGAATAATTAATCACACTTAATGTTGAATATAAAAAAATCATGAAACTGTCATAATTCATGGATATTGGAAAAACAATATCCGAGTTGATGTTCGACACAGTTATTTGACTTTCCCATTTCATTGAACAGCTTGAGTGGGTTTGTCAGTGCCTGAACAGGTCGATATCGGTGATCACAGGAATATAGATCGACATGGAGAAGGTTTGTTTTGTCTACTGGTTATGGCAGCAATAATATAGGGCTAATTCCCTCTATCCTGCTGAGCAGACGTCACACTTCCATCTCACACTGCAGACGTCACACCCTTCGTCTGTTGGGACATTGTCAGCAACATTAAAACGTCCAAATATTTAACTGCGTCTGGAAGCAAGTGTCTTGTGACGCTGCAGCTCAATGAATAATATTAGAGATATGTCTGAGAAATGTTTATGGTTATTGTTCTTCAAAGATTATTGTTGGCCATGCAGCACATCATGTCATCGGCAACTTGCCCAGTGTTTTAGTATTGTGATGTTTCCCACAGATAACTGTCATCTGCATTGTGTATTGTCATTTCTTTCCACTGAGACTGAAATATATCATTTTGTGCTTCTGACCCTAACTGGTTTTACTGACATTCTTACTTAAGTATATGACTGATACAACTTTTATGTGTTTCTATCAGAATATTTCTAAATATATTTGAAAAGATTGCTCGTGCTCCATCCTTTGAAATCTGTATTGTAGGAACCCAAATTTAATTTTCTTCAATGAGATCTTGGCGTAAGTCATACCCTGTCTGAGAGCTACTGAAGCAAGATAGGGCTTATATTCTAAATCAATTTCAGAATGTAGAAGATAAGATGCCATTATTGCCATGACTGGGGTAATAATTTATGAGGTCTCCTGATGACCTCAGTACTGGAAGAATGGGTTAATCCTGGTCTGTCTAGGTAGTGATTGACACTTGTTTGTCTACTGCAATTTCCGCTGATTGGGATCAGTGGATTGTAATTGGTTATCAGTGTCTACGAGTGTCTCTGTGGTATGTCCTGAATGTTACTAGATCTGACAAATTTTTGTTGCAGAGAACTGAAATTGGTTTGAATACATTAAAGAGGTTTGATCAATACTTCCTAACAATATAATTTCCATGGGACAATCAACGTCAGTGTAATGTCACCTTCTTTGCACCAACTTTCTGTCAACAGACTCCCTACTGCCAAACATTCTGTACATTTCCATTTACAAACCTGCTGTACGTTTCCATCTACATTCATTCTGTACAACATTGTAGTCCTGTACATTTCCATCTACATTCTGTACAACATTGTAGTCCTGTACATTTCCATCTACAACCATTCTGTACAACATTGTAGTCCTGTACGTTTCCATCTACATTCATTCTGTACAACATTGTAGTCCTGTGCATTTCCATCTACATTCTGTACAACATTGTAGTCCTGTACATTTCCATCTACAAACATTCTGTACAACATTGTAGTCCTGTACATTTCCATCTACAAACATTCTGTACAACATTGTAGTCCTGTACATTTCCATCTACATTCATTCTGTACAACATTGTAGTCCTGTACATTTCCATCTACAACCATTCTGTACAACATTGTAGTCCTGTACATTTCCATCCACAAACATTCTGTACAACATTGTAGTCTTGAATACATTAAAGAGGTTTGATCAATACTTCCTAACAATATAATTTCCATGGGACAATCAAAGTCAGTGTAATGTCACCTTCTTTGCACCAACTTTCTGTCAACAGACTCCCTACTGCCAAACATTCTGTACATTTCCATTTACAAACCTGCTGTACGTTTCCATCTACATTCATTCTGTACAACATTGTAGTCCTGTGCATTTCCATCTACATTCTGTACAACATTGTAGTCCTGTACATTTCCATCTACATTCATTCTGTACAACATTGTAGTCCTGTACATTTCCATCTACATTCTGTACAACATTGTAGTCCTGTACATTTCCATCCACAAACATTCTGTACAACATTGTAGTCCTGTACATTTCCATCTACAACCATTCTGTACAACATTGTAGTCCTGTACATTTCCATCCACAAACATTCTGTACAACATTGTAGTCCTGTACATTTCCATCTACATTCATTCTGTACAACATTGTAGTCCTGTACATTTCCATCTACAACCATTCTGTACAACATTGTAGTCCTGTACATTTCCATCCACAAACATTCTGTACAACATTGTAGTCTTGAATACATTAAAGAGGTTTGATCAATACTTCCTAACAATATAATTTCCATGGGACAATCAAAGTCAGTGTAATGTCACCTTCTTTGCACCAACTTTCTGTCAACAGACTCCCTACTGCCAAACATTCTGTACATTTCCATTTACAAACCTGCTGTACGTTTCCATCTACATTCATTCTGTACAACATTGTAGTCCTGTACATTTCCATCTACATTCTGTACAACATTGTGGTCCTGTACATTTCCATCCACAAACATTCTGTACAACATTGTAGTCCTGTACATTTCCATCTACAACCATTCTGTACAACAATGTTTCCATTCACAAAACATTCTGTTCAACAATGTTTCATACACAAAAATTCTGAACAATGTTTCCATTCACAAAACATTCTGTACAATGTTTCCTCACACAAACACTCTGTACAACAACGTTTACATTTTGACAACCAATTTTCCATCCACTTGATTCTCCTTCCACTGAACAGGTTCAAGTTACATGTGGATGCGGCTATGTATACAAAATATCACCGAGCTATCGCACACGTTGGGGCGGAGCTTACATTGTATTTCTACAACGGAAGCAGTTAAATTGTTGCTATTTCTCCTGACTTTGTTTGATGTTGTTACATTGTATTGTGTTAAGGTGATCCACTTATCAACCAATTCCGCCTTCATTTGGTGAGTAAACCAATCAGTGATGCCCCAAAAGTGAGGTGATATTACAGATACAACATATATGATATCTGACATATCAGGGCCTGTTTTCAAGTATGACATTTATCACCATAAAACATCAAAGAAAATTATGCCGGCTGTTAGATAATTTGTTGATAGAGTATCCTTTGACCGAACGTTCTGTCAACAGATGGGGCAAAGGTGTCCCAGTCTTCTGAGGTACCGAAATTAAATGTGCTGAGTTATGTCCCTTTGCCATGCCAGGATCATATGATGATAGTTTTGAATCCAGATTCCTTCTGATTGAGTTTGATCCATGGCTTGTAAGCACCATACCCATGTTAATGTGATTCACCAATACAATTCAGGCATATGATTCCTCCCACATCCAGCTGACATGCCCTAGTATTATTGAAATACTGTTCAGTGCAGGTTCAAACCCAAACTACGCACTCACTGTCCACCAAACATTCTGTTTGTAATTGCTACTTCACTACACATTATGATAACAGATTGTCTTCAGCTAAACCCTCTATTAGCTAGAAAATCTTTCCACAGTAAGATTGAATGGTCATCTCGATAAAAAGCTGATGTCAATATTTTATCTTTTCAAAGAACTTTCTGTTCCAGGTTTAAATACTTGCTTGTGTATCCTTTGTATTTGAAGAACATGGTCAGTATTTGCTATTTACCAAATATTGGTATCACTTATAAATGTTCGTGTATCAAAAAGTGTGTGTGTATTTATTTACAGTTGAATTTACATAAGTGTCCTTTATTTTGTCAGGTATCTGTTTTTTCTGCAAGTCAAGCAAGACATCTTACAGGGCAGGCTCCCTGTCACATTTGAAGAAGCGGTGGATCTTTGTGGATATGCTGTGCAATGTGAGTTCTCTCCCCTTACTTCATCGTAGTCAAGCTCCTTCCCAGCGTGTGACACCTTCATTACACTCTTGGTAACATCGCTGTCACTAGTGTGGGTGCGGCCTTACAAGAACCTTGAAATTTGCCCTCTAATCCCAAATGTAGTAATGTTTATACTTCTGTTTATGTCTTTGGAAATGCAATCATAGTGAAATTTGAAAAGGTTTACGACTGACCGTATTTCCCAGATGATTTTGCCTTTTTGTTTGTTTGATCAGATTGGTTCGAGATTGCAGAAGAACGGAAAATCAACCAACTTCCCCTTACATTCTTACTATACCAATTACATGATAGTTGTGATGAAACAGAAATTCAGATTGACAAACAGAAAATAAATTAGCAAGGGTAAGAGTATTTGGCATCATGGCAGTTGTCACTTGTTTGATGACGGTCAGCATGGTTGTAGCCACCTATCACAGTGGGGAGCTTTGATTGGTGGCAGCGATAGTGTAGAGTGCTCCGCAAACGGGATATCGCTGTGAGGAGCTTGCATCGTAGTCTGCCATTCCCCTTGAGAAGCGTTTGGTAACTATCTATATGTATGTACAGGCCATCATAGCTGTGTGGACTTTGTGAGGACCCTTACTCTTGTCCTGTCCGTCTTGTCCACTGACTGGTGTTTAGCATGCTCTTTAATTACTTATACCAGAATATATACTGTAGATATTAGGGTTATGAGGACAGGATGATGAGAGTGACCTTTTGAGTATACACCTTCAAAAGGAGATATATATTGTTCTGTCAAGGGCTTTAATGTTTTATGTGGGGGATAAAGAGCAATAATTCCCTTAAATATTGGTGTGTACTGTTTCTTCATCATGGATGACAGGGAAGTAGTATTTAAGTCAGGTCACACTGAACTGTCATTTGTTTGTTCCCCCGATATTTCTTTAAGTGAAAATTACTTATGATGACATTAAAAACAGTGTAAGATTATATAAAATAGGTAAGATTATATTAAAAATAAATATTTTTCTCTTTTCGTATGTTTATTTTAGATACAAGTGATTTTTGAATTTGAAGAAAATAATTGGCCTTGCTTTAGATTTGGGGTTGTTTGGGCCCCACTGGGTGTTTGCAAGATTGTTTTTTTGCCAGGTTAGGACATTAAGTAATGTTCCAGGGAACTGTTTTGAAAATTCAACCAGTCTCAGATGTCCAATATCATAATGCTGACAACAAAATGGAAACCTTTCAAAAAAAGTATCTGCCTTGTTGAAATTAAGTAAGCAGTATTCACTGGCTCTATTTTAGCTAAATATAGTCAGTCATCTGATCCAGATGAGAAAATGACTCCAGTAATGATACTGGAATTATTATTAAAATTTTATTGTAGTGGGAAAGTATATCAGGTTGCAGTTCTCAGTGCATGCGCACCCATTCCTAGATTGTCGTGACGACCCAGGATCATATTCCACAAAGTGATCATGTGACTGTTGATGTTCTATGCTTTACTATACTAAGATAGTCGTAGTGCCGAGATTGCTTTGTGACTCAAGGTCCAGGGCCCGTTCCATAAAGCGATGTTAGTGCTAGTATAAGTCTATGTTGACGTATGAGAGTTACAACTGTCTTAGTGGTACGACTGTCATAAGTCTTTGTTAAAGTATGGGAGTTACGATTGTCTTAGTGGTACAACTGTCATAAGTCTTTGTTAAAGTATGGGAGTAACAATTGTCTTAGCGATACAACTGTCATAAGTCTTTGTTAAAGTATGGGAGTTACGATTGTCTTAGTGGTACGACTGTCATAAGCCTTCGTTAAAGTATGGGAGTTACGATTGTCTTAGTGGTACGACTGTCATAAGTCTTTGTTAAAGTATGGGAGTTACAATTGTCTTAGTGGTACGACTGTCATAAGTCTTTGTTAAAGTATGGGACTTACAATTGTCTTAGTGGTACGACTGTCATAAGTCTTTGTTAAAGTATGGGAGTTACGATTGTCTTAGTGGTACAACTGTCATGAGTCTTTGTTAAAGTATGGGAGTTACAATTGTCTTAGCGATACAACTGTCATAAGTCTTTGTTAAAGTATGGGAGTTACGATTGTCTTAGTGGTACGACTGTCATAAGCCTTCGTTAAAGTATGGGAGTTACGATTGTCTTAGTGGTACGACTGTCATTAGTCTTTGTTAAAGTATGGGAGTTACAATTGTCTTAGTGGTACGACTGTCATAAGTCTTTGTTAAAGTATGGGAGTGATGATTGTCTTAGTGGTACGACTGTCATAAGTCTTTGTTAAAGTATGGGAGTTACAATTGTCTTAGTGGTACGACTGTCATAAGTCTTTGTTAAAGTATGGGAGTTACAATTGTCTTAGTGGTACGACTGTCATAAGTCTTTGTTAAAGTATGGGTGTTACAATTGTCTTAGTGGTACGACTGTCATAAGTCTTTGTTAAAGTATGGGAGTTACAATTGTCTTAGTGGTACGACTGTCATAAGTCTTTATTAAAGTATGGGAGTTACAATTGTCTTAGTGGTACGACTGTCATAAGTCTTTGTTAAAGTATGGGAGTTACAATTGTCTTAGTGGTACAACTGTCATAAGTCTTTGTTAAAGTATGGGAGTTACAATTGTCTTAGTGGTACGACTGTCATAAGTCTTTGTTAAAGTATGGGTGTTACAATTGTCTTAGTGGTACGACTGTCATAAGTCTTTGTTAAAGTATAGGCGTGATGATCGTCTTCGCACTCTGTGGCACGGGGTCCTGGTGGCTGTGTCAGCTGACTGCTCAACAGCTACAGTATCAGCCGATGTATTTAGTCATGCTCGGTTATCGACGGATGTCAATGAGCATGTGGTATTTGTGCAATGTTGGCTTTGTTCATCAATTATAAAGAGAGCATGGCGGAGGTGCTGGGGTAGCTCGGTACACTTGCAGCATCACTGGGCCTGGTTACCGCCTAATTACGAGGGATCTCTTTTTATGGTAATTGAAAAAAGAATAAAAGTCAAGAGATTATCAGTGCAATGATGTTAATAAATAAAGAGGAATGTTTTATTAAGAGGAGCGATAATATTGATATTCCAAAGCTTTTAAAGTTTATTGCATTAAAACATGCTATTTTATCCAATATGAGACATTATCCAGTAATAGGACTTGGATGACACACAGTCAGGATACCCAGAGGCCTCATGTCAATAGTGTGTTATGTCAGTCTGGGTGTTTGATAAGCTATATTCATGTCTTCCTCTTGTCTGTACATGAATAAAGCACCTGCTTGATGTGACAAGTAGATGAGGTAGCATTTATGAGAATTGTTGATAGCCACAAAAAGAGTTTTACAACTGCCATATGTGAATAAGACAAATATGTGTAAATATAGTTATATAGCACAATATGGGCGAATCATTTGTACGGTGATGCCTAGACCCGTCTCAGCATGTGTGATGAAGTAAATTGGATGGTTTGGTAATGCCGATACATTGGCATGTTGATACACTAAGTATCTAAGTCAGGAAGCAAACACAATACATTTATCGTCCATGATGCGTTCTTATCAGACTGCTTCAAAATCTCTGGAAATATTTTATAAACATTTTGGTTGTTTGCTAATGGGGGTAATTTGAACCATCATTTACATTATTATTGTTGTTGTTATTATTGTTGGGGAGGTCGGTTAGCCTAGTGGTTAACGCGTTCGCTCGTCACTCCGAAGACCCGGGTTCGATTCCTGACATGGGTACAATGTGTGAAGCCCATTTCTGGTGTCCCCCGCCGTGATATTGCTGGAATATTGCTAAAAGCGGCGTAAAACCATACTCACTCACTCACCCACTATTATTATTGTTATTAAATGGAGATTGTTCCAGTCTAGTATCATCTAAAAAAGATAGGCGTATTTGAGGAGTGGACTGAAGATGGTCTGACAAAGTCCTCCTATCACTGGTAAACCATGCCCCATGATTTTGCATCTAATTCCAGTCTAGGACTAGATGTTTAAAATGTGCTGTGCTTAAAATTAAGCAAATGACTGAGTAATTAGAGTAGTTATTAGCTGCCCGATGGAATAGAATTGGCAGAGTGCTCTAGAGACATAGCTCATACTGGCTGGGACTGCCATGTTGTCTGGGGTTGTCTCCCCCTTTCATGTCAAGTCACCACTTGTCTCAGTTCTTGAGATATTTCACAAGCCCTTTAAGACCCAACACATATAAGCCTGCTGCTTTAAACAGTATGTCTTGTCCCTGTGCTTTATGATGCATTTTTAATGATGTAGCAGGAATCTGAATCTTTGTACGTTCTTTGTAAAAACATTTTGTATGTTTTTTGAAGCATGAAAAGTGGGAAACCAAATGAGACTTGGCAAAAAGGATTATGTCCAACAGGATTTTATTAGCCCTGATTGTGGTAGTTAATATAGTAGGGCAAGTGTCGCACACTGAATATACTGCTCCAGTTTTGATAAGGATATTCAGGTGTTCAGAAGAGCTACAATTGGTCATCAGCAACCCATGTTTGTCTTAAGAGGCAACTGTGTTTGTCATAAGAGTGATTAATTGGATTGGGTGGTCAGGCTTGCTGACTTTGTTGATGCCTGTCATCGTATCCCAATTGCGTAGACTTTTGTCAGTCACTGGATTGTCTGGTCCAGATTTTTGTGTATCAAACAAACAAACAAATCAGGAGTTCATGTGGGAATGAATTGCGCAGAGATGTTTTGAATGCTGGTATTCAATATTCCACACATCTTGGCTTCATTTTAAGTTAAATAATCAAAAGTACAAATTTCATTGCAGTTTTCTGTTTCGTAACATTACAAAATATTTCAGAATCAAAAGTTGACCAGCAGTGTAAGGAACAAGAAGGTTATAACTGTATGTCGTCATGACATTTGACATGTGCCATTGTTGTTTCAGCTGAGCTAGGTGACTACGACCCCAACCACTGTACACATGGGTATGTGTCAGAGTTCTGCTTCGTCCAGAACCAGACCGAGGACATGGAGGGCCGAATCAGTGCTATACACAAGAGACTTGCGTGAGTTCGGGAGTCACAAGCTGACTTTGGGATTCTGTAGCAGAATAAGGGGCGGTCGGGTAACCTAGTGGTTAAAGTGTTCACTCATCACGCCGAAGACCCAGGTTCAATTCTCGACATAGGTACAATGTGTGGAGACCATATCTGGTGTCCCCTGCCGTGATGTTGCTGAAATATTGCTAAAAGCGGCGTAAAACAATTCTCACTCACTCACTCACTCTGGCAGAATAGATATTGTCACAAATGTTCAGCCAACCACAAGATGTATCAAGGCTTTGAAAGGCATTTAGAAGTGATACACATGAGGAAGACAAATTATGGATGTCAACTTCTTTATTATGAGGAACACTCTGTTTCATTTTAGTGTATATACCTACTCCTTCATAGTAAGCATATACCCTGAAAAGTTGTGTTCCTCATAATAAAGAAGTTGACATCCATAAATTCTCTTCCTCACTAGATGTGATTTATTAGATATGGTGGATGGGTGGTTGAGGGCACCATTGATTTTTATTTTATTGTTTGCGGCGTCGTGAACGAGGGTCTGGTTGCCACAATGGGCGCTGTATTGTGTGAGTGGGCGTCTGCGAAGACTGTGGCAGCTGTGGTGACATGCACGCTGTTGCACGTGTTGTGGTGGGTCCAGGTGGCCCAGCTGTGCAGAACTTTCTCCCATAGGATGGGCAGAAACCTAGATAGGTTCAAATCCCAGATTAGCTATGATTAACATATGCTTCTAGTTTTGTCAGCACCATGACTATGCTCATGGGTTTTACTAAAGTGGTAACGTCTAAGAAATGCATTAGTTCAGGCTTTCCTTCCACATCATGCTGACATGCCGTGATATAACTGGAAAACTGTTCAAAGCGGCACCAAACTCACTCTGGTTGTGGTTGCTGCTGCTGTTGCCGTCGATGCTGCTGCAGTGATGTTCTTGTATGTGATGCTGCTGCTACTGCTGGTACAATGACAGTTTGTGTGTGTTGCAGTGGTCATGTCCCGGCTGTGGTGGAGTACAAGTATTTGGACAAGGTCAAGTGGCTGGAGATGTATGGCGTGGACCTCCATCCAGTCCTGGTTAGTTCACTTATCCCTTCCAACATAGACAACAGGGCGACCTCCAACACGCTTATTTGTCCCTTCCAACACACCCAGAGGTTGACCTCCAGCATGTTTACTTGTCCATTCCAACACGCCTAGAGTTCGACCTCAATCAAGTTCACTTATCCCTTCTGTCTCGGAGGTCAACCTCCAGCACGTTTACTTGTCCAGTTAACATACCTAGAAGTCGACCTCCATCACATCCACTTATCACTTCTAACATAGACTAGAGGTCGACCTCCATCACGTCCACTTATCACTTCCAACATACCTAGAGGTCGACCTCTAGCAAGTTCACTTATCCCTTCCAACATAGACCAGAGGTCGACCTCCAGCAAGTTCACTTATCCCTTCCAACATAGACTAGAGGTTGACCTCCATCACGTCCACTTATCACTTCCCTCATACCTAGAGGTCGACCTCCATCATGTCCACTTATCCCTTCCAACATACCTAGTGGTCGACATCCATCATCTACCCAATCTAACATATGTGAAGGCCCACCTTCAAGTTCACTTGTCCAATCGACCACACCAAGAGGTCCACCATCAGGTCTGTTAGTTCCCTTATCCCGTCCAACATTCTTGGAGGTCAAGTTACTGTGACTATGACCCGACTTCACCTCCTGCTGTTGTTGTGTCGTCACTATGATGTAATGCGTAACTATAACCTGATGATTACTCCGCGGAGTGAAAGTGGTCTTTTCTCTACAGCGACTGTACAAGTCCAAACAGGTAGGCATGGCGACGGACACTAACAGTGCATATCTTCCAACTCACACCTAGATTAATACAGTATTCTGATAGACAGGCTTCTAAACATTCAGAAGGTAGTCAGGATATAGAGTTTATGCATGTATTGTCCAGTTGGACCATAGGTATAAAAGTACTT
This sequence comes from Haliotis rufescens, assembly GCF_023055435.1. NCBI lineage: Eukaryota > Metazoa > Mollusca > Gastropoda > Lepetellida > Haliotidae > Haliotis > Haliotis rufescens. The sequence goes on along the minus strand of NW_025963779.1, from coordinate 90,569,303 downwards.
TTATTCCATTCAGTTTCAGCTCTAACCCCATATAAAGCTTTCATCAATATTTGCATTGACACCTGTAGTTGTCTTGTTCATTCAAACTAGGTTACTGTGACCTAATTTCCAAATTTTTATGGATTTTATTTATTTTTTTCCTTTATTGTGATTTTTTAAATATGTTTTTACTTTTGCCTAGCACATATTTAAGCCCATTTGTCTGACAAAGCTTTCATATTTATTAGATGCATCCCAGTATAGAGTTATGCTTTTAACCCAAATTAGGTTTCTGTGACCGGCTTTACTGGAATAGAACAAACTGACATTTTCATCTCTTTGCTTTCTTATAATTAATTATTAGAATAATAAACCTATCATGCCGTTGTGGTACAACTGAAGTACCTACGTATAGATGGAGACTGAAACTAGGCACAGATTGTATCCTGAAGCTTTGTCACTGGAATTTGTTTGTGTATATCAACACTGAATTTTACACTGAGAACACTTGAATGTATTCCTGTGCATTCTCTGAATAGTAGGAAGAATGTGTCTCCGATGCTATGACAATATTGGTTGTTCTTTGTCACAATCCCTCCGTAGGACCAGCCGTCAGTTCTTTGTCACAATCCCTCCGTAGGACCAGCCGTCAGTTCTTTGTCACAATCCCTCCGTAGGACCAGCCATCAGCTAATTGTAATGTCTTAGCAGTGGTGAGTTAAAATAATAATAGGCTATTTATATTGCACATATTTCCACACCACTCAGGGCATGCTCAAAGTGCTATTATTACCCCGGTCACTGGTGCAGTGTGCACTCAAGAATCATTATCATCTCCCTGGGGAGTATGCAACCAAAGCTGCCTGTTAGGCGCTAGAAGGTTAACAGCCACATTATGATGGGATAGGCACCAGTCACATGGGGAGAATGTCCTGGTGTCTTGTGATGCTACTTGTTCATGTCCACCCCACCACAGCAGGGTAGCTGGGAGAGCAGCCACACTGACTCCGTCACTTAACCTACTTGTTGATGACCACCCCAACACAGCAGGGTAGCTGGGAGAGCAGCCACACTGACTCCGTCACTTAACCTGCTTGTGGAACAACTTGACTGTGGAGAAGTACTGGAAGAGCTTCGTTTGTGATTGTACAATATTCTGCCAACACTGAGAATAGTAGCTTGCAAGTGATATCATATTTGCCCCAACATTGAGAAAAGACATTTGTGAAGATATGATATTTCCCCAACACTGAGAAAAAAACTTGCAAGGAGATCATATTTCCCCCAACACTAAGAATAGAAATCTGTGGAGATGTCATTTTTACCCAACAATGAGAAAAGAAACTTGCAAGAATATCCTATTTGGTGACATTTCACCTGGGTAGCTTCCATATTGACCCCAAATACCGGCCCAAGTTGTGCATGAGGGTATGTACACTTGAGGCTCCCCTACGACTGACGGTATTTCTGTTTCTTTGTTCCAGGGAGAAGGCAATATAGAGTACTTCCTCGGCTTGACGCCCACAGGAATTGTTGTATATAAGAATAAGTCAAAAATAGGAAATTATTTCTGGTAAGTTGAAAACTGTCACAATTTAATGACTTTTCTCATAACAATATGCTGCACATTTTGTTTTTCGTGTTTAGGTATTAAGCATGTTAATCAAGGTTTTTCTGGCAAATGGCACAGAAGCAATAACATACTACATGTGTTCGGAGGCAAACAACAAGATTGGCATGAGAAGGGCAGACAGACTGTTCATACATATCTCTCTTTTCTTTTTCCAGGCCAAGAATAATAAAGGTCACTTTCAAAGGAAAAATATTCATCATCAGGGTCAAAGACAAAAATGTGAGTATGCCCTGGTATAGTACATCTTGAAATACCACTGAAGTTGTTGGTCTCTTGGGATCTCATTATCTTAATCAAATTGTGTTTTGGAAATAGAATTTAATAGGCCAAACTAACACATTTAGGATTATGGCTGTCACGCCTCAGCAACCCTGTGGGGAATGTTGGGCACCAGGCATCAGTACCAATGGCTTGTCACACAAGGTGACAAGGAGAACTGGCCATCAGTACCAATGGCTTGTCACACAAGGGGACAAGAAGGAGTATAGGCCATCAGTACCAATGGCATGTCACACAAGGGGACAAGGAGAACTGGCCATCAGTACCAATGGCTTGTCACACAAGGGGACAAGGAGAACTGGCCATCAGTACCAATGGCTTGTCACACAAGGGGACAAGGAGAACTGGCCATCAGTACCAATGGCTTGTCACACAAGGGGACAGGGAGAACTGGCCATCAGTACCAATAGCTTGTCAAACAAGGTGGCAAGAAGGTAACAAAAGCATGTTGGTGGTTGCAATGTGTGACCTCGCTGACTATGTGCCCAAACGGTGTTGAGCCTTGCTCCTGAGATCAGAACTTCTGTCATTGGTTTGCCTGGGCCAGATGTTCTTATCTTCGGGCTTCATGTGGTTGTGATCATGCTGACTGTGACATAAAACACCACTCACCTACTGTAATTTCCTGTTTGTTTCAGAACAGTTAGAGATTTGTCCTTCATTCTTTATCTTGTTTGATCCAGAGTGACGAACACACATATGCATTTGAGCTTCCCACAAAGACAGGCTGCAAGCATTTATGGAAGTGCTGTGTTGAGCATCATGCATTCTTTAGGTAAGTTGTAGTGCTCCAGACCAACAAGTGATCAACAGTTCATAGGCACAATGATATAGCATGTCGTGACTGACGATAATATGTGTTGAATTTTGAAGTAACTCCTCTTGAATGTGTGTTTCTAGAGTTTTAACTTTTAAAGATAATATGTGTTGAATTTTGAAGTAACTCCTCTTGAATGTGTGTTTCTAGAGTTTTCTATTAACTTTTTGTAATGGACCTTTACTAATTGATATCAGCATGTGAATGTCTTCATTTCACTGTCATCTCTTTGTAATAAGCCATGTCATGTTTGGAATAACAAAGTTCCCCATCAAATGACTTGTCTTTGTGAAATGTGTCCTAGTTATTCAAGTCCACCTGTCTCTTGTTCAGAATGCTCAGTTATGTGACATTGCTATCTTGTTTTTGTAGATAATTTGTATCTGATATTAAAACTATTTCATGTTTATGTTTGAATGTAGGGCAAACTACTTTGTGTGATCTATGAGGTGTTGTCTTTTCACTTGACTGTAAGGCTAAAGTGTTATGCTGTCAGATCAGTCAACCTAAATATGTCCCAGTGAATGAAACACAAATATGATTGAATTATTTCATCAAATATATGTTTGTAGATATCAATGTTCAAAATTAAGCATTTAAGTCGAGGGGTCCCAATGTATGGAGGACAGGATTTAGAAGGTCCCTATATTCAGACACTGTCGCAGCAAAACTTAAGGACTCCAGGCCCTTCTTAATTTTGAACACATCATATTAATTATCCATCAATAAAATTCTCAAATCAACAAAGATTTGATTTTGCATTAATTCCACCATTCATTACTTATGAATCTGTAAGATATAAAATAAAAGAAGTGGCCCCATTAAGTTGTTTACTTGTGAAAGTAGTTTGCCCTGTCATGTATTACCAGCTTTTCATTATGTTCATTGTTTATATTTAATCACCAACAAGTGGAGAAAATTGTTGCATAATTTAGGCCCTTTGATTTTAAAAGATTTTTGTCATTTCTCCCATTTTCTGTGTAGAGAAGGCAGCCCATTTTCTCACAGATTTGCTTCCCTTTGTTGCCAGGATCTGCAGATCTTGGTATTGAATACCAGATTTGCCTTGATTAGGATCCGTGGGTTGTCACCCCTACACTAATGTTGGTGGGTTTAACCACTGTGGTAAACGTCTATCACATGCACCATTCTGTGCTTTCCTTCTTCACAGAGCGGACTGCCTCCATAGTCTCGTGGTAGAACATCCGCCCGGAGAGCGGAAGGTCCGGAGTTTGAACCATGGCCGAGTCATACCAAAAGACGTAAAAAGATGGTACTTGTTGTTACCCTGCATTGCGCTTGGCATCAAGGGGTTAAAACAAGGACTGGTCGGGTCGGAGTCAGTATACTGTGCCTGAGTGGGGTGTTCATGTTATACTGCGGCATGGTGTCTCAGTGGACTAGCACTTTAAAATCGGCATTAGTCCGGCTAGTACAAGCAGCCACACACACATGCATGCACATCGCTATGTAAGTGCAATAATCTTGGATGTGATGGTAAACCCCATTTCACCTCACCTCACCTCTCAACAGAGCGGACACACAACAATACAGCTGAAGTACTGTTGTCTGTGGTGTTGAAACCTCACTCCACCCACTCGTATATATATGATGAAATTTTGGAACTGTGCTGCCAAGAACAACAATGAAACAATCCCTGGACAGTTTTCTCCATTTGTATCTCTAATACTGCATTTGAAATGTATCTGTGTCTTCATGTAACTTCAAATTTCTTTTGCTCAAACTTTTATCAATTTGTTCAAAGGATGGACGTTTTTGCTGAAATTGTGTGAAAATTTTGAGCATGGATACATTTTAGTGCCTCCCTTCCCTCACCACTCACTTGTGTCGTGTATTCTCATTGGTCAGACTAAACCAGGTCGCAGATCCTTTATCTAGGGCAGGCAAATTGTTTAGATCCGGGTCAAAACATCGACTCAGGTAAGGCAATCACTCTCAGGTGCCAGCTGTGCCTACCCCCCACCCCACCAGATCTTATCAGCGAGCTAACAATGCTCCTCTCTGTGTTGGCTTACTTTGATACTTTGGAATTATTGTGAATTTTTGTTTGATTTTTATCAACATTTCAGCCAATGAAAACACTTCAAAGTATTATTGATCTGATTGTGGAGATTTATGGGAAGTATGGTGTGGGCTTTTATCCAAGTTTCTTAATAAAAATGACATTATCAGAGAGCTGAACAAATTCAGCGATTGTTTTAATGCAGCTAAGAAAAACTTGACTGACATTATCCGAGTGATCAAAATACAATGAAACAATAAGTCAAGAATGTTGTAATATTAGTTTTTGTATGTTTGTAGATATGATTCCGGGGTGTCGTATAAGTAATGTTGAAACAATGTAGAACTAGGTTCCAAGGTGGGACTGAACTAGAGACCTTTGACAGTCAGGTTAGATCAAATATGAGAACGTACTTGTTCAGTTGATCTGAGAGCTTATTTGTCAATAGACATAAAGTAAAGACCTTGATAATGGGTAAATGTATAGAGATTACTATTTCAGTTAATTTGCATTAAAGGGTTGAATATCCTGTATACCCCCCTCCATACTTCTGTAGTGATGCAGCATTAGAGACGACTGTATTCAACACTTACCGGGAATGCGTGTATTTTTACCCAGTGCCTAATAACGGGTTGTATCCCCTTTGAGCACCGAATGTTTCATCCAAAATTAAGCCCTGTACTTAAATACAGAATTTATGCAAACAGAACTATGGAATTTCATTCAATTCTATTGAATCAACTTTACAAATTCAAAGGTACATAAAAACACTAATGCTCCACTTAAACACCAAAACATATTGATATACAACTGATGAGAATAATGTGTCTTCATAAATTTGGCACCCGTGAAGAGGCGACGAAGGGGATCAGGTGGTCAGACCCGTTGACTTGGTTGATGTCATCGTATCCCAATTGTGTATATTTCAATCACTGGATTGTCTGGTCCAGACTTGATTATTTACACATTGTCGTCAAGTAGATGGAATATTGCTGAGTGCAGTATTTAAAAACAAACAATTAATTATGAATATGGAAGTCTTGCAGCGCTAACAGTCTGAGAAAGTCTAGATTATCCATATTATACCATTACCTTCCATGTGTTTTGAATGATCCACTAGCCCAAAAAGGAAAAGATAAATCTTGTTTTTAAGCCCATGAGCTAAAATACATAGACTTAAATATGTGCATCCCCGGGAGTGCATAGGGTGAAGGAAGTAGAAAGAATATGTTCATTACTCTGGGGTATTAATTTTGAAAGTTGGAACAATGTGTGCAGTATTGCAGGCTATATTAAGTAGAAACAATGTATATCACTACCACAGGGTATATAAAAGTAGAGACAATGTATTCACTACCACAGTGTATATAAAAGTAGGTACAATGTATTCACTACCACAGGGTATATAAAAGTAGACACAATGTATTCACTACCACAAGGTATATAAAAGTAGAAACAATATATTCACTACCACAGGGTATATGAAAGTAAAAACAATGTATTCACTACCACAGGGTATATGAAAGTAAAAACAATGTATTCACTATTACAAGGTATATAAAAGTAGATACACTGTATTCACTACCACAGGGTATATGAAAGTAGAAACAATATATTCACTACCACAGGATATATAAAAGTAGATACAATGTATTCACTACCACAGGATATATGAAAGTTGAAACAATATATTCACTACCGCAGTGTATGTAAGAGTAGACACAATGTATTCACTACCACAGGATATATGAAAGTTGAAACAATGTATTCACTACTACAAGGTATATGAAAGTAGATACAATGTATTCACTACCACAGGGTATATGAAAGTAGATACAATATATTCACTACCACAGGGTATATAAAAGTAGATACAATGTATTCACTACTACAAGGTACATAAAAGTAGATACAATGTATTCACTACCACAGGGTATATAAAAGTAGAAACAATGTATTCACTACTACAAGGTATATGAAAGTAGAAACAATATATTCACTACCACAGGGTATATAAAAGTAGACACAATGTATTCACTACCACAGGGTATATGGACACTTTGTATTCACTACCACAGGGTATATGAAAGTGGACAATGTATTCACTACCACAGGGTATTTGTAAGTCGAAACAATGTATTCAGAAAGTATGGGGAGACAATGTGTTCTGTGCTACAGGGTATTTTTAAGTAGAGACAATAAGTGTTCAGAAAGTAGACATGTTGCAGCTGTGAGTGCATCTGTTTCATCACATGTGGCTCCACTATCCTTGCTGTCATGGCTTCCCATTCTATAGCCTGCTGCTTGCCCATCATCTCCATAGAAGCTGTTCAGTCCATCTTGTGCATTGCTTCAGTTTTGTACATGAATGAAGCTGTAAATTTTTGTACCTATTTTGTCACAAATATTTCATGAAATACATTTAAGACAATGTCTTTTAATTATTTAACTGAATTTCAACCACTTTAATTGTTAAAACCCAGCAAAGTGTATAACTGTAAGAGTACATTATCTGATAAGAATGTTAGACAAATGACTACTCTGAGCAGTGATTTCTCCCTGTGTGCAGTGGTCGCACGGAGAGGCAAACACACAGGGACGACTACAGTCGGCAACAACCCAATGTTCTGCGGATACCAAGTAGACGACAACAACGGAGGATACAGTCGGAGACGAGACTAAATGGTGAGGGAATATATGACGGTACTCACCCACTTTCTCTTCCGAACAGACTAAATAGTGAGGGACTATATGACCAGTACCGCCCACTCTCACTTCCAGACTAAATAGTGAGGGACTATATGACTAGTACCGCCCACTCTCACTTCCAGACTAAATAGTGAGGGACTATATGACTAGTACCGCCCACTCTCACTTCCAGACTAAATGATGAGGGACTATATGATCAGTATCGCCCTCTCCCACTTCCAGACTAAATGATGAGGGACTATATGATCAGTATCGCCCACTCTCACTTCCAGACTAAATGATGAGGGACTATATGATCAGTATCGCCCTCTCTCACTTCCAGACTAAATGATGAGGGACTATATGATCAGTATCACCCACTCTCACTTCCAGACTAAATGATGAGGGACTATATGATCAGTATCGCCCTCTCTCACTTCCAGACTAAATGGTGAGGGGCTATATGATCAGTATCGCCCACTCTCACTTCCAGACTAAATGATGAGGGACTATATGATCAGTATCACCCTCTCTCACTTCCAGACTAAATGGTGAGGGACTATATGATCAGTATCGCCCACTCTCACTTCCAGACTAAATGATGAGGGACTATATGATCAGTATCGCCCACTCTCACTTCCAGACTAAATGATGAGGGACTATATGATCAGTATCGCCCTCTCCCACTTCCAGACTAAATGATGAGGGACTATATGATCAGTATCGCCCACTCTCACTTCCAGACTAAATGGTGAGGGGCTAATGACCAGTATCACCCACTCTCACTTCAAGACTAAATAGTGGGGAAATATATGACCAGTATAGCTCACACTCACTTCCAGACAAACCTTATCAAAGTGTTCCCACATCTGTTCTTGTCAGATGTCCCTATGTCTGTTTTAGCAGGTGGCAGCGGGGGCTATGGTGTTGAAGGGGGCACAGTCCTCACTATGGTGAAGCCGGAACCAGTGAAAGCGTGAGTACCTAGATTACATTTACAGGATACCAGTGAAGATCCAGGAAAGAATTGATCCTAAGCAACCCATGCTTGTCGCGAGAGGCGAGTAACAGGATCAGTTGGTCAGGCTTGCTGACTTGCTTGATGCATGTCATTGTGTCCCAATTGCATAGATTGATGCTCATGATATCAATCACTGGATTGTCTGGTCCAGACTTGATCATTCACAGACAGCGGTCATGTAGCTGGAATACTTATGAATGCGGTGTTAAACAACATGCAAACAATTATTTATGGGTGTGTCATGTCTGGAAGGGGACGTGTAGAAGTTGGGAGTGTAACCCATGCTTTCTTGTTGAAATCTTGCTGTCTACTTGACCCTTCTATCACACAAATTACTTACGTCATAGGTCAAGTCCTTCTCGAAATAAGTTTATTTACATGATAACTCAAGACGTACTTCAAGTGAATTAGACCTATTACATTTCACCCTTCAGTCTGAATGCACTATGTACATGCCAGAGAAAATGAAAATGCAGCATAGACAATTATTGTTCTTGTGTGTAATAACCTTGTGTTGCCTGTCGTGTTTCCACAGTCCCCGACATCGAAGCCTCCCGGAGCTACAGGGCAAGGAGTCCCCCACCAGTGTCCGGTCGGCCCCCTGGAAGACCAACTATGAGGGGTGAGTACACCTGGTACCTGTTGTCAGTTCAGCTGCAATAATTCCGGGACCTGTTTCCGAAACCGATGTTGACACTACAAGGTTCAAACAGGGTTGAAAAAACTTATTGAAAAGGCCTTGAATGCAGCAACCTGGCTTTGAAAAGGCCTTAAACTTTAAAAAAAAGAAGTTTTGAAAAAGTCCTGTCTGTAGCGCCCAGGCTTTGAAAAGGCCTCACAATTTGAAAAAGTACTTTGAAAAGGCCGTGAATGCCGCAATTTGGCCTTGAAAAGAATTTGGCTAGAAAAAATCTTAAAACTTGAAAAAATGTTTTGTGAAGGCCTGTAATTTGGCATCCATAGTAAAAGGTTGTCCTGCTTCCAAGCACTTCAAAACAATTGCGTTACATTTACCATCATGGATTTTGTTGACCTATGGCCGTGTTTTGCCTGAATTGTTGAATCAAGATGTGGTGGTTGTAACAACACCTGTGAGCTTTTGTACAAAGGGAATTCCCTCGTGCTGTATGTAGATTATGTGGTAGTCAAGGTCTTCCAGTATCATATGATAATCCTGCTTGTGCTTCAGTGGACTGTACACCTCGGGCAAAGACTCACCACTGTCCACCCGCAGCGAGCGCCACATCTACAACCGGCAGGCCAGCGACAGTGAGAGTGCAGTCAGTCGCAGGAAGTAAGACCTTTTGGCATAACCAAACTGTATTGACAAATTTAGCTTTCCAACATGTATTTAATATGTGGGTCACAAGAGTAACTTCATATACTCACGTTAACCAACATAATGTAATATACTATTGAAATAACGACCAACATAATCTAATATACTATTGAAATAACGACCTATCTGTATGCAAGATAAAAGAAATAAAGTGATTTTAAAAAAAAGGAAGTAAGACCTTGTATCTGTGAGTGTCATTCACTGTCAGGGTTAGGGGCGGTCAGGTAGCCTAGTGGTTAAAGCGTTCGCTCGTCATGCTGGTATATTGCTAAAAGCGGCGTAAAACCATACTCACTCACTGTCAGGGTTAACTCCTCACTAATCACAATAGCTGAGGGAGTTTAACGCCGCTGTTACACCTGAACTAGCTGTACATGAACTTGTATGGGTGAAGCCTTATATGAATAGCTTAGAAATGACTTAACTAAGTTCAACTACAAAATTGTAGTGTCAGAATGTCTGAACTCAATGTATTAATCTTTGTATTTTATCACCCTGTGGCCCCCTGCAGTCTATGCAGTCTAATAGATGACTAAATGGATTGGGAGGGTCGGACTCGGGGATTTGGTTGATTGTGTGTTATCATACCCTGACAACATAGGCTGTTGCTCACACTATCAATCACTGGTTTGACTTAACCAGACTTGATTGTTTATGAACACACAATAAATACTTATGGTCTTACAACACATGGCTGGCGTGGCATTACATATCAAACAAAAGATATTTTATCACTGCAATTGCTTGGTGGCTAACTGCAGTCTGTTGTAGAGAAATGATGTTCTTGCAGGTACTTCCCCAACAAACGAGGATCGGACAACGACAGCGAAGTGTCAGCACCTCGCAGGAGGAGGTAAGACACGGATCACTCACTGTATTCCATCATAACAAGTTTAATACGTTGGCTCAACTATCAAATGGTTTATGGAATAAAAGTCATCTATTCACATATTGGAAACCCATGAAGATTTAGTTGGAAGGCCATTCATGTGTAGCATCTTCCCAAAGCACGGACGTTAACTGACTTATAAAGTTCAGTCCACCCTTGTTGAACTAAGCTGGAATTATGGAGTTATATTTTGGATGTATAGTCCAATCAAAATCCCATAATGAAATCGACATCCGGTTCATAAATAACATGGCTACTCAACTCAACCCGAATTCATTCCATTGCGGGATTTGCAGAGTATGCTTTCTGTCAACTGAGTGTTGACAGATATTTTCCCAATCTTTCTATGCTTTTATCAAAGTGCTCAAGTGATTTGATGTACTCCGCCAGGTAAAACCTGTTTTATTACAATAAAGATCTTTATTATCCTTGAGGTTGTCTTGACTGGGTGCCATGATTTTGATTGAAGCAATGCAAGTGTATTGAGAAGTGGAATCTGACTGGCCAGTAGGGGGGACATAGAAGGGACATAACTCGTATAGTCACTAGTGGCACTAAGAAAATTCCAGCCAAGTTCTGCAAGGGTGGAAACAAGACTTATAAAGTCAGTTAACTCCTTCCCATGAGGAGTTTCATAGCTTCAACTGGTGACCATTTCCTTAGTTTGATGTTGGATTTAATTACCGGACCTTGTGTTATGATGTTGGCCGTATGTTCCAGACGGGAGATCGACAGTGGCAGCGAGTCTGATGTCTCCTACAGGAACGTCCTACAGAACCGCCGCAACCGTGTCTCCAACGACAGCAACATTCAGGGTGGCCACATACCAATGTGAGTCGGTCCTAGCTGTAACTGTCTGCCCCGTGTTCCACAGCGCGTCCTTGTTATAGTCTCAAGTTAACATTCACAGAGTCGAGGGTCCCTTGTTTCATTGGAGCGAACCTCAAGGGCCCAGGACAGCCATATTTTGAGAGCCAGGGCCCCGTTCCACAAAGCGATCTTAGCGCTACGATTGTCGTAAGTCAGTGATAAAGAATGGGACTTACGATCGCCTTAGCGCTAAGATCGCTTTGTGGAACGGGGCCCTGGTTACAGAATACACCATCGCACGATGGCCTCTTAGTTGACCTAAAAAAACTAGCGTATGTTCAACAAACATTGAAACCAGGTATATACTACTCAAAAAAAGTTAAGGTACACGTTATATTTTCATATGACTGTAGTTAAACTGTCATGGCCATATGAAAAAGTCTGTTCTTTAAATTCTTTTGAGTAGTATCTTTATGATGTCTGTTGTCCAACCTGCTCTGTAATTGGGATCTCGTTTCAGATTATATCCGTTTGCTGACAAAGAAAATCATCCGAATGGGTAAGAATATATAATCTCAAACTTAATGGTGTAAATGTGAATATGTCTTTGTCTGACGAACGTTACATGGTTTCCATGTGAGGTCACCCGTGAAGATCCAGGGTAGAATAGGTCTTAAGCTTGCTGTAAAAGGCGTCTATGCTTGTCGTAAGAGGTGACATAGGATTGGGTGGTTAGGCTCTGTGATTTGCCATCGAAATACCAACTGCGTAGATTGATGCACATGATGTCAATCACTGGACATTGTCTGGTCCAGACTTGATTATTTACAGACCGCTGACATGGCTGAAATATTGCTGAGTGTGCCGTTAAACAATGTTAATCAACTGTCTGGTTTGATGAAATAAGTAGTAATTGTAATGTAGAAAATGATTGTTATTGCTTGCGTAGATATTTTGACAGTAAGCTGAATATAGTGGCATAATCCAAGAATAATTACCATTTCATGGATAAGATTTTTCTTGATAAGAATTTTCTTGATACTTCTGTATCTTATCTGACCTGTATGTATCATACCTGGGGCAACGGGGTAGCCTAGTGGTTACAGCGTTCGTTCGTCATGCCGAAGACCCGGGTTTTGATTCCCCACTTGGGTACATTGTGTGAAGCCCATTTCTGGTGTCCCCTACCTTGATATATGGAATATTGCTCCAAGTGGTGAAAACCATACTCACTCACTCACTGTATCATGTCTGACCTATCTGTATCATGTCTGACCTATCTGTATCATGTCTGACCTGTCTGTATCTTGTATCATGGCTGACCTATCTTATCTTGTATCATGTCTGACCTGTGTATCTTGTATGTCTGACCTGTCTGTATCATATCTGACCTGTCTGTATCATGTCTGACCTGTCTGTATCATGTCTGACCTGTCTGTATCATGTCTGACCTGTCTATCCTGTATCATGTCTGACCTGTCTGTATCATGCCTGATCTGTCTGTATCGTGTCTGACCTGTATGTATCATGTCTGACCTGTATGTATCATGTCTTACCTGTCTGTATCATGTCTGACCTGTCTATCCTGTATCATGTCTGACCTGTCTGTATCATGTCTGACCTGTCTATCCTGTATCATGTCTGACCTGTCTGTATCATGCCTGATCTGTCTGTATCGTGTCTGACCTGTATGTATCATGTCTGACCTGTATGTATCATGTCTTACCTGTATGTATCATGTCTGACCTGTCTATCCTGTATCATGTCTGACCTGTCTGTATCATGCCTGATCTGTCTGTATCATGTCTGACCTGTATGTATCATGTCTGACCTGTATGTATCATGTCTGACCTGTCCTGTATCATGTCTGATCTGTCTATATCATGTCTGACCTGTGTATCATGTCTGACCTGTCTATCCTGTATCATGTCTGACCTGTCTGTATCGTGTCTGACCTGTATGTATCATGTATGACCTGTATGTATCATGTCTGACCTGCCTCTGTCCTGTATCATGTCTGACCTGTCTATCCTGTATCATGTCTGACCTGTCTGTATCATGTCTGACCTGTCTGTATCATGTCTGACCTGTCTGTATCATGTCTGACCTGTATGTATCATGTATGACCTGTATGTATCATGTCTGACCTGCCTCTGTCCTGTATCATGTCTGACCTGTCTATCCTGTATCATGTCTGACCTGTCTGTATCATGTCTGACCTGTCTGTATCATGTCTGACCTGTCTGTATCATGTCTGACCTGTCTCTGTCCTGTATCGTATCATGTCTCACCTGTCTATCTGCAGCTCAATCCCATCTCTACACTCGGCCCCCGGTGGAGAACAGAGGCAGAGGAGGCGAAGGAGGTCTGTTGCTTAGCAACTAATTTCATCTATAAATATACACCTGGAAAAATGTAAAGCAACACCCATTCTTATTTCCCTACATCCTGCACGTCCATGATATCTGCATGTGACACTGTACATGTCTAATATACTGCTGATACCTGTTGAAAAGTTCAAGAAGTCGGTCTGTTCCTCAAGATGCTCACAAGTCATGTATCATATCAAGCAAGAGGAAGCCACTTTTGCCTGTTTGAAACCTTCTAAACCATACAGTTTCAGTGTGTGACTCAATTTTTCAAAATCCCGAAAGTGTTTCATAAGACAATTATTACAAAATGCACATTTTATAAATGGCTACGGATATAATATCTATAGAAGAGAGGGTTTAACATTATTTTAGGTGTATATTTAAATATAAATAACATGACTTTATATCTGCAATCTGTCACTTTCTTTCAAAAACTGTGACTTCAGCCCCATTGTGTCCCTTGTAATGAACACTAGAACATCTAGAGCCTGTTTGAACACTCAGTAGCAGTGATAAGTACTGTGCTAAAGAGAACCTGAATGGCAGTTGGGATGTTTTCATAGCACATGAGAGATAAACAGAGCTTTCAGAAGGAAACCTCCATGTTCCACTACAATCTGTGCATATGTTAGATGTGTCTCCTGACTCATGTATGTTCTGTTTCAGACGTAGCAAGTCACCAGGTGGGAAGAGGCCTCCCGAGGAACTGAGGAAGTATATCGAGTACGTATTGTGCAGGATAGTAGCATTCATCACAGACCAAGGCTTGTTGTGTATAGCCATCAATCTACTCAATGAGAGATGTAGCAGCACAATTAGGGATGTAGCAGCACAATTATTGATGTAGCAGCACAATTAGGGATGTAGCAGCACAATTAGGGATGTAGCAGCACAATTAGAGATGTAGAAGCACAATTAGGGGTGTAGCAGCACAATTAGGGATGTAGCAGCACAATTAGGGATGTAGCAGCACAATTAGGGGTGTAGCAGCACAATTAGGGGTGTAGCAGCACAATTAGGGATGTAGCAGCACAATTAGGGGTGTAGTAGCACAATTAGGGATGTAGTAGCACAATAAGGGGTGTAGTAGCACAATTATAGATGAAGCAGCACAATTAGGGGTGTAGCAGCACAATTAGGGATGTAGTAGCACAATTAGGGATGTAGCAGCACAATTAGGGGTGTAGCAGCACAATTAGAGATGTAGCAGCACAATAAGGGGTGTAGCAGCACAATTAGGGGTGTAGTAGCACAATTAGAGATGTAGCAGCACAATAAGGGGTGTAGCAGCACAATTAGGGATGTAGTAGCACAATAAGGGGTGTAGCAGCACAATTAGGGGTGTAGTAGCACAATTAGAGATGTAGTAGCACAATTAGGGATGTAGCAGCACAATTAGGGATGTAGTAGCACAATTAGGGATGTAGCAGCACCATTAGGGGTGTAGCAGCACAATTAGAGATGTAGTAGCACAATTAGAGATGTAGTAGCACAATTAGGGATGTAGCAGCACCATTAGGGGTGTAGCAGCACAATAAGGGGTGTAGCAGCACAATTAGGGATGTAGCAGCACAATTAGAGATGTAGCAGCACAATTAGAGATGTAGCAGCACAATTAGGGATGTAGCAGCACAATTATAGATGAAGCAGCACAATTATTGACGTAGCAGCACAGTTAGGGATGTAGCAGCACAATTAGGGATGTAGCAGCACAATTAGGGATGTAGCAGCACAATTATTGATGTAGCAGCACAATTAGGGATGTAGCAGCACAATTATTGATGTAGCAGCACAATTAGGGATGTAGCAGCACAATTAGAGATGTAGCAGCACAATTAGAGATGTAGCAGCACAATTAAGGGTGTAGCAGCACAATTAGGGGTGTAGCAGCACAATTAGAGATGGTGCAGCACACTGAGGGATGTAGCAGCACAACTAGCGGTGTAGTAGCACAATTAGGGGTGTAGTAGCACAATTAGGGGTGTAGTAGCACCCCTCTCTCTCATGTGGTTATGTCCCCTGTATCCAAGACAACAAAATGGGGGTGACTGACCATTGCTGACGCATATTTAGTGTAGTATGTAAAAAATAGGATCTGCATGCTGTACCTAAGAATATATGGTGTTGTTAGTGCTGAGCCAAACTTTTCATCACACGAACAGGCCTGCTTGTGGGTTTAGCAAGACGGCATCTGGCCATGCAGTCTGACATAAGGAGTCATGATAACAGTTCCTGCAGGCTGTTCCCTTCCTCGTGATACAACTGATGATGTTGCTGTTTCAGATACGGGCTGGTGGACACGCAGGGCATGTCTGAAGATCAGATGCGCGAGATCACGTACACAAAGATAGAGTGAGTATATGACTGACTGACTGACTCACTCACTCACTCACTCACTCACTCACTCACTCACTCACTCACTCACTCACTCACTCACTCACTCACTCACTCACTCACTCACTCACTCACTCACTCTGCATCCATACAATGATATTGTGACACAGAGTAATGTGACGCAGCAACTGTTCCCTGATTTTTATGTCCTTTAGATTAATGTATTATTCTCTTTGGTGAGGAAAATATTAAACATCTTGAACTGTACATGAAATTTTTTTAGAGACAAGAAATATGTTTGTATTGATAGAGAACATTGACTGGTGCTTGATGAGTTTTGTTGCATTGTGTAAGGAGTGAGTGATGAAGAGAAATAGTTCACAGAAATTCAACCTGTCGTCATTGAGGAAGAGTTCTATCAGTTAAAGGGAGACAACTTCTGTAACAATTCTGTAAACAGATTTATTTTGACAGTTATTCAGAACCAAAGGTGAAATAATTTTAGAAGCTGGGAACATTTGTGTCAGACATGTTTCCACTTAGGGGCGAAAGAAGAAAGAGAAATGCAAAGTCTGACATATGATTAATATGTCAATAAACAATTTATTGTAAAATAATATTTTGTAACAAATATTTCAGAACCAAAGCTGAACCTTTTAAGATCAAATACTCACCCAAGACCAGACAGAAGATGCGGGCAGCGAGGAGAAAAAGCTTTGGGTAAGTCGTGGAGACAATGAGAAGCAAGAATATACATATGTAGGGAGTACATTGTAGAAACAGTCAGTGAAACAATTGGTAGTGTGGTCCACAGTCAACTCTCCACAAAGTGCAATGTTTTTTGTCAGAAGATAATAAAGTGTCAGAAATGTGTCCTTCACAGTAGTAAAACACCCTAAACCCTAGAATTCCTGAAAGCCTTTGAGATTCTCTTCCAGGGGTTAGGTTCCCCAAGGTCAAAGACTTGCATCATTGAGGTGTCCCAGAAACCTGTGATTATGGGTTTGAATCCCAAATTTGCCCTGGTTAGAAAAGGTCTTCAGCAACCATGCTTGCCGTAAAAGGCGACTATGCTTGTCGTGAGAGGCAACTAATGGGATTGGGTGGTCTGGCTTGGTTAATGCATGTAATCAAATTCCAATTGCGTAGATCAATGCTCATGATGTCAATCACTGGATTGTCTGGTCCAGACTCGATTATTTACAGACTGCCAAGATACAGCTGGAATATTGCTGAGTACAGCATTAAACAACAAACAAACAAACAAACCCACAGCAAGTTGACAAGCTCTGACATCCAGGGTCACATTAAACCAAACTCACTCACTCCGTAATCCTAGTATCAGCCTGTGAATAGTTGTATGGTTCAGTTAAGTGTCCATGACCAGAAGTCTCCTGATAGACAGCATGGGATATTCTCCTGAGTTCCATGTTGTGATCATGTGTTGACAGGGAGTCTGACCGAAACTCCCAGGCCGGGCTATCAGACAAGGGCAGTGTAACGCAGTACCATTTGTCTGGCAGAGAGAATACACAAAACAGACATAGTGGTTACTATGACAACTACTCAAATTCTGAAAACAACAGGTAAGCATTCATCCGGACGGTACTCATACCTGTAGACAGCATCAAGGATTATTGTGACAGACAAACAGAAACACCATGCTATTTTCTATGAAATATGTCAATTGTTCTTATGTAGATGTCATGGCAGTCTTAACATGAGATGTGAAGTAAATATGTGTATCCTAAACTGTATGTTCCCAGTGGAGGGTATAATTCTGTGTCTATTCCCCAGTTGAGGGTATAATTCTGCGTCGATTCCCCAGTTGAGGGTATTAATCTGTGTCTTTTCCCCGGTGGATGGTATAATTCTGTGTATATTCCCCAGTGGAGGGTATAATTGTGTGTATATTCTCCAGTTGAGGGTATAATTCTGTGTCTATTCCCCAGTTTAGTGTATAATTCTGTGTCATTCCCTAGTGGAGGGTATAATTCTGTGTCTACTCCTCAGTGGATGGTATAATTCTGTGTCTATTCCCCAGTTTAGGGTATAATTTTGTGTCTATTCCCCAGTGGAGGGTATAATCCTGTGTATATTCCCCGGTGGAGGGTATAATTCTGTGTCTATTCCCCGGTGGATGGTATAATCCTGTGTATATTCCCCGGTGGAGGGTATAATTCTGTGTCTATTCCCCAGTGGAGGGTATAGTACTGTGTCTATTCCCCAGTGGATGGTATAATCCTGTGTATATTCCCCGGTGGATGGTATAATTCTGTGTCTATTCCCCAGTGGAGGGTATAATTCTGTGTCTATTCCCCAGTGGAGGGTATAGTACTGTGTCTATTCCCCAGTTCTCGGCAGCGGGACAGCTACGGCCAGGTGCAATCTTCCCCAGTGGTTCACATGCAGGACATGCAGATGGCGCCGGTCGTCAGGACCCGGGTAAGATCATGTTGGAGATTTTTGTGTGAAAAGAAAGTGATTCTTTTTTTTCTGTTTGTTTTGTAATTGCAAAAACTCCTCTTTTCATGTCCTCACAGTATGGAGATGATGCATTATGTAGACAATGGCCGTGTAGCTTTGTGACAGAGCATGCTGACTGGCACTCCTGTGATGATCTTATTGATTGTGTACTGATGGTGTCTCGTATTGTTCAGAACTCTCACCCCGTCAACATGGACGTGAGTCAGCACAGTCAACACAGCAGTCATAGTCAACAGCCTCGCCACCACTACCACCGCGAGGAGCGCAGCAGTGTGTACCAGGTACGTACCCCACTGTGTATCATGTACCAGGTACGTACCCCACTGTGTATCATGTACCAGGTACATACCCTGACTGTGTGTCATGTACCAGGTACGTGCTCAGTGTGTACTGTGTTAGAGTCATGTTCCCCAAATCATTGATTCTGAATAATACTAACGGACACGTGGTTTGAGTTCACTTGATTCTGAGACTGGCAACATCTGTCTCCAGACTAGAGAGTGCCAAATGTTGTAGTTAAAGCCAGAAATAACACTGAAAATACAAGTAAGTAATCTCTGGGAGGATAATTTGATGTTCGCGCTACTTGAACACGGTTTCGGTTCCCAGGACTGTTTATGCTCATGGTATTCCTGTTTGTTATGTTCCCAGGAGGTGCACGAGACCTCAAGGAGCTCGCATCACCATCACAGCCAGCGGGACGGGTCCACAGTCAGCACCTTCAACCCAGAGCAGTACAACACACAGAGGTGAGACACACACCAGGCAGGGCTCTTTGAGGGGGGAGGGGCAGGCCTCATAGTAATGGGTCGACAACCCAGAGCAGTACAACACACAGAGGTGAGACACACACCTGGCAGGGCACTTGGAGGGGGGAGGGGCAGGCCTCATAGTTAATGGGTCGACAACCCAGAGCAGTACAACACACAGAGGTGAGACACACACCAGGCAGGGCTCTTTGAGGGGGGGAGGGGCAGGCCTCATAGTAATGGGTCGACAACCGCGAGCAGTACAACACACAGAGGTGAGACACACAGCTGGCAGGGCTCTTTGAGGGGGGAGGGGGAGGGAGGGGCAGGCCTCATAGTAATGGGTCGACAACCCAGAGCAGTACAACACACAGAGGTGAGACACACAGCTGGCAGGGCTCTTTGAGGGGGAGGGAGGGGCAGGCCTCATAGTAATGGGTCGACAACCGCGAGCAGTACAACACACACAGGTGAGACACACACCTGGCAGGGCTCTTTGAGGGGGGAGGGGCAGGCCTCATAGTAATGGGTCGACAACCCAGAGCAGTACAACACACAGAGGTGAGACACACACCTGGCAGGGCTCTTTGAGGGGGAGGGAGGGGCAGGCCTCATAGTAATGGGTCGACAACCGCGAGCAGTACAACACACAGAGGTGAGACACACAGCTGGCAGGGCTCTTTGAGGGGGGAGGGGGAGGGAGGGGCAGGCCTCATAGTAATGGGTCGACAACCCAGAGCAGTACAACACACACAGGTGAGACACACACCTGGCAGGGCACTTGGAGGGGCTGGGTGGGTCACGGTTGGAGAGATGGATCACTGGGAGGGGAAAAGGAGGGGGACGGGGGTTGAGGGAGTCGGGCAGGACTTTAGGGTTGGTGGAGTCTTTGTGTGAAAGGGGCAGGAACATGTGTATAATCTACATATATCACTGATGAAAATCTGAAAAATGAAAATAGAGATCGGACGTGTATCATTTGTTTCCTGTGGGGAAATACTATTTGTATCAAGTTTGGGATACATTGTACAGAAAAGTATCTGGAAACAAATATAGCAGCCATGCTAATCTGGATGAAGTGTTATTGCGTAATGTAGGGAAAAGAATGAAAAAACAACCTTTATTCTGTAGGGGGCTGCATGTTGTAAAAAAACCACCCAAAATAACTTTCCAAGAACAACTAAATAACACTTACGGATAAAATTGAATTTGTCACTGACAAGTTTCACAGATCTGTTTCCATGTCGTATTCGTGACTAGACCCTCCATTACTACAGCCTTTGGTTGTTGAGATTCCTGCTGTGAGTGGGAAGGTGATGGACGCCATGTGCTGCCACAGCTGCAGCTGTAGGCCTCGGGTGGTGATCGCACATTTTGTCACAATGTTGGTTCGATTTGTTTCTTCATTACACGGATATTTAACATGCTGTCGCTATGCTGCCCTATTGCCATTGTCGCACTGAGGGATGCGTTCATTCCACACGACCCTGTCACGGGGCATGTATTGACACTGAACGCGGCGCCATCCACATCAAGTTGCTCTACTCTGACTTCCCACAACTCAGGAATAGGTCACAGAAATCAGTTGTAAACATAATTTAATTTACGCTATTTTTAATTTGCTAGTGAAAAATGTTTTTGGATGACACTTTAAGGAAATTTGTTGATAATGGAAAGATTTTTCTGAAATTGTCTATGAATTTTAATGTTTAATTTTTTGTTTTTGAATGTTCATAATTAAGGCCAGTGTTTAAAATACCAGTACGCAATATGATAGTTCAGGCAGTTTCACATGGTTATACAGGAGACCTTCACATCATTATGCATTGTCTGACAATTTGGAGAATCTTTTATTATGAAAGCTTAAAATAAGGAATGAGGTATGAGAGGTTGCTGTGATGTATTTCTGTTCTCAATGTCTGTATAATCATATCATGTTTGCAGGAACTCAATATTTTGTTTCTCAGAAATCGTCAAGTGTTCATTGTGTTACATCATTGCTCTCATGTTTCATGTCGTGTCATCATCAGAGGTCGACCTTTAGGATACAAGTTCCATTTTCAAAATTATCCCTGATAAAAACAATAACAATAGGGTTTTCAATTCAAAATTTGTTGAGCAAAACTATAATTTTTGTAAATAAAGACTTGGGTGTGATGTTCTAGATCTGATCCTTACAAAGAGCAGCTTCAAAGATGGCAGAAAACTTTAATTCCCCCCAAGGATAACAGGTACTCCGTTTGCAGACAGTTAACCCGTCTAATACTGTACCCTCTTCTTTCCACTGATTGCCTCTGCATGCTCTTTCCCTGTATCATCAAGTAGTCATAGATGAGAAGGATGGGGACCTCATTCAGTTCAGTCGTGGGGACCCGTGAAGATCTGGGTTAGAATAGGCCTTCAGCAACACATGCTTGCCATAAAAGGCAATTATGCTTGCCATAAAAGGCGACTAATGGGATTGGGTGGTCAGACTTGCTGACTTGGTTGATGCATGCCCTCATACCCCAGTTGTATAGATCGATGCTCATGATAGCAATCACTGGATTGTCTGGTCCATACTCGAATATTTACAGACCGCCATCATATAGCTGCAATATTGCTGAGTGCGGTGTTAAACAAACAAACAAACATTCAAACAAGAAGGTGTGGGGGAATCTACAATTATCAGATATGTTTTTATTGTTTGTGTGGTTTTCATAGAAAATTTTGTTTGCAGTTGTGATAACACTAACAATATCCTGAACTGAATTGTGTAATGACATTGGAATGTATCCTCCGAGATCATCATCATTAACACATATCCGTTTCATTTCATTTTTATTTCACTTTGACAACTTTGGGGAAATGTAAACTGTAAAGCAAATCTTACTTTCTGATTTTCCTTTTCCGCTTTCCTGAAAGATTGGTGTTGTGTTTGCTTGAAGCAAGAATCCCAAAATACTACACATTTGTATGCATGAATGATAAACTTGTAGGAGATTGATATGTATGGATCCGATCCATGACAGTAAGGCTGAATTGTACATTCGCATGTCAGAGAGGTAAATACGTGTCTCCCTGTGGGGGTTCCAGGCTAGAATTGATCCCCAACAGCCTTGGCTTGTCGTAAGAATTGACCAAATGGGTCAGGTTGTCAGACTCTGCGATTTCATTGACTGTGTCATCGTACCCCAACAGCGGGGATCGTTGATCACAATATCAATCACTGGATTGTCTGGTCCAGACTGGATTGGTTACAGGCTGGTGCTATATAACCAAAATTTGCTGCGTGTAGCGTAAAACAACAAAGAAAAACTATTTTAAATAAGTATTCATCTCAAATTGATCAGTGTATTGATTCTGGCTTTGTTTAATGTCTAACGTTCTAATGACATATTGACATTCTGCTGCACTAATGATAATTCACGGTATTTTGCATGTGTGGAAGTTCCTCATTAGCACCTAATGTCTCGCCACAAAATACGGGGTAAATGTCCGATGTGTGGTGGAATGTTGAAAGTTGCTGTGAATTGTTGAGTTATCTCCCTTTGATCATTGACGATGTTCTGTAATGTTTGCTGCAGAATGTGGAACAAATATCATAATTACAAACGGTAAGTATGCTGTGAGGGTAGCAAGGAATGTCGCCGGTGTAGTCCTGTGCCTTACATTCACTGCTCCCAGTCCCCCTTCACCCCCTCGCTTACAGCCAACTGTCTGTTGGAAAATGCTCATTTTAGTTGCAGTGTGCATTGTTTTCTGGGAACTGATTTGCAGATATTTTGTTTATTTGCCTAACTTATGTCATATTTTGTGTGCTTTATGTTTGAAATGCACATTTTGTATTTTGAGCCGTAATTCCAAGATCAGCTTAATGGCCAGCATGGATGTAGGAGGTTTGCATGGTGACGAGAGTGGATAGAGCTGTTCTGTGGGGGATTATGTTGTTGATTTGTCCAAGAAGTGGTATGGTGTTTTAGATAATATGTGAACAATTGAATAACACATTCTATACCAGTAAAATATACAAAGTGCGTACTAATAATACATACATATACAGTGTATACAAATTATATATAAACACACATTGTATACAAGTAATATTTACACACACAGTGTATATAGGTAATAATATATACACACAGTGTAAACACATAATGTATACATACACAGTGTATACAAGTCATATTTACACACTCAGTGTATACAGGTAATAATATATACACTCACAGTGTAAACAAATAATGTATACATACATAGTGTATACAAGTAATATTTACACACTCAGTGTATACAGGTAATAATGTATACACACAGTGTAAACAAATCATGTATACATACATAGTGTATACAAGTAATATTTACACACACAGTGTATATAGGTAATAATATTTTCACACAGTGTAAACAAATAATGTATACATACATAGTGTATACAAGTAATATTTACACACACAGTGTATACGGGTAATAATATATACACTCAAAGTGTAAACATAATGCATACATTCACA
The DNA here is from genome assembly GCF_023055435.1 of Haliotis rufescens. Taxonomy (NCBI): domain Eukaryota; kingdom Metazoa; phylum Mollusca; class Gastropoda; order Lepetellida; family Haliotidae; genus Haliotis; species Haliotis rufescens. Next base: position 90,545,387 of record NW_025963779.1, on the reverse strand, counting down.
GTGTATACAAGTAATATTTACATACATAGTGTATATAATATATAATAACATACAGTGTAATTGTTACAGTCAATGTGTAAAAGGACTGAAATTTTCATTTAGGCAATTTACAAAATTCCCTAATATTTAAGTTATTTTAATCATATTTTCCCACTTGCAACACTATACACTGTAACACAAGTCATTGTATATTTTTAAAAATATTTTGGCTTCTCATCCTTGCAAGGTTTAGTCTATTCAAAAGACTCTATTGTGATATGTTTAAGCCCTTTTGAACTTTGTAATACCTTTCAGTCAATCGGATGGAAAAATAATTGTAAAATGACTGAAACATTTTGACGTTTTGTAAATTGCTTAAGTAAAAGTTTCAGTCATTTTACACATTGACTGTAACAGATACACAATATATACACACCAATTTACAAATAACTCACACTATACAGATAACGTAGCATTGTATGTAGGTAATATGTACAGAGAAACTACAATACTATCTTACAGATAATAAGTGCACATAGCTGAACAGATGATGACTACACACAGTGTCCTAGATTGGACGTACACAGTTTTACGAATAGTGTATGTTTTTGCACATAATGTACATGGCTTTTGCCACTGTATCTAAAGAAGGTAGGATGCTAGAGAAACAGATGACTTGGTTCGTATGATTCGCTTCCTAGACAGATAGAGCAAGTCTTGGGTTGGATTGTTTCTCCGTTACGCCTGTGCCATGGTTCCTGTGCAATGTGTGCATGAAACTCCCCAGCCAGATGTCTTTGTGTGCACAGCTCTGGATTCACACAACTCGCAAACAGCCCACATTCATTTTGCTTGTCAAGTTCTTGCTTGATTTGAGTTTTTTGACGTTGTGGTTATGGCATATCATTTGTTTCTTTCAATGAGTGTTTACTATGTACAAAAGGTTATTTTATCGGATACAATGCAGTGAGACAGTTACAGTATTGTAGGTACCTCTGTAGCAGGTAAGGTAGCATACCTGTGAATGGCTACACACGACAAGAGTATAGTGACTTACACTGTAAATAGTTCCCTTTCATTGGCTTTTTGTAACGACACTGTACTTGTGACTATCATTGGGTGACAGCGTTTCACATAGTGTAGTTCATGTGATAGAAATGCAGAACCTTCAGGCGCCTTACAGGCAGCTTAGGCTGTATGTTCCCCAGGGAGCTGAGAAAGAAAACTAAATGAATACTGAACTGTTGACCAGGGTGTGCTGTACAAAGCAACCTTAGCTCTACGACTGTCGTAAGTCTGTGTTAAGGTAAGGGAGTTAAGATCACCTTAGCGCTAAGATAGCTTTGTATAACGGCACCCAGGGTAGTAATTTTACCTACTGTGTGCAGTGGAACTGTGGAATAGTGCTGAGCCCATGTACTTCTATTTCTTCTTGGGGGCACAGGTAGCCGCTGCAATTCGCTGTGCAGAGTTGCGTCCCTTGCCAGGCATGCCAGAAACCTATGATTGTGGGTTCGAATCCCGGTTCGCCCCGATTATGTTTCTAGGTTTGTCAGCACCATACCTAGGCTTGTGGGTTTCACCAAAGTGGTAAACGTCTGAGATTTGCATCACTTGGGGCTTTCCCCCCACATTAAGCTGACACGCCGTGATATAACTGGAATACTGTTAAACCCAACTCACTCACTCTTCTTCTTCTTCTTGACTATTTAATATTTATTGTGTCAAGTAGCACTGAGAGAGGTCTTACGTTGTCGTGTTGTAGGTCTCGGGGGGCTGTTGAGGGGGACAGATGGAGCTCTGGGGGCCGCTCCACGCACGCTCCCCAGGGCAGCGGACACCATGCCTCGCAACATAACACATCTCAGCAGACCAGACACCATCAGAATAGGTGAGCTTAAATGTAGGACACCAGTTGTTAAAGATTGGTGTTCATTTACTATGAGGGGCGGTCGGGTAGCCCGGTAGTTAAAGCGTTCGCTCATTACGCAGAAGACGCGGGTTCGATTCCCAACATGGGTACAATGTGTGAAGCCCATTTCTGGTGTCCCTTGCCGTGATATTGCTCTCACTCACTCATTTACTATGACACCATCATGAAAAGGGGTGTTTAGCACCTTCACAAGAGGGGTTGCTGAAGTTGACACCATCATGAGGGGGCTGTGGAGGTTAGACACCCTCATGAGGGAGTTGCTGAGGTTAGACATCATCATGGAGTTGCTGAGGTTAGAAACCATCATGAGGGAGTTGCTGAGGTTAGACACCATCATGAGGGGGTTGCTGGGGTTAGACACCATCATGAGGGGGGTGCTGAGGTTAGACATCATCATGGAGTTGCTGAGGTTAGACACCATCATGAGGGGGTGCTGAAGATAGACACCATCATGAGGGAGTTGCTGAGGTTAGACACCATCATGAGGGGGTTGCTGAGGTTAGACACCATCATGAGGGGGTTGCTGAGGTTAGACACCATCATGAGGGAGTTGCTGAGGTTAGACACCATCATGGAGTTGCTGAGGTTAGACATCATCATGGAGTTGCTGAGGTTAGACACCATCATGAGGGAGTTGCTGAGGTTAGACACCATCATGAGGGGGTTGCTGGGGTTAGACACCATCATGAGGGGGTTGCTGAGGTTAGACATCATCATGAGGGGGTTGCTGAGGTTAGATACCATCATGAGGGAGTTGCTGAGGTTAGACACCATTATGAGGGGTTGCTAAGGTTAGACACCATTATGAGGGGGTTGCTGAGGTTAGACACCATCACCATCACTGACATCTAGCCTGGTGCAGCTGATTTACAACCTGTGTTTTCTGTGTTTCAGCTTCCAGTCTTCACACAACTCTGGGTACCACCATCTTCCCGAGGGCCCCACCCACACGGCCCCTCCCCTGGCACCAAACCCCTACCACCGGTCATCCTACAATGGCAGTGTCCAGGTAAGCCCTATTCTGTCCTTGTTGAAGGTGTAGGTCATTTCCTGTGTTCATTGGTGTAGGTGCTAGTGCTGAGGTAGGTCCCCTCTCTGACTTGTTGTAGTGCGTAGATAGGTCTCCCCTCTCTGACTTGTTGTAGTGCCTAGATAGGTCCCCCCTCTCACATCTTGTACTGCCTAGATATGTCCCCTCTCCGACTTGTTGTAGTGCCTAGATAGGTCCACTCTCTGACTTGTTGTAGTGCCAATATAGGCCCCCTCTCTGACTTGTTGAAGTGCCAATATAGGCCCCCTCTCTGACTTGTTGTAGTGCCAATATAGGCCCCCTCTCTGACTTGTTGTAGTGCCAATATAGGCCCCCTCTCTGACTTGTTGTAGTGCCAATATAGGCCCCCTCTCTGACTTGTTGTAGTGTCAATATAGGCCCCCTCTCTTACTAGTTGTACTGCCTCGATTGGTCCCTCTCTGACTTGTTGTAGTGCCTAGATAGGTCCCCTCTTTGACTTTTTTTTCATGCCTAGATAGGTCCCCTCTTTGACTTTTCATGCCTAGATAGGTCCCCTCTTTGACTTTTCATGCCTAGATAGGTCCCCTCTTTGACTTTTCATGCCTAGATAGGTCCCCTCTCTGACTTTTGGTTGTGCCTAGATAGGTCCCCTCCCGATTTGTTGTAGTGCCTCGATAGGTCCCCCCTCTCACATGTACTACTGGCAATACAGGCCCCCTCTCTGACTTGTTGTACCTAGATAGCCCCCCCCTATGACTTGTAGTGCCTCAATAGGTCCCTTCTCACTTGTTATGCCTTGATAGGTACCCCCTCTGACGTGTTGTAGTGCCTAGATAGGTCCCTCTCTGACTTGTTGTAGTGCCTAGATAGATCCCTCTCTCACTTGTTGTAGTGCCAAGATAGGTCCCTCTCTCACTTGTTGAAGTGCCTAGATAGATCCCTCTCTCACTTGTTGTAGTGCCTAGAATGGTCCCTTTCTCACTTGTTGTAGTGCCTAGATAGGTCCCTCTCTCACTTGTTGTAGTGCCTAGATAGATCCCTCTCTCACTTGTTGTAGTGCCTAGAATGGTCCCTCTCTCACTTGTTGTAATGCCTAGATAGATCCCTCTCTCACTTGTTGTAGTGCCTAGATAGATCCCTCTCTCACTTGTTGTAGTGCCTAGATAGGTCCCTCTCTCACTTGTTGTAGTGCCTAGATAGGTCGCTCTCTCACTTGTTGTAGTGCCTAGATAGGTCCCTCTCTCATTTGTTGTAGTGCCTAGATAGATCCATCTCTCACTTGTTGTAGTGCCTAGATAGGTCGCTCTCTGACTTGTTGTAGTGCCTAGATAGATCCATCTCTCACTTGTTGTAGTGCCTAGATAGATCCCTCTCTGACTTGTTGTAGTGCCTAGATAGATCCCTCTCTCATTTGTTGTAGTGCCTAGAATGGTCCCTCTCTCACTTGTTGTAGTGCCTAGATAGGTCCCTCTCTCACTTGGTTGTAGTGCCTAGATAGATCCCTCTCTCACTTGTTGTAGTGCCTAGATAGGTTGCTCTCTCACTTGTTGTAGTGCCTAGATAGGTCCCTCTCTGACTTGTAGTGCCTAGATAGGTCCCTGTCTCACTTGGTGTAGTGCCTAGATAGATCCCTCTGACTTGTTGTAGTGCCTAGATAGGTCCCTCTCTCACTTGTTGTAGTGCCTAGATGGATCCCTCTCTCACTTGCTGTAGTGCCTAGAATGGTCCCTCTCTCACTTGTTGTAGTGCCTAGAATGGTCCCTCTCTCACTTGTTGTAGTGCCTAGATAGATCCCTCTCTCACTTGTTGTAGTGCCTAGAAAGATCCCTCTCTCACTTGTTGTAATGCCTAGATAGGTCCCTCTCTCACTTGTTGTAGTGCCTAGATAGATCCCTCTCTCACTTGTTGTAGTGCCTATATAGGTCGCTCTCTCACTTGTTGTAGTGCCTAGATAGATCCCTCTCTCATTTGTTGTAGTGCCTAGAATGGTCCCTCTCTCACTTGTTGTAGTGCCTAGATAGGTCCCTCTCTCACTTGGTTGTAGTGCCTAGATAGATCCCTCTCTCACTTGTTGTAGTGCCTAGATAGGTTGCTCTCTCACTTGTTGTAGTGCCTAGAATGGTCCCTCTCTCACTTGTTGTAGTGCCTAGATAGGTCCCTCTCTCACTTGGTTGTAGTGCCTAGATAGATCCCTCTCTCACTTGTTGTAGTGCCTAGATAGGTTGCTCTCTCACTTGTTGTAGTGCCTAGATAGGTCCCTCTCTGACTTGTAGTGCCTAGATCGGTCCCTGTCTCACTTGGTGTAGTGCCTAGATAGATCCCTCTGACTTGTTGTAGTGCCTAGATAGGTCCCTCTCTCACTTGTTGTAGTGCCTAGATAGATCCCTCTCTCACTTGTTGTAGTGCCTAGATAGATCCCTCTCTCACTTGTTGTAGTGCCTAGATAGATCCCTCTCTCACTTGTTGTAGTGCCTAGATAGGTCCCTCTCTCACTTGTTGTAGTGCCTAGATAGGTCGCTCTCTCACTTGTTGTAGTGCCTAGATAGGTCGCTCTCTGACTTGTTGTAGTGCGTAGATAGGTCCCTCTCTGAATTGTTGTAGTGCCTAGATAGATCCCTCTCTCACTTGTTGTAGTGCCTAGATAGGTCCCTCTCTCACTTGTTGTAGTGCCTTGATAGATCCCTCTCTCACTTGTTGTAGTGCCTAGAATGGTCCCTCTCTGACTTGTTGTAGTTCCTAGATAGATCCCTCTCTCACTTGTTGTAGTGCCTAGATAGGTCCCTCTCTCACTTGTTGTAGCGCCTAGATAGATCCCTCTCTCAATTGTTGTAGTGCCTAGATAGGTGGCTCTCTCACTTGTTGTAGTGCCTAGATAGGTCCCTCTCTCACTTGTTGTAGTGCCTAGATAGGTCCCTCTCTCACTTGTTGTAGTGCCTAGATAGGTCCCTCTCTCACTTGTTGTAGTGCCTAGAATGGTCCATCTCTCACTTGTTGTAGTGCCTAGATAGATCCCTCTCTAACTTCTTGTTGTGCCTAGATAGGTCCCTCTCTCACTTCTTCTTGTGCCTAGATTGGTCCCTCTCTCACTTGTAGTGCCTAGATAGGTCCCCTTCAACATGTGGCCCGTAATGCTGTAGTAATGTTTGTGTTGTACATGCTCGCTGTTCGTTGACATCCCTATCTGGTAAATGCATGTTTGTGTTTTCTGTTTGCAAATATTCATGTCATTTTATCTATGTTCTTCAATCTTTTTTACAGATATAATATTTTACCCAATTGATTTTGAGTGTGAGTTTTAGAATAGTTTCCATGACTTTCCCTAAGTGAAGGTCAAGAGTACAAGTATTCTTCATTGTGTTAATTTCCCAGTTCCAAGATGACATTGTAATTATCATTTTGACGAAGTATTCTTAAAAGTTATGTTTCTACTCTTGACCTTTGTTTACTTGCAAATAAGTAACAGTTACCCTAATTATTTCATTAATACGAACAAAGATTGATTATTACATTGTTGTGTGTAAAATTTCTAAATGATGTAACAAATAAATCTCTTTGAGCCTGGAATAGGCTGGTTTCTTCGTATTTTGTATTTAATTTCAAGTTGTATCTTGTTTCTAAATTAAACAATTCTTAATGACAAATAAATGTTAATGTTTCATTGAGTTCGTATTATTGGAACAATTCTGGAAACGGCTTGAGGTTGGACTTGTATTCATACTGCTAATCCATACACTGCTGTAAGTGTGGTGATTTTGTGACGGCTAACAAATATACTAGAGACATCTAACAAGTTCTCTTCATGGTGGGGTGGGGACTAACGAGTCTATGCATAGTCCAGTCAAAATTGTGTAACAAAATCAGCATTCAATTTGTAAACTGCCCGGCAGACTTTGGTCGATTGCAATTTGCAAAGCATGTGTACCGTCAACTTAGCGTCAACAGATATTTTCCAAGGTGCCAACGTGATTTGATGAACTTCAGGTAGTAAGACCTGTTTTATTACAGTATAGATCTTGATTATCAATCAGATCATCTTCTCTGGGCGCCGCCATTTTGTTTGAAACAAATGCAAGTGATATCAGAGGTGGAATTTTATTGGTCAACAGAAGGGACACAGAAGGGATGTAACTTGTAATAGCCACTGGTGGCGCTACGAACGAACCCAGAAATTCGAGCCTAGTTCGCCAAGAGTGGACTTGTATAGTCAGTTGACTCCCTTGACTCGGGAAGATGAGTGAGTGGGTCACAGTACCTCCTACTCTCCACAGCAGCCAGCCATAGTGGGGATCAGGTGGAACATGACGTGACTTAGACGATTGTGACTTCCAACCCTGGCGATGTGGCTCATGTTATCATGTTATCACTGACTCTTCCAGACTCAATTACTAACAGGCTGTCGTAATATGGCTGCAATATTGTTGAAGGCAAATATATTGTATTTAAGTTAAACTTTACAGAATAACACATTATCATGCAATTTCTGCGTAAATCATATCCTTTGAGACGACAGTCTGTGGCGTGAAAACCATGCCATAGCTGTCATACATGGCTGACTGGGCCATGGGCATTCAGTGACATCAATATGTAATAAACAGGCTTGGTATATGTGGCAGCTTGCTGTAGACATGCTCCTCTGTAACCCCTTGAGGAATTACAGAAAAATAAAAGTTTCTTATGTTACCCTCAACTTCAGCCAATCAGAATACACAGGCAAGCATCCTTATCAACCAATCACAATTCTTTTGACATGATCGCCTACAGCTTGCGGTATCCAGCCATTTCATGTCTTTTTGGAAGGGCGAGTTTATACCGTATATCGCTCGCTGTGTATAAGGCAAGTTTTTCATACCTAGAATTAAGGGGCTTTCAAGGTGGGTCGTCTAATACACAGCATTGAAGATTTTGTTTTTTTCCCCAACACAAAGACATAACTGTGAGCACATAACACCGGAAATACCATGTCAACAAATCCATACTGAAGTACGCAAACTAATCATGTAATTACACTGTCTGGTTATAATATGTGTTCATTGTATATCTGGACTTACGTTTGTAATCTATTTTATTAATTTTATTCAAAATTCAATATTGTATTCATTCATTTCAGTGAAGTGATTGGTAGATCACACAAATCACCGTTACTTACAGCAACCACGGTCAGATTACCACTATTGATGCCTTAAAATGCGATCAGCTGTACCAAAGTGCTATGCTTATGGTTATTAATTTATTTCAAATATATAAAGTAAAGCTGCAGCTAAAATAACATGATATTGGAATAAATTATTTAAAAACATAGTTTCAGATACAATTCTTTGGATCATTGTATGAAAATTCTTAAAATTTATATTGCGTAATTTTTAACCGAATCACAGGTATATTCCGAGAAAACGTGTGTACAGCTGATGGCTGCTTCCGGCAATTTAATCAGTAAATCATCATGTCTAGTGATGTTTTATCTCAAATTGCAAATTTGTATTGACCAAGTTTAATTGTTATGATCTCTTTGTTTCCTTAAATTTGCTGGGATACGATGTAATTGTTTTTCATTGGAAGACAAACACGTTGTTGTTGCAAATATAGGGATTGTGTATCTGCTGGTGATGGTCTTCATCATAATTCGCCTTATAGACAGGGTATATAAATTAGCAAAGATTTTGAAGGCTTGTACTCGGGGGTCGTCAGGGCTGGGGCGATACACCAACTGTGCGATCTGATACGTATCACGATGCCTTACTCATGATCCGATATGTATCATGGTACTTGCATGTGCTCTGTGGTGCGTAACCATCTTTTTCATAATGAGGATGGCCTAATACCAAATTGTATTATGCATTGTCTTTTTTCTGAGAAAATATAGAAAAATTAGGCTTTCCTGGTCTCAGATGTAGGAAAATGAGGCTTTCTTGATGTCAAAATTAGAAAAAATTAGGCTTTCCTGGTCTCAAATGTAAAAAATTTAGTTTCCTGGTCTCAAATGTAGAAAAATGAGGGTTTCCTGATCTCAAATGTAGAAAAATGAGGCTTTCCTGGTCTCTAATATAGAAAAATGAGGGTTTCCTGGTCTCAAATATAGAAAAATGAGGGTTTCCTGATCTCAAATGTAGAAAAATGAGGCTTTCCTGGTCTCAAATATAGAAAAATGAGGCTTTCCTGGTCTCAAATGTAGAAAAATGAGGCTTTCCTGATCTGAAATGTAGAAAAATGAGAGTTTCCTGGTCTCAAATGTAGAAAAATGAGGGTTGCCTGATCTCAAATGTAGAAATCGGCACATTTACTCGGTTGTTGACTGACATATGAAACACTCTCTTGAACCATGATGAATGGATGACATCATCTTCAATTATCATCATGCCTGCAAACAATGAAAGCAACGGAACAATTGTTATAATGCTCAACTGTATCTCAACTATTGTCTCAGCTATTATTTCAACTATATCTTGACTATATTTCAACTCTATCTCAACTAACATGCAAAATCTACTGCATACTAAGCTAGACCAGTCTTATTCAGTTTTTTACTAAAAAACCCATTGAACCAGCACTTAATAAAACCATACACAAGTTAAATTTGTTGTTGTTGCAGTAGAAATAAACTTTGTTTAAATGTCGATGAAACTTAAATAATTTTGATAATAGTTGCTAGGCAATGTCCCTTTAATATTGCCTTGTTTTATGTTAGAAAAATCTGTAATTTACAGAAGAACATAAAGACTGTCATGTCCATTTTCAGGCTTAATACAGGATGTTTATGAGATGAGTTTTAGGCTGGTCTAGAGGCTGACCAGGAGTGCTCAACACTGTGCCTCATCTTGTCTGATATAACACTAGGACTTCTCCATGAACACCCATGGGTGTCTCTTCATGAGCTGTATTTTGGATCAAAATGAAAGCATATGTACGTGATTAACATTTTTAGTTCAGTTTATTATTGATGAAAAAAATAATGATTGACATTATTTTTTTATTCAGTTCAGTGACCTATCTTCAATTAAATGCAGACATATATTTTGGGGACTCCCAGATAGTGAACTACACAGATAATTTTCTGAGGAGCCCTTCAGTACAATTTGTTTGTTTGTTGATTGTTGTTTAACGCTGCACTCAGCAATATTCCAGCTATATGACGGCGGTCTGTAAATAATCGAGTATGGACCAGACAATCCAGTGATTGATATCATGAGCATCGATCTATGCAACTGGGGTATGATGGCATGCATCAACCAAGTCAGCAAGTCTGACCATCCGATCCCGTTAGTCGCTTTTTACGACAAGCATAGTCAGTTCTTATAGCAAGCATGGGTTGCTGAAGACCTATTCTAACCCGGATCTTCACAGATCCTTCAGTACAAAATCATGAAAAATAGAGACAGTTCTGATGTCAAGAGCATAAACCTAATGAAAGTATTGGCCTCGAAGGTGTCGTGATAAGGTTTGTTTGTGAAAACAGTTTTCGACTGAAACCTTTTCCAAGATGTTCATGCTGTGTTCAGGAAGTGAATCATAGAATCGATAGAAGTATTTGTGGAATCGGCGTCTGACATCTGAAATATTGTCCATTCCTAAACTTAATCAATATTTGTGGTTAATACTTTGATGGTTGCTCTCAGCTCACACCAATGCGGTATCTTCCTGGTGTTGGAATTGTGCGGGATTCACACATGCATAACTAATTTGAACATGGGTTTGTGAATGTTGCCCATCTTCCATTGGTATCTATTTAGCAACAATCTATAGATCGGAGCACAGCATCGATGGAAGCATCCTAAACAACCAATCAACGGAGGAAAAACTGTTTCCATTTATTTTTACAAACTCCAGTAATATGTATTATCTTGGGAGTTTTTGTAATCTTTCAGTTTTAAAAGTCAAGGAAATCTTTTTGAACATGTTACAAGATTATATGAATATTTTGAAATAGAAATTTGTAAACATTCATCAGTAACTTCATCAGATGTATAAACTATCCAATAATGTGGAGGCTATGCCAGTGTTTAGGGCTGGAGTATATTTTGAAATAGAAATTTGTAAACATTCATCAGTAACTTCATCAGATGTATAAACTATCCAACAATGTGGAGGCTATGCCAGTGTTTAGGGCTGGAGTGTGAGGGAAAGGCTAGCCTCCTGCTAGGCTGCTCATCGTGAGGAGAACTTTCCTTTGTTCTGGGTCAACTTGACCCAGCTGATCAGGGCTGTGCTATGTTTAGCTCTGCTGGCATTGATTGAAAGTCTGGCAAGGCTACAGCTAGTATAGTCAAGTTTCCCCAGGAGAAGGCAGGGGACCTCGTGGCGCAACGGTAGCGCGTCTGACTCCAGATCAGAAGGTTGCGTGTTCAAATCACGTCGGGGTCAACATAGTTTTGTTTTTGCTACAGATATACTTCCTGTATGTAGACTTAGCTATGCTGTGTATCCAGTCATTTATTTCCTGGCTCACCAATATTTTTAGGCAACAATATTGGTATTAACATCTTGAACAATGCCACTCAGACTTGACATTCCATAAGTTTACCAGATATATTTATGGTTTTAAGGCAATGACTTATCACCCACTAATATGAACATATTTTTTATCCATACCGTTAAAGATTTGAAGGATGTGCAAGAACTCACTTTAAGGCATTGTTGCTATAATACAAATACAATTGTTGACATACAGACATCATTGTTGGCATTAAACAGACATCATTGTTGACAATGTTTAATGACATCACAGTAGAAATGACATCACAGTATATCATTGTGTACACCGGTATGTTTATTCTCCCTGCAGTGTTTTATTGTACGATAATGAAGGGCCACGAGTTGTTTGTTTCCTCATCCCACATCAAGATGAAAATCTTGCCCCAGAGGCTCTTATAACCCCAACCTAAAAGGGCTTGGCTGATACCAAGGAATTCCATCCTTCCGTCTGTCCTTCTAGGAACATATTTTTGGTGCGAGCTTTTATTGTGAACACTTTTTAAACCTATTGGAGAGATGCAATGCAAAGTATGATGTCAATATTTGGATTGTCTGAAAAGAGAGGCTTTTTTTACTTAGAATTATTATTCTTAAACATTTGTGTGACCTACAACTTTTCAAATTTAGGTAACAATTTCCATACTAATAGAAAAGGTGAAGAGCAAAGTTTGATTTTGATGTGTGTATTTTCTGAAAACACATGATGTTTTTTCCATGTTGTGAACTTAGAAATTTTGTTTACTTTAACATTTGTGCAACCTCTCACTTGAAAACTATGTCATAGATTCTTTCCAATTGTCGGTACAGATTCTTTACCAATAGGAGAGGTGCAGTGCAAAGTGTGTTTTCAATATTTGGATTTTCTGAAAAAATACAGCTATTTTGTATTTTTACTTTGAATGTTATTATTGAAACATTTGTGTGACCTATAACTGGAAAGATACTTGATGGATTCTTTTCACATTTCGGGAACAGTTTTCTGTACCAATTGGAGAGGTGCAGTGCAAAGTCTATTATGATAAGTGGATTTTCTGAGAAAATATTGCTTTTTCATGTCTTGAACTTGGAAACATGTTGGAGTCGAACTCGGAGTATTAGTGAGCCCATGCTCACTTTTGTCTTGTTTTTGGTCAGTCAAGTTTGTTGTATGTAAAATGTGGTCCATAACATATACATGTACTTGACGTACGATAATTGTGAGTATCAACATTTATGTTGAACACAACCAGTGTTCATAATTCAGCATGTCATAACCCAAATTGCAAGGGTACAGTTTTTACAGGGTCCCTAGATTCAAAACCCATAAAAAACCTCAAAGATCCAGGGACCATCCCATCCCCCCCGAATTTCGAACACTGACATCATTAACTGTCCTCTGTATAGCTATGTTTTCTTTTATTTCATTTTATCAGTATTTGTTAAATTGGAAAATGAAATGTCTGAGGTCGGAGGTCATACTTTTATAACACATTAAGAGATATGTACTTATTTTATATTAAGGCATCAATTATTAAGTGTTATGTACTTTTGATAATTCATATATGGAGACAATTATGGTAAGAATGTTGTGATAACATGAACTTTTTCTCCTTATTTCCAGTCCAACTCTCGAAGTCACATAGATCCGTCAAAACGTCTGTCATCTGGGTCTCGCTATGCTCCCCCGTCCCGTCCGTCACCGGCACCAAGTGACCAATCAGGAAGCAGAAGCATCAACAGCAGCATGACCTCTGAAACTGTCTCGCAACACATCCGACCACCAGGCTACACCTCGGATCTGTGCACCGAGTTATGATAGGAGATAGAAGATGTAGATTGTTACTGTGCTGGACCTGGGAGAGAGGCTTGTTGCCCAGCAACAGATGGAGAGAGAGAGAGATGACATATGGAATAGCCATCGTATCTACCGGTAGTACAATTTGCGGTCATTGTAATGGAAGACATGGTCACCTAGATGAGTGAAAAATAAGCCCAAACCAGTACGTCAGCTTTTGTTTGGCTTCCACATTGCGAGGTCATTGGAGCAGAAGCCTTCATAGATTCAGGGTTAAACTGAGCTTGTGACCTTGCTGTCGACATCTTACTGCCATCAGTTGCTTGTAAGAATGGATATCAATGAAGAGTCAGTGTCATCCTGCCTTACAAACTTTACCGAACTCTAGTCACTTCACTCTGGACCTGTTCTCTCGGTGTGCTGCTAGGCAACAAGAGGTGTGTGTATGGATGACTGTGCGTGAATGGATTTAATGGAAGAGGATCGGCACTCCCAGTTGTGATGATTGTCATGACCTGGGTTTTCATTGTACCTCTAGGAGTATCTCCCCTTGTAGCTAACTCTCTGAGGACTGCTAGGTACGAACACTTTATTCAATGGAGATATTCATCATAATCATGTCTTGCACTGTAAGCATGTCAATCAAGGGGAGATAAATCTAGGCATCGTGGGGAGCCTTGTTCGTGAAGCAGATCCTGCTTCCTATATTAAAGTTGTTAAATTTGCTGTCTACAAGGTGATATTGATCGTGTCTCTACGTTCTTCTTCTGTAGACGTTGATCAAACTGTATCTATGTTGATGTGATGTCAAATGGGACGCCCAGTCAGATCAACATCAACATCAACATCAGGATCAGGATCAGGGTTATATCAGGTCTCTGGACAGATCTGATCCGTATCAGGGCGGGTATTAATCAGTATCATACTAATATCAAACCCTTAAGGGTGCAAAGATACAGTTTCAGATGTCAATACTGAGTTTTTATGATATCAGTAAATATAAATTTTCATATATAATGGTATGTATCATATCGCAAACTTCAATAATAATGTGCATTCTGCCACAACTGTATAGTTGCACCCTCAAAGGTCATGTGCACCCTTTCACATCGCATGCCCTGCATGTGGTGTTCTGACTCCCAACAGTTTGTGAATGTCCGACTCATGGTATCTGATAAAAGATTAACTTGTGTAAGAGCTTTTCAAATCTTCTTTACTTATAGCCGAGAGCCATCTATTCTTCCATCTCCCAGAGAAGTGCATGTATTCGCCATGCCCTGTTTTCTCGGAGGTGGACAGTAGTCAACTGTAGCAGCTGTGCCATTGTAGTCCTGAATGGAGGATTAATACTCGGTTGTGCTTGCCTCACAACTACTTACTGAATCTGGTGTACACAGTGTATGTAATTTATTCAAGCATGTATTTATGTCTTCCTCTGTATTGGAGCATATTCACCAGCTGAAGGTCGTGTTAGACTAGTGCTGCGAGACCAACTCACATTCCAGCGTTCTTGCGAGGGAACCAAGGTTCCGCCATCTTGGTTTCCGGGCAGTAGTGTATCTGGGAGATCCCCAGGCGTGTCGGAGGTCAAGACGGCCATGCCACGTGTAAATGTGGATGTTTTATGCTGCCGGGGAACAGTTTCAAATATTTCTGTCAGAATTGCTCAGTATGGAGGATAGTAAAAGATTTGTTTGAATTTTCCCTGAAGAGATTAATATCATATTGGACAGGAAAATGTTTGCAAATGATATCAGGCAAATGATGTCAATTTGAAATATTCTAAAATATGTTATCGTATTAGAGATTGTCATATTTAGTCATTAGCGAAACTGTAATTTACATATTTGTAAGTGTCATGTACTAAACCATACAAGGTAGATTTGAGGAATGTTTTCAATAAAAACAAAACGTCAACAGTTCTGACAGTGAATGAGTGAGTGAATATTTGTGCCCCACTTTTAACAGTGTTACAGCCATATAACATGACTGTGACATGTCAGTTATCACACAGCTAACCCTTACTGGGAACCAAACATGCTCAGTTTAGTGCACGACCAACAGGGTTTGTAAGGATGGATGAGAATGTCTGATGTCGGCCATCGTGATTCCTGGTCAGCAGGACAAGCTTCCTGTATTTCAGCATCAAGTCAGTCAGTATTTGTAATATTTGATAGGCAATATTTATTTCACCACCCAATATTTGTATATTTGCAAGGTAATGTCATGTTGAACAGTAGAAATGAAATGATATATAGAGATTTAACCACCACTAATTGTTACAATGTGTCCAGGTAGGTTACTGCTGTTGTCCCAGCCATCTGTTCCCAGCATGGATGTGCATATCTGCATCAAGTGTCTAGTTTGAAGCATACAGTTGTGTGGGCAATGGTATTGTCTGAGCACTTGGAAGCCACCAATACACTCTCATTGTTGCCGTTTTGATGTTACATTTAATTATAATTCCGATCAGTTGTAATGTTGATCAGACAAACTACAGTAAACTATGGGTACAACGAACTCAAAGGGAGCACTAATTCTAGTTCGACATAACCGTAGTTCGTTATAAGCATGTATTCAGCATATATACAGCAAATTGCCAGGACCTAAACAAAACACAGTTTGATATGCCCGTCGGTTCGTTATAAGCATGCTCGTTGTAAACATAGCTTACTGTAGATAGATTGACCAAACAGCTGATGATGATGTGATGCAGTTATTGATGTGTTGATGCAGTCCATGATAACACTTTAGACATGGACTGTTACATGCAGGATAAGTGCCCCACTGAATTGTACCAATGGCTGAAAAGTTGCGTCTTGGATTACCTTAGCAATATGGCAAAAATGGACATGTCCTCATGGACTCTTACAGGTTTTGTGGACCTTTCTTCACCATTTTTTAAAACACAGAACTGTAGAAAAGGACAAATCAATTGAAAAGTCAAAAGGTCTTCTTGCTATTTCAGTGCCTGTGGTTCCAATATAAACATTTGCTTTTTCATTTTTCAAATTTCTTTTCCTAAAAAAATGTGGAAGTCTAAAAGAATAAGTGTCATATTTACTATTATTTTAAAAATCTGGATTCTTATAAAGAGATTCATTGTTCCCTATGGGCAACCTCAGGTCAACATTGAGAGTGTATTCATCTAGTAGCACTTCCACCCATTCACCAGCCTAGAGCAAGTTACACATTGTGTGTAGAGTACCCATCATGCATCTGGTGCTGCTGCAGTACAGCAGTTACCTCCCCTGTGTGATACCATGTTATACACTGGATGTCGTTGATAGAAGAACGTCACTTCTTGTTTTACAGGAACAAGCTTTTATTAGCATTGTCCAGGAACATCATGTTTGTTTTCCGTGATGTTGATGTCAAATGTTGCCATCTTCAGCTGTTATTACCGATTTTATAAATAAAAAGTTATTCTGTGAAAACAAATTGGGTGTTATTGTTATTAATAATGAAGGATGTATCTGTTGGACGTTGCTTAGAATGACCGATCATCTTGAGAAGTTATCTCCCTTGAGATAGAGGTGAGGTGAGGTGAAATGGGGTTTAACGTTGCGTCCAAGATTATTGCACTTATATAGCGACGTGCATGGACGTGTGTGTGTGTGTGGCTGCTTGTACTAGTCCGGACTGATGCAAAGTCTGGATGCCGATGCTGATGCTAGCTCACTGAGATACCATGCCGCAGTTTAACATGAATACCCCACTCAGACACAGTATACTGACTCCGAGCTGACCAGTCCTTGTTTTAGTCTCTTAATCCCGAGCACCAGGTAGGGTAACAACAAGAACCATCTTTTAACGTCTTTTGGTATGACGCAGGGATCGAACCACGGACCTTCTGCTCTCCAGGCGGACACTCTACCTCTAGACCACGAAGGCGGTCCTTTGAAATAGTGAGGTGAGGTGAGGTGAAATTGGGTTAAACGTCGCGTCCAAGATTATTGCACTTACATAGTGATGTGCATGCATGTGTGTGTGTGTGAGTGGCTGCTTGTACTAGACCAGACTGATGCTGATTTATAGTGCTAGCCCACTGAGACACCATGCCGCAGTTTAACATGAATACTCAGACACAGTATACTGACTCCGAGCCGACCAGTCCTTGTTTTAACCCCTTAATGCTGAGCGCCAGACAGGGTAACAACAAGCACCATCTTTTAATGTCTTTTGGTATGACGCGGCCGGGAATCGAACCCCGGACCTTCCACTCTCCGGGCGGACGCTCTACCACTAGACCACGGAGGCGGTCATTTGAAAAAGTGTCATAGGTCATAAATTTACATAACTATAAAGAAAGTACTTTTATTTGGACATGAAATATTACAAAACTGGTACGAAATACCATTTAAACAGTTCAGATATATATAATTTGAGCCCCAATGTATATTGCAATACAATTTTTGTGTCACCCATCCATAAAAGTATAACAAAATAAAACAATCATAAATGACTGCTTCTGTTTACATTTAATGGACATAGGTGAGCTTCAGTACCCATGTTGAGTGAGTGAATATTGTTTGTCGCCTCAATGAGCAATATTCCAGCTATTTCATTGCTGCTCAAATACTTGATTTGTACCACAACCAGTGTCTTGACAGTATCCCCATCTGTTATAACACACATCACTGAGGTACAATGACACACATCAAGGTCCTTGTGTTAACCACATAGCAACGGTTAATGCAGCTATGTCCTCGTGTCACCCACAGAGATATGGTGACGGCAGCTACGTCCTCGTGTCACCCACAGAGATATGGTGACGGCAGGTCCGTCCTTGTGTCACCCACAGAGATATGGTGACGGCAGCTCCGTCCTCGTGTCACCCACAGAGATATGGTGACGGCAGCTACGTCCTCGTGTCACCCACAGAGATATGGTGACGGCAGCTACGTCCTCGTGTCACTCACAGAGATATGGTGACGGCAGCTACATCCTCGTGTCACTCACAGAGATATGGTGACGGCAGCTACGTCCTCGTGTCACCCACAGAGATATGGTGACGGCAGCTACGTCCTCGTGTCACTCACAGAGATATGGTGACGGCAGCTACATCCTCGAGTCACCCACAGAGATATGGTGACGGCAGCTACGTCCTCGAGTCACCCACAGAGATATGGTGACGGCAGCTACGTCCTCGTGTCACTCACAGAGATATGGTGACGGCAGCTACGTCCTCGTGTCACTCACAGAGATATGGTGACGGCAGCTACGTCCTCGAGTCACCCACAGAGATATGGTGACGGCAGCTACGTCCTCGTGTCACTCACAGAGATATGGTGACGGCAGCTACGTCCTCGTGTCACCCACAGAGATATGGTGACGGCAGCTACGTCCTCGTGTCACTCACAGAGATATGGTGACGGCAGCTACATCCTCGAGTCACCCACAGAGATATGGTGACGGCAGCTACGTCCTCGAGTCACCCACAGAGATATGGTGACGGCAGCTACGTCCTCGTGTCACTCACAGAGATATGGTGACGGCAGCTACGTCCTCGAGTCACCCACAGAGATATGGTGACGGCAGCTACGTCCTCGAGTCACCCACAGAGATATGGTGACGGCAGCTACGTCCTCGTGTCACTCACAGAGATATGGTGACGGCAGCTACGTCCTCGTGTCACCCACAGAGATATGGTGACGGCAGCTACGTCCTCGTGTCACTCACAGAGATATGGTGACGGCAGCTACGTCCTCGTGTCACTCACAGAGATATGGTGACGGCAGCTACGTCCTCGTGTCACTCACAGAGATATGGTGACGGCAGCTACGTCCTCGTGTCACTCACAGAGATATGGTGACGGCAGCTACGTCCTCGTGTCACTCACAGAGATATGGTGACGGCAGCTACGTCCTCGTGTCACTCACAGAGATATGGTGACGGCAGCTATAGTTCTCGCTACTTGAAATAGAATCATGAAACATCGCAATGATGAATTAACAAAGATAGCTGCACTTGTGCTAATAAGGTGAAAACAAGAGATTCTGCAGATAAGGAATATTACCTACAGTACTGACAAAATTTGCAGAGTGAGCTTTTCAAGAAATATCCATTCTCTTAGCGATAAAAATCATCATTGAGTTTTGGTCACATGGTCACAGACCCACAGACTTCAGGAACAGCTGGCAGACCCCTTCAGTGAGAATCAACAGACATGAATTGCATCCTTCACGTCTTTATCAGATCAACAGAAGGGCCAAACTGGTCAACGGAGTACATGTCAAGTCTCACACATTTAGCAAACTGGACATTTCACATTTTCCTGATGACTAACCAAATGATGTTTATGTATTTCATAGCTATTGCACACAACAGAACCAATTAATGAGATGAATTCATAGAGAGATTGACCAGTTCTTCCAATAATAACCTGGTTCAGCAATCTAATTGGGTAGTAGGGTTGGGGAGATACACAACTATGCGATCCGATACGTATCACGATACTTGCATGTGCACTTATCTGTGGTGTGTAAACCATCTTTTTCACAGACAGTATAGTCAACTACCTGGCACACTGACGATTTACAGTTGGCAGTGTCAAGTATGACGCAATGGATGAAAATATTTACTTTTTCAATTCTTTATTTTCACAACTAATTAGTAGTGTAACAGCCATTGAAGTAAACATTTAAGGAATGAATCAATATTTTTTACTAAGAACCTGAAAGTCAAGACACCAATATATCATGTTATTACAAAAGCATGTGCATCACCTCGTCCATCTCACACTCTCTAAAACATATTTTCCCTTCTGCCCAGCCTTCACTGTGATGTGTTAGCCCTTCATAAAGTCTCGATTTTCCACAGGTTCTGAATCTCTGATCTATGAGCAATATTTTTTAAATCCCTGCATGTCATTTTCCGAAAAAATGAACTTGGAATATTCAAAAATACCTTGTGACCATGGAGACATACTGGTAGTAATTGCAAGATGATAGGGCAGTCAAAATACTTTTTCTGAGATGTCATTATTCTTAATACGAGGGAGACATACTAAAACAGTCCAAAACATTTCATGGTGAGTCACTGCATCGGATTAAAAGTGTCATTGTCAGAATCAAAGTCTATTTCCTCCTCTTCCGTCTTCATGCCCCTGTCCTGCAAGTACTTGTCTGAGTCTCGGATCTTGTGGACCAGGAACAGGTGCTTCTTGAGAGTGGCCAGGATTGCGAAACAGAGGCCACAGTCAGGACACTGGTTGGCATTGTCAGAGTTGTGCTCCTTGATGTGTTCAGCAAAGTGAACAGCATCCTTCGTGATGACAGGACATTTGGCACAAGTATAATGCAAGTCCCCTTCAACTCGAAGTCGCTTCACAGGTGGGGAGGACGATGGTACGTTAAAGGGACTGTCAGAACTATCAGAGCTAGAGTTCTCAGAAACACAGATAATGTCAGGGCTATCACAGTGATGCAGCATCCACCTGTGCTTCTCAAGAAAATTCCAACTGGCAAAGACCCTTTCACAACGGTCACATGGGAAATAAATCACCTTTGATTTTCTTTTCAACACCCTTACACACCTCATTTTGCCATGTGTTTTATTTCCACCTTTTGTGTATACCTCTCTTACTGTTTCACTGTGGTCAGTATTCTTACCGTCTTCCAGATGAGTCGCATCGCGATCCTTCTCGGGTTGTGTGTGTTGAGGCACTTCACAGAGATCAAACAGATGAAGACGAAGTTCCTTCAGAGTCGAAAATTCTGTTTCAAAGTTTTTCTCTGCACAGAAAGGACAGATCAAGACTGGAAGATACCCACAGTGACATTCACTGACGTGATTCAGTACATGGAACTCTGTCTTACAGGTCAGCCCACAGAAGGGACAGGACAATACACTCGGGCCAGGAGCTGCTCTGTACAAAGGAGGACATGGCATCCCTGTAGACCCAATCTTTGTAATCTGCTGCAGTGCTTGATGGGGCTGATCCTGCAGTGCATGATGGGGCTGATCCTGCAGTATTTGATCAGGCTGATCCTCCAATAAACCAGTAAATCCTGTTCCTGCAGTGAGTAGTGCATCACCAGGGCACGCTGTGGTTTCAGACATGGAGCCATCAGTTTGATCCTCGTCCCTTACCAAGACAATCTCTTGTTGAAGAAGAGTGTCCACGCTGTTCATAGAAAGAGTCACTGTGGACTCTTGGTGCTGTTTGACCATGTTGCCTTTAGCCTTCATTGTCCTCAGCCTTCTGAAGCCTGTGTGGAACTTCTTCACAAATAATGGGCCATCTTCCAGACTCACCGATTCAGATGGATGTGTGTCCAGTAAGTGTTTCATTAATGCTCTTTCTGAAGACAACTTGGTGCAATATTTCCCCTTTTCTAAGTAAGGGCAGAAGAAATACTTTCCATCATAAATATTCACGACTTCCACCTGGAGCAAATCCTGAGAGAAATGAATATGATCACACAATTTGTTGTTCACTGGATGCTGGTGTGTTATGTGTGCCTTGAGCTCAGCAACACGGAAGTCTTCTCCACAGTGTCTGCACAGGACACTCTCCTTGCTGACTTCACAAGCTTCAACACTGTGTCCATCAGAGTTAAGACTTGTGACAGATTCTGAAGTTGCTGGTGGGCCATCTTCCGGACTCACAGGTTCAGATGGATTTGAATCCAAAAAGTGATGTACTGATGCTCTTTCTGAAGACAACTTGTTGCAAAGTTTCTCCATATTCTCCTTGCTGACTTCACAAGCTTCAACACTGTGTCCATCAGAGTTAAGACTTGTGACAGATTCTGAAGTTGCTGGTGGGCCATCTTCCGGACTCACAGGTTCAGATGGATTTGAATCCAAAAAGTGATGTACTGATGCTTTTTCTGAAGACAACTTGTTGCAAAGTTTCTCCATATTCTCCTTGCTGACTTCACAAGCTTCAACACTATGTCCATCAGAGTTAAGACTTGTGACAGATTCTGAAGTTACTTGTGGTTGCTGGGGTTTGTTAGTGGAAGAACTACCAGCTGCTTCAAGAGGTAGGTCTGGAGTGACAAATGCAATGGGTTCCGGGATGGGTACAGATTCAGCTGGTTGCTGATGGGTATATATGATGGAACAAGAATTATCTCCTGCTGCAGCTGATGGTTTTTGAACAGACGCTAATTTTGGATAGAAGCTTAGATGTGCAGCAGGTTGTTCCGTTGCCTTGGCAATGACTGACGCTGGTAGCTGTTTGTGCTCGCTGGGAGGTGACGCAGAAATCAGTTTGGAAGAAGTAACAACTGATGCAGACAATAGCAGTTGTTCAGATCTGCTGCCAGTATGACCATCAAGGTTTTGTCTTCTGAGGACAATGACAGATGGGGACATCTTGGGTCTGCTGGTGATGGAGGTACCTCCAGCATCACCCTCACACACAGATGGTGCAGGGCTAGACGTGGTGTTTCCCTCTTTCAACATGACGTCTGCTCCTTCCTTAAAGCTTGTGGACACTTCATTGATGGGTTGCAACACAGTTTCAGATTTGCTTGTCTCTGCATCTTTGGGGCGAGCATCCTTCCCTTGTTTTTGTAGTTGTTTTGGAGTGGCAGGAACAGAGTCATAGTGGCAGGAGGTAACATGGGCATTCCGACTGAGTGCATCTGGGAACTTCAGGTTGCAGAAAGTGCACGAGAAAGTTCTAATTCTCATATGTGATGAACACATGTGGTCCCACAGACTGTCAAACTCTGAAAAGAGTCTTTCATTGTTATACTGTTTGCAGACTGCACAGCTGAATCTAAACACCACATCTTCCATCTGCAGTCGGAGAAAATGCTTGGTATATTGATGATGTGGTGTGATGGGGACATCAGGCCCACAAATAGGACAGCTGTTAGAAATTCTAGTCCAGTTTGGCGCATGTATATTAACGATATGAACCAGAAACTTAAAAATCTCGATCAACTCATCACAATGACAACACGGAATGTAACTCTCACGGCTCAAGTGCAGACATTCTCTGTCAACATGCCTTCTAAATGAGCTCATGTCATTTGTAAATACAAGACCACATTCAGGGCAAGCTGATGGTGTCATGCTCCTGTTACCGGAATGTATTTTATAATGAGCTTGTAGAGAGCAACTTGTTGGGAGCACCATGTTGCAAGTACTGCACCTGATCAGCGGGACTTTCTCATACGAGTGTTGAGATATGTGAGCCTTTAAATCATCTGCTGATTCAAATCGGATCATACAACCAAGGCACTTATGACGATTTTGATGGTAATCTTTCTTCTGCTTCATCAAGAGTGGAGCCTTTGAGACATTTTCTGATTCACATCCTAAGTGAACATCTCCCTCGATTTCATTTACAGTCACAGGGGTGGCCAAATTCTTTTCAGCAGCAGGTTCACCAATGTCTTTCTCCACAAACACTTTACTTCTATTTTTATGCTCAGGTTGATATGGATCAGTGTTCATAACTAAATCCATCTTCTGTCTCACTTGGATTATCCCATGGCTGACTGGAATCACAGGTCCAGTTATCTCCCTTGTTACACTCTGGTCTTCTCCAAGGTGACCTTGAGGATAAATCAGAGGGTCTTCTGTCTCCTCCTCTGGGAGCAGCGGAGCTATTTTAATTACCTGTTTCCTTGGTTTTCTTTTCTTCTTAACTGGAAGCTTCTGTTCTCCTTCAAGAGGACCTTGAGGTTGACTTTGTGTATAACCCGCTGAAGTATTGTCTTCTTGAGCCAGTGCTTCATCTGCTACATCTATTTCAACAGCCGGCTCCCCATATGACTTCAGTGGAGGCTTAGTTGTGACCGCATTCCCGATCTTAGTTATGATTGCATTCTCGATCTTAGTTGTGACCGCATTCCCAATCTTAGTTGTAACTGTATTCCAGATCTTAGTTGTGACTGCTTTCCTGTTCTTGCTGCTTAATAATGTTGGCCTGTGTTTCCTTTTCCTGTCTAAAATAGCTGGAAGAGTTTTCGGTGAAGGAGCGGAAGGATTCACAGTATTTGTTTTCATTTTTGATGTCTGGTTTGTTTCGTTCCCAAGTTTTACATTTTCTTGCCCTTCAAGTTCAAGGTGACCTTGGGAATCCCTTTCAGGATTGACGTCTTTTGCATCAGATTCAGCAGCGTGTTTCCCAACAGTTGAAGTGATAACCTTTAAGGTTTTTCCCTTGCTCATTTTTGGTCTATCTCCAGCAAGCCACACCTGTTTGACGTGCACTGCCCTGATATGTGCTTGTAACATGTGTCGGGAGGACAGAACACAATCACAGTGATTACAAGAGAACTGTTCCACTACCTTGTGACTGACCACTCTGTGATACCACAAGATATTCTTGGTTTCAAACAGTGTCTCCTCTGCACAGTCAGGACATTTGTATTCAGAGACAGCAGAGTCCTTCACTTCATTCCCATGCTTCTTCACATGTTTTCCTCTTTGACAATCCGTCACAAGTCTTTCATTACAGACAACACAATTTGTCACAGTGGAATGTTTTGACACAGGGTAATGCTTGCCTTTGTAGCTGCTCCTGAAGCAACATTCTTTACAGTACGGAAAGTCGAAAAAGTGCGATTCAAAATGGGCTAAGAATTGAGTAAAGCTCTTCAGCTTATTTCCACACACCCTACACGTGAAGACACTGACTCGGCAGAAGTGAAGACACTCGTTTCTCACATGTCTAAGATACGCATCCCAAGATGTGAAGAAGAACTTGCCACACTCTGGGCACATGAAATACTCATCACTTTTTTCAGGCTGCTTGTGGAGCGTAAGATGGGTGACAAGCGCACACTCGGAAGCTAATACTACGTGGCACTCCAGGCAACTAAAGTCTGGATTGCAGTCCACATCTTCACCCAAGTGTTTCACCAACATGGCTTTTCCTTTAAACCTTTTCTTGCACACCAAACACACAATAATCTCACCATGTCTCAAGTGCAATTGTGTTTTCAGTTTTTCAAGGTAGCGGCATGTTCTTACATTACGCTTTCCCCCATATGCTGGTTTGGATGATGAGAGGTGGCTGTTGTGCGATGACTTCCTGCTGATGCCTCCATGTCTGTGTGAATGCTGGAGTAACTGGCACTTGGACATCAACTGCTGCTTACAGGTTGGACAATAGTACTTGACACTGGCCCCACTGTACAATTCCTGATGCTTCTCAAACTCAGCACGAGAGGAGTACTCCATCTCACATTCTTTACATGGAATTGCAATGTCAGCTGAATCAGAATCACTTGCTTGGTTGAGTTGGATTTCTTGGTCCACAGGACTCTCCCTCGTCCCGCACCGAGATCCATCCTCGACATTTGATTCAAAATCACCTGATACATCAAATTCTCCACTTTTAACTTGATCTGAGATATTTTGAAAGATGACCCCTGGTTTCAATTGATCATTTCTGGAGCTATTGACATGAAATACAGGTGAAGAATCGGACACAGAAAGTAGCGGTGGTGTTGTCAGGGTCCTGTGTCCTCCACCTGCTGCTGCTGCTGCTGCTTCTGACAGTACATCCACTGGTTCCACCTTAACCTGCTCAGTGACACCCTCCATCTGGTCCTCTTCACACTGATAAGGAACATCCACCATTGGTGAATCAACCTGGTATTCTCCAGTATTCCAAGACACAGGTGAATCCGTCTGGTTGTCAAACTTCATGTCTGCGTTTTCATTCAAGTAGACAGCAAACTGATCTTCACACTCTGTCCCCCAATGCTCCTCATACACGAGTTTGTTGGCATCATCTGGATCACGATCTTCCTTCTTGATCACAGGCATACCAGTGCTCGTCTTCACCCAACACCCAGGCTCACTGTCTTGTTCCCTCATTGGCTCCTTGGCTCTTTTGTCTAATTGATTCGTATACATACACACTGAAGACTTTCTGATTGGTTGTTTTCTTCTCGACTGTTCAACTGGAAGGACGATATGTTTATCATGTGTTTCTGAAGGGTGTGCACTTTCTCTGTAATCACTACAATGTGACTCTGCCTCGACTTCATGATCAGTTCGATCAGTATATGGCCCTGTGACATCATCTTCAGTATCCATCTCATTACTACGATGTGTACGTGATCCCCCGGCCTCATCAGGAGCGATCTGTTCCGTCTTGATGACCATATTGCATGTCTTGGACACAGCTGTCTCATCAACTTCCATAGATGTCCGTACTTCACACATCATGACAAACACCAGACTCTGGATATATCCTGGTCAGGTTACCTTGGCACCACAGTCATCTGTAAAATGAAAATAACATTTACCATCACAACTCTGATCTTCCTAGAACTAATCTACATGGTCTATATATGAGGCAAAAAAACACTGGGCTTCAGATAAAGGCTCTTATGGACATATAAGTTGTCTTAATAAAACTATACAGATGTCATAAAGATGACTCAAATCGTGTCTCCTGGTGTACAGGAGACATAAGTGTTTTTCATCTGTCTAAAATATGAGGGGTGGCTGAGTGAGTGAGTGAGTTGGGTTTAACGCCGCTTTTAACATTATTCCAGTTATATCACGGCGTGTCAGCTAAATGTGGGAGGAAAGCCCGAAGTGATGCAGGTCTCAGACGTTTACCACTTCGGTGAAACCCACGAGCACGGGTATGGTGCTGACAAACCTAGAAACATAATTGGGGCGAACCGGATTTGGAACCCACAATCATAGGTTTCTGGCAGCCCAAGGGACGCAACTCTGCACAGCGAATCGCGGCGCCTTAGACGACTGGGCCACGAGGGGTGGCTGAAAAGTTCTGAGCCGAACCATGATTGGCTACAGTGATGGTGTTGGTTACCAACTACTTTTCATCATAATCCCCTCCGAGGCCCACACCCTTTTGTCAACGATGATGGAGTACCAGGATCCAATTGGTATAGAAGACTTCCTCCAGGTGGTGTAAAAAGTCTTTCACGGCAGAAATGACATCATCATTTGCATAACGCTTGCCAGACAGTTCTTTCTTCATGTTTGGGAAGAGGTGGAAATCTGACCATATCTGGTAAATACGAAGGATGTTCTAATGAGTTCAAAGCCATAGTCATGCATTGCAACTATGCGACAGGATATTTGTGCTCATGGTCGGACAACACACCTTTCTGACTTTTCCATGTAGTATTGCTTTGATATTCTCCTGCAGATGCTTTAACAGATCAGCATAATATTGGCCTTTAATGGTCTGACCATTGGGGAAGTAGTCCATAGGGGTGAAACGATACTGCCATGATACGATACGTATCATGATACCTAGGTCACGATTTGTATCGCTATATGCATATTTACTTCAAATCACATGGAAACTTCTTGTAATTACAACACAGTTTGCTACATCTGACTGACAAAAACTCTGAGGTCATTAAACAAGAAGTTAGTAATGTATTTCAGCAAGTGTATCCTCTTGTATCGATACAGAAAAAAATGTATCGTGTATTGTATCATCACATTAAACTCACGATGCACCGATGTATCGGTTCACCCCTAGAAGTCCACCAGTAGGATTCCTTTGGAATTCCAGAATACAACAGCCATCCCCTTGCCAGCTAATGGAACAGACTTTGTCTTCTTCAGAAGAAGAGATGCTACATGTTTCCACTAGGGCTGCGACGTGTCAAAAATTACGACCCGATACACACCCCTGTTACCCGACCCTACTAGAGTACCCCGTGTAGGTCCCAAGAGATAGGTCCAAATGTCCGATTGGGAATAGTTTGACCGTTGCCCTGGCAAAAATACTCGTATAAAACGATCTGGTCATGCATACACTGAAGTTGACAGAAGTTTTATCTTTATTCAAACATATAAAGTCAAAAGGAATGGGCGCATAGTCAGAAAGAAATACGAACATTAGTCACTTATAGTGTAACCATAGAGTTCCAGATAATTTGTCCCATTAAACAATATATCACCTGACTAACCACGGGTCCGGATAGTCCTGTGGGCACACAGGTCCTACTCAGTACCCACCCGATCCGAGTACCCGAGTTACCCGTCCCAGCCCTAGTTTCCACTGCTTTAACTGTTGTTCAGTCTCTGTTTGATGGTGGCAAACACACATGACTCATTCATGGTTACAAATCGCTCAACATTCAGCTGGGTCTTCTTCAAAATAACACAATTTCTCAGAAGAGATAATAACCCTGGAGTGTTTCTGATCATGAGTCGGAAGCCTTGGAACCCAGTGTGCTGAAACCCTTGTCATGCCCAGTTCATTCCCCAATGTTCTCGACTTTCTCACGAGAGATGCCTACTGTATTGGACACTTGACGTGTTATGGGTCGTTGATCATCAATAATCATATCATGTGTTTTATCAACATTTTCTGTAATGGCGGCAACTGAAGGTCTTCCTGATCGTGGTCATCTTCGAGGCTTTCTTTTTTCCCTTCTTGGACTCTGGAAGGAAGGAGCACCATCCCTAAAGTTGAAATCATGTCTGCATGCATGGCTGTCAGAGTAAGCCCTTTCAGTCGGAGATACTTGATGACAATTTTGTCCATTTTCATCAACAAACAATATCTAGTCACTTTGATGTCGGCAGAAATATGCTGTCTGGTTGTGTATTCAGTTCCTATACAGCCTGAAGTAAGGTGTATTGTTCATGATAAATGGAAACTGTTATTAGGGTGTACAATACATCCTTCATAGTTAGGCTCAAAACCTTCCCGACACCCTTTGTAATGTTATTGCATACTGAATTATTCAACACATCACTACAAAACATTTTCCTTCATATATGGGTAAATTTTTAATGATTTTCAATGAGATTCCATAGTCACAAAAGTCAAAGAATGTATATTCCTGCAAAATTAATAGTTATCTGTATACTTTGGTTCATGAATCACTTGGAAAACAGAGGCCTTCGAAATAATTTTAACACAGCTATTTTGTAAGCAACAACCAAAAAGCATTGCAGATTCACTCTCTTGCTGTGGAAAAAATGGAATGTTTGTTTGTTTCTGATGGACATGGGATGGATGTCAGAGGATCGTTGCCAGAACACAAGTTTTGCTAAATACAGAATTATTTTTGTTTTGTTAGTTTGTTGTTGAACGCCACACTCAGCAATTTTCCAGCTACATGACAACAGTCTGTAAATAATCGAGACTGGACCAGACAATCCAGTAATTGATATCATGAGCACCCATCTGTGCAATTGGGATATGATGACATGTATCAACCAAGTCAAGGAACAGATGGGGGTCAGATGAAGATGCTATTGCCAAGGAATTTGTGTCCCCTTTTCAACTTGAACATGCAGTTCTGTTAAAGAGAGACCGCCTCCGTGGTCTAGTGGTAGAGCATCAGCCAAAGGTTCCTACCAAAAGACCTTAAAAGCTGGTACTTGTTGTTACCCTGTCTGGCGCTTGGCATTAAGGGGCGAAAACAAGGACTGGTCAGCTCGGAGTCAGTATACTGTGTCTGAGTCAGGTATTCATGTTAAACTGCGGCATGGTATCTCAGTGTGCTAGCACTATAAATTGGCATCAGTCTGGACTAGAACACACACCTACCAGCATGCACGCCGCTATATAAGTGCAATTATCTTGGATGCGACGATAAACCCCATTTCACCTCCCCTCAATTTCAAAGAGAAAACATACCTGCCAACTGCATCAGTCACATGTTAAATAAACATGGTCATGTCGCAATCTCGTGCTTCAGAAGAAACATTTAAATCGAAGCCATTACAAAAAATTAATTTCTCAACTTTGGGCCAACTGTTAAAACATTGTTTGCAAACAATATGTGATAACCCCACCTACTCTGCTATGCTCGCCTAATATGAACAGATTTTGCTCTTGCTTGCAAACAAATCAAAGTGACCATATCGCCACCTCTCTGTAGGGCTTTGATGACAGCAGTGGAGCCATACAACCAATGTAAACAAAGGATAACTACGCAAATGGAAATAGTTTTTTACATTTTAGGATACTTTCTCAATGAAAGTAAAACATTCATGACATGTTCATATTTATCTAAATGTGTAGACTTGTCAAATACAAATATAAAACATGTAATATCTTGAATTGTTTGATAGGCATTACTTAGAAGTTGACGGATGACTGTAAAATGTGACGTTTCGGTATAGATCCTTATACCATTGTCAAGCAAGGTATAAGGATCTATACTGAAACATCGGCATTACAGTATTAAAGAAGTTGTTATCCATAAAATTGTGTCTACCATGTAATATCTTGAATGGACTTTGTAAGATGTAATGATGTGGCGGAGGTACTAAACTGGCCGCTAGGACCTCTGAGTAAAAGAGTGTTCTGCAACGTGATTGGCTTCATATGACCAAGGCATTTATAATTAGGCTTTGATAAACATGCACTGGCTTCTCATCCAATCCAGCTGGCAATTAGCATCGCGCAACTCATCCATACAAATAACACACAAGCTTTCTCGTTAATTTGCCTACAACAAAAACATGACCCAAGCCAGTTATTCTGAGCAGCTCTTGGGGTGTCGGCTTCCCTGTGCGGAGCTCTATTATTTCTATTATTTGAGAATTGAATCGTTCATGAATTAAAAGGTGTGACATCCAACTTGAAAATGATTTCATGCATGATTTCAAAACACGCTGAACCGTTGGTAACTGGCCCTTCAACCAATGTACTACATCCTTATAATAATTAAAACACAAAGACAAAATGATACAGGTATAGACTTTCATTGATAGTCTCGAGTTTCAATTTATAAATTTATGTATTAATAAAATACTGCTATGTCATGATTTATTTGAGAAAGGGACTTCAGGGACCACAAAATTTAAATTATAATAGCCTGGTGACAATTTTGCATTTTGTAATTGGAAATTACTGTCAAAATCTATTATATGGTCTCTGCTGCAGATGAAAAAAAAATTAAAAAGGTTATTTACATTACTGACTCAACTCAATTTCAACAATCCAATAAATCATCAACGTTTTGATAATAAATTACTTTGTGTACAAAATATATCACAATAATAAAAATGTCTTTCGTAACATTTCATGCTCACTGTAACAACTATTCCCGCGGATAGTCGTCAAGAAAATACAATCACAATTTTTGTTGTTTGGCTTGAACGTTTGAAATCTTGATCTAAGCCAGTAAATGTCATCAGGCTTGTTTCACTATTTTACCTGATCTTAAGCACAGGCTTTTCAACATTATGTTAAGATCGCAAGGACATCAATTCGGCCATTTAGTTCAATGATGATTACGTTCTTCCTCTTTACATTCAAGTCGATCCCGCATTCAAAACATAGTATCTTCTTAAAAACCAGTTCCATTCCTCTAAGCACATAATACGATATTGGGCTAAAACTCATATTGATAGTGGCTTGGGTTTTTACACAACATGTGTATGATTTGAAAACAGAACATTGTACATTTTCGACCTATATTTGTGTGCATAAATACAACGTCATCCAATGAAATCGTACATGTTGACATAATTCACCAGGAAGGCAGGCGCGTATTTGCGTTCAAACTAAGTGGTTACATTTTCCTAACGTTAGGTTCAATACACACTCTTTTACTGGTACGAGTAGACGCAGTTTTGCCAGACACCGGTACAAACAGTGTTGTTTTGTATACTAAGGCTTACTCTGGGTCACTTGCTTCCGCCAACAACTGTTGATAAGTCTTATCACCAAACGCAGTTGAGTTACTTCTCAAAACCACAGGACGAACTCCGCCATTGTTGGCGGGAAACGGGTCAAAGTGGACACTTATCAACATTTACACCGACAGCCACGGGAAAATGGCCTCATATATCTTTGTCAAAATGGCCATGTTAAAAAAAAGTCAAAATGGCCACATCGAAAAGTATAAATATATAGCAGATCTAGATTCTGTAACTACATCCTAGTTTTTATTTATTTGCTCTGGGTCTATTTCATTAATCCAAAGCTGAATGAAACAACTTTGAACCAGTAGCTGATATTGTTAAATTGCCTTGCCCATACTTTTTCCAAGAGTAATTGATACTGCTGAGGTGGTATTCATGGCTTGTGATCTCGGATAACCTTGACCTTTCATGACAATAAGCCAGACGATAATCTGATAAATGTCCCGACTCTGTTTTCTTAGTTTTTGAAAGTTGATGCTTTTGTTTAATGCCAGGATTTCAATTAGTTATCTTAATCTCCTCTCTGAGTTATAGGATCCTTCTCCATTAAGGAAGCTTTATTAAAATGGAACATTATATTGTCAAAAGACCACTTAGTTGTGTGCCAAGTATTTCATGAGAGCCTTTTATGGGTTCAAATTGAGAATGGCATTTGAAATATTTATTTAGGGCAAGACTCCCCAGTAATCATATGTAGAGCAATCGTTTTGTGCCGCTCTTAGCAATATTCCAGCAATGTCAAGGTCAAAATCAAAGCGAGGCCATGATCCTGACAAGCAATGCTTATACCTCCAGGCTAACTGCAAAACTACCCCAGAATATGTTCACTCGAGTGTGACCGATCACACATAATATCTATACCCCAAGGTATGTGAATTATTAAATAAGCTTTATGATGTTTATTGTCGCCACACTCAAGCTAAATTATGACAAGTCTTTGAATGGCATTTAGAAGTGAATTCACATAAGACAGAGAATATATGCATGTCAACTTCTTTATAATGAGGCACTTCTTTATTACAACCTACACTCCGAAACATAATATGTTCCTCAATATAAAGAAGTTGACATCCACATTAAGGCCACACATTTTTTATTTTTCATTTCAAGCCAGCTGTCTCTACTGAAAAGCAGCTGGAAAAGAAATAAATGAAACGAACAAAATAATATAAAAATTATTATGTCTCCTGCTAGTAGCATTTAGTCCCTCTTATGTACAATGAAAAGTGTTATATATAAATTGGATGTCTCCAGCACTATCAGTGATTCAAGAGGCCACCTGCAGTTTTAACTCCATGGCAGACTGACTTTCATATAAATAAATAAATGATTGACATAGCTATTTATATTTATTTTGACCAACCTTGTGTGGAAAAGTTGGAATAAATGTGTGAAACATAAAATTTAAAAGGTGTGGCCTAGTGGCTAAAGTGTTCGCTCATCACGTGGAAAACCTGGTTTATTGCCCTCATGTGTACATATTGTGTGAAGCCCATTTCTGGTGTTCCCATTTTGTGATATTGCTGGAATATTGCTAAAAGTAGCATAAAACCTCTCACTCACTCCTTCAAATGTTGACAGCCTGTAAATAATCATCAATCCAGAGATTGTGGCAGTGTTCATATATAGTTTTCTTGTAAATATACTTATCTACTCAGGTTCTTTTATTTCTCTGGCATTATTTTTAAGTTGTTGGTAAAGTAGTTTCTTACCTCAGCATCAATTTCGGGCTTCTGAAAGTAAAAGATGGATGGGTTTGGTGCATGTTAATGGCTTTGTTTGTTCTACTGTAACCCATACCTTGATTTCATCAACTTGTTCAAACTACTTTAATCCATGTTGCACTTGGCACAACACAAGTGACAGATCTTTGGACAACCATAAGATTGTTAAGGTGATTAATATGTAGAATTGCTAGATACTATCTTTGTATGTGTTATGTAATAATATAACTTATGTGTCCCGAGTTATGTTTAATGTTATTCCAGTATTAGTAAAATGTTTATATCTTGTACGTTGATCACGGCGCTTAGTTCTTAATAAAATAATTAATTAGGCCTAAGTTAACTTTTTAGATGCTTCTCACTTTTCTTTTATATTTCTTATTATGAATGTTTGAGTGAATGCTACATTTTCCTAATTGAGTAAATACAGGATTCATATGCAATGTCAAACATTGCATAGTAGTCAAACATTGCATACTAGTATGTGGTTAGTATGTTAGGATTCTGTGATGTTAGCTATTACTACTTGTATAATATTCAGTCTATTCATTCTTAGTTGATTGTGTATGGAGTGTGCCAATAGCTGTAGATCAGTTTAGTTTATTCTCAGAGAAACACACCAATGGTGGTACATGAGAAAAAATTATAATATAAATTCATACATAATATTAATATCAAGATGACAGGGGTATTTTCAAATGCATATAGAGGTCATAAGTCACAATGAAATATGACAAATTTAAAGTGACAAGAATCTCATACATGTTTTTTAACAGCGTCAACATTTCTAAAGATGGTATTGATGAATTTGGAAAAGTTTTTCATATCTTTCACTCTAATGCTAGATAAACATTTTGTTCAATTTATACATATTAGGCCATTTGGAGAGATCTTTATGTATGTACATAGACTGCCAATAGAGAAGAGCTTCACATCTGAATAGGTAATGAAATTCGTCACCAAGCTGAACTGCTATGATCTGCTAACGTTAAGTAATTTCATCATGATCATACACCTTTATTTCATTTTGTGTTTTTATATTTTGTTGCCTTAGTTTGAAGTTTATTTGTCTTGTTTTTGTATGTTGTTTAACACTGCACTCAGCAACATTCCTGCTATGTGACGGCGGTCTGTAACAGTTTGTTGTTTAACACTGCACTCAGCAACATTCCTGCTATGTGACGGCGGTCTGTAACAGTTTGTTGTTTAACACTGCACTCAGCAACATTCCTGCTATGTGACGGCGGTCTGTAACAGTTTGTTGTTTAACACTGCACTCAGCAACATTCCGGCTATGTGACGGCGGTCTGTAACAGTTTGTTGTTTAACACTGCACTCAGCAACATTCCAGCTATGTGACAGCGGTCTGTAACAGTTTGTTGTTTAACACTGCACTCAGCAACATTCCGGCTATGTGACGGCGGTCTGTAACAGTTTGTTGTTTAACACTGCACTCAGCAACATTCCGGCTATGTGACAGCGGTCTGTAACAGTTTGTTGTTTAACACTGCACTCCGCAATCAAGTCATCAAGTCTGACCACTTGATCCATTTCGTTGCCTTGTATGACTTGAGCAACAGAGTGCTGGGATGTGTTATGCTCTGAAAACAAAGTGATTGCAGAGGATGAATGAGTGAGTCAGGTTTAACTCTACTTTCAGTCACATGCCGGCGCATCAGATTAATGTGTGAGTAAACCCAAAGTGAAATTCACCAGCAGTTATGCTGCTGACAAACCAAGGATAATGATCAGGGCCACCTTACAATTATAGGATCCTTGCACACCTAAGGGACACCACTCTGCACAGTCAATTGTGACAGCTTTGATGATTGGGCCATCCGTGGCTCCAACAGATGGCTGAAAAGATCGACATGATGATTCATCACTCTGCATTGCATGCCAGGAAACAAAACAACTTGTAGACAGTGTTGCACACTTTATTCAAGCTATTCACAAGTCTGCAATATCAATATTCCAAGTAAATGAATTAATTTACAATCAAATTTATTCTAGATATAAAAGGACATGAAAACATGCAGACTGACCACTTTAGGCCATAAAGCTTATCTGAGCACTTTCGTCAAAACAAAACAAGCATGAAATACTTGTATCCCCCTGCCAATACCGCTATATTCAGTCCAAATCAAAGTCTTTGCCATGGAACCTCGGAAGATAAATGTTTAAAAAATCCCAAACTATCAAAAGGCACTAGTTCACCACTAGACCTATCTATGTGCCAAGTTTGCTCAAGGTATCTCTGGTTCTGCCCCGGAAACAAAATGTGACGGACAGCACCCATTCCTATATCCCCCTTCCCCTTCATGGCAGGGGACAATAATCTCTTATCCCATCAGTTTCCTGTTGAAATTAAGGTGGTTTCTGAGTTTCTGGGGATTAGTGGTGCCTTTTTCTGGGGACCCTGTAAATCTTTGCCTTTCATCATAAATACAATGAAAAGGATCTCTTGACCAACAATCTTCATGTAGACCAAACAGTCACTATAAATCAAATGAAAAAAAATCCGCAGAACAAAACTTTCCGTAAGCAGACCAAGAATAACAATCAGCCTCCCTGTAATTGAACATGTGAGCAGACTAGGGCTGGCACGAGTAACTCTGGAACTCGGGTCAAGTGGGTCCTGAGTAGGACCCGGGTACCCACTGGAGTACCTGAAGTCCTGGGCCCACTTGCACAAAGCGATCTTAGCGCTAAGATGATTGTTACTCCCATACTTTAGCATAGGCTTACAATAGTCTTAGCGCTAAGATCGTTTTGTGCAAGTGGGCCCTGGACCTGTGGTTAGTCATGTGATATATTGTCAATGACAAGAAACAATAAAACTGCAGGGTTACTATAAAGTTGCATGCATTACTTCTAACTTCCTTATTTTTGAGTAAAGATAAAGCTTCAGTCAACTCTTGTGTATGCATGATCAGATCGTTTTTAACATGCATCTAAATTTTGTTTTACAGGGCTCCGGTGAAACAATTTCAGTTGGACATTTTCTACCCAACTCTTGAGACCTACAGCAGGTACCCCGGAGGGGTTTGGCGAAAGGGGGTCTGGCAAAAGGGGGTCAGGTATCGGGGTAGTAAATTTGGACTCGTCCCAGCCCTGCACACACTGACCACTTTGGCAATGGTGAGAAATGAAAGTTTGTCCAGCCTAACAAAGCCGACAGGATACATGTTGGTTTCACAAACTGTACACTATATCCATAACCTCAAAATATATGACTGAAACCTCGGCAATGTTATACACGCATATCAATGAGCACAAATATCTTGGATATACAAAAATAGCAGCAGGAAGTAGATTTGAAGACTTCATTTTCCAAGTTATGTCAACATTCATATTATATAATTTCTCATGACTAGATCACACATACACTGAACAGTTAACAGCGCTGCATCATAAAGTTGGTGCAAGTTTTCCACCAGTCAGCAATATTCCAGCTGTATCACCCGGACTGTAAATAGTTGAGTCTGGGCCAGGAAAGGCATCGATTATTAGCAAGACCGCTATTCCTTGCTGGAGTATGACGACTCATCAGCTAGGTCATACATGCCCCCAGCTCAAGCAATGGAGAATGGAGACTGTTCTGCCCTGGAATATCCGCAGTTGCCCAATTACAGAAGTAGGAACAAAACTTGTACCTTATTTGCAGTATTAAACGCACTGCTTTAAATAAGCACCCTGACAAACTTCTAAACCAATTTGTAAGTATAGTCTTTGCGCCCCTACTGAGACCGAACATTTGCAAGTCTGCAATATCAATATTCCAAGTAAATGAATTAATTTACAATCAAATTTATTCTAGATATAAAAGGACATGAAAACATGCAGACTGACCACTTTAGGCCATAAAGCTTATCTGAGCACTTTCGTCAAAACAAAACAAGCATGAAATACTTGTATCCCCCTGTCAAAGTCTTTGCCATGGAACCTCGGAAGATAAATGTTTAAAAAATCCCAAACTATCAAAAGGCACTAGTTCACCACTAGACCTATCTATGTGCCAAGTTTGCTCAAGGTATCTCTTATGGGTCGTGAGTTCTGCCCCGGAAACAAAATGTGACGGACAGCACCCATTCCTAAATCCCACTTCCCCTTCATGGCAGGGGACAATAATCTCTTATCCCATCAATTTCCTGTTGAAATTAAGGTGGTTTCTGAGTTTCTGGGGATTAGTGGTGCCTTTTTCTGGGGACCCTGTAAATCTTTGCCTTTCATCATAAATACAATGAAAAGGATCTCTTGACCAACAATCTTCATGTAGACCAAAAAGTCACTATAAATCAAATGAAAAATAATCCGCAGAACAAAACTTTCCGTAAGCAGACCAAGAATAACAATCAGCCTCCCTGTAATTGAACATGTGAGCAGACTAGGGCTGGCACGAGTAACTCTGGAACTCGGGTCAAGTGGGTCCTGAGTAGGACCCGGGTACCCACTGGAGTACCTGAAGTCCTGGACCTGTGGTTAGTCATGTGATATATTGTCTAATGACAAAAAAACAATAAAACTGCAGGGTTACTCTAAAGTTGCATGCATTACTTCTAACTTCGTTATTTTTGAGTAAAGATAAAGCTTCTGTCAACTCTTGTGTATGCATGATCAGATCGTTTTTAACATGCATCTAAATTTTGTTTTACAGGGCTCCGGTGAAACAATTTCAGTTGGACATTTTCTACCCAACTCTTGAGACCTACAGCAGGTACCACGGAAGGGTCTGGCAAAAGGGGGTCTGGCAAAAGGGGGTCAGGTATCGGGGTAGTAAATTTGGACTCGTCCCAGCCCTGCACACTCTGACCACTTTGGCAATGGTGAGAAAGCCGACAGGATACATGTTGGTTTCACAAACTGTACACTATATCCATAACCTCAAAATATATGACTGAAACCTTGGCAATGTTATACATGCATATCAATGAGCACAAATATCTTGGATATTCAAAAATAGCAGCAGGAAGTAGATTTGAAGACTTCATTTTCCAAGTTATGTCAACATTCATATTATTTAATTTCTCATGACTAGATCACACATACACTGAACAGTCAACAGTGCTGCATCATAAAGTTGGTGCAAGTTTTCCACCAGTCAGCAATATTCCAGCTGTATCACCCGGACTGTAAATAGTTGAGTCTGGGCCAGGAAAGGCACCGATTAATAGCAAGACCGCTATTCCTTGCTGGAGTATGACGACTCATCAGCTAGGTCATACATGCCCCCAGCTCAAGCAATGGAGACTGGAGACTGTTCTGCCCTGGTATTCCCCCAGTTGCCCAATTACAGAAGTAGGGACAAAACATGTACCGTATTTGCTGTATTAAACGCACTGCTATAAATAAGCACCCTGACCAACTTCTAAACCAATTTGTAAGTATAGTCTTTGCGCCCCTACTGAGACCGAACATTTGCATGACAGTTCATATTTCCTTGTATAAATTACTGATTTCTTACCGAAAGTGACGGTGTAGAAGAGGAATATAAAGTAAACATTATTGAAAACGGTAGCCCTGGTCCCATAGAGAAGGAACCGTGACACCCAAGAACAGCTGGTTGTTCAGCTCGGGCTACCCATCCTCGTTCATCCAGTGATGTATACCCTGGACCCACACACCACCAGAGCTTCATGTTGAACGTGATGTCACCAGCTCCAGCTCCCATATCACTAACAGAGCACACAATTTCCCTAGCTTGAAATCAGTTAACAACTAATCCAAATGCCTATTCTGAACAGGAGTTCTGGATAGATCTACATTCAAAATTGCAGCCTCATCTTAGTAACGAGATGTATTTAGAGGAATCACAAGATCGTAATAAAGATATTTCAGCTGGAAAAGATGACAACAGACTTTGACGTTATATGACGCTTAGACAGTCTGTCAATCTTTACAGAAATGTCACTAGCCCAATTTAAACGTCTCTGGCATTTGGCTTGAAAGTAGGCAGCTATTTTGAACATGGCTTCAAAACAAAGCTAAGGTGGGTCCAGGGTACATATCATAACAATGGAGATACACACTGCGAGGATGTGATTACCCTCAAATGGGGTGAAGTCTTCCTGAAACCACTATGTCATACTGTCCTCCTATGGGCTGAAACAGCTGAGGAAGCTTTCTTATAGGACAGGTACTAACTATATATATAAAAAAACAAACACAAAAAGTACAGTGCATTTTCAAGAACGCGCTAGCCAAAACAAAAAAAGAACGGTATTATATCCCTCAAGACAATACAACAAGCATGTATCCTTGATAAACATACTGGTATCAATGCTGAAATGTCTCTTGACACAAACAGTTGCTTGCTAAGCGATTAGGTTTCATAACAACACGGGAAATGGGCTTCACACATCAGATGGGGAACCAAACCTTGGCCTTTAGCATGACAAAGCAACGCTCCTACCATCATTACATATCATCCCATCAGTGAATTGTTCCATCCATAGATGGAGAGCCATAATCAAAAGAGCAGGCTGACTGGCCTCCACAGAGAGATAATTCAAATCAAGATTCTACAACAACCAAAGATATGCTCAGTGATAACAAAACATCAGCTGAAGGTCACCTAGCACAACAGCATCATGACTGAGGGATGAGGCTGAAGATGTGTCTGTCGCGTCAATCGTAATCCATGGGTTCCTGTTTGACCTTGACAAGCCTCTGTGTCTGCTGTGTGTCCTCAGGCAGTGGAGTGTCTGCCAAGGTCTCCGAATCAGTCTCTGTCTTCTTCTTCACATCCTGGCTCCCAGCATTATTGGAAATCTTTCTGTCAGAACTTGAACTTATTGATGACTTGGCTGGCGATAGGGCCACTTTTGGCGATGCATCTCCACTGGGACTAGACTTTACGGAACCAGCTCTCTTGTTGGAGCAAATGAATGCCATGCCATGTATTCTCATGTGTGTCTTCAACTGCTTGTCAGTATCAAACGTTGTTGAACATACAGTACATTCAAGTGGATTGTCAGACTTCCTTGTCGCCATAGAATGGTTCGTCCATCTGGATTTCTTTATTGGTGGTGGGGACAGTTCCTCCGAGTCAGAAATTATTTCCTCCTCTTCTGTCTTCATGCCCCTGTCTTGCAAGTACTTGTACGAGTCTCGGATCTTGTGGACAAGGAACAGGTGCTTCTTGAGAGTGGCCAGGATTGCGAAACAGAGGCCACAGTCAGGACACTGGTTGGCGTTGTCAGAGTTGTGCTCCTTGATGTGTTCAGCAAAGTGAACAGCATCCTCCGTGACGACAGGACATTTGGCACAAGTATAATGCAAGTCCCCCTCAACTCGAAGTCGCTTCACAGGTGGGGGGGACGATGGCTTGGATGAAGTATCAGAGCTGTGCCTTTCTGTATTACTGATGTCAGAGCTATCAGAGCGACGACGATGGTGTTTGTGCATTTTCCTCATGTGTTTCTCTAAACCTGACTGACTTGCAAAACTCTTTTCAATTTTCTTCTCTTTACATATATTACAAGAGAAAAGAGACCGTTTACCGTCATGAACCACACCGACGTGACTCACCAGGGCTGATTTGGTGTCATATGACAGACCACAGAGGTGGCACGGAAAACTGACATGTTCCTTCTTCACATGTTCTGTCAGGAGGTTAAACTTGCGGAACATCTTACCACAGTGCTCACACACATGATCCATTGTCTTGTAACCAGCTTTGACTGACTTAGCAAGAGTGACGCCACAGGTTACTTCATGGTTCATCAACGTGGATGCATTCTTCCAACCCCTTTTCTGACATTTTGTACAAATAAGCTGTCCATTAGCTACATGCTGTTTCAGGTGAGCTATTAAAGCGTTCATGTTGCTGCAGTCCCTGTTGCAGATGGTGCACACACACTTCCTGTCTTGTTGGTGGAACGGCAGTGCTGTGTTCTCCGTGAACATTCCACAGCCTATTTGATGGGATTTCACTTCACCAAAGCTCTCCCATCCCATCTTCTGACACCGGCAGCAAATGAGAGCTCCTTTTGTAACATGCTGCGTTATGTGGCGGTGCAAGTAGCTTGTTGGCCGATATTGCAATGAACACCGACAGAGGCTGCACATCTCGCCGGGCAGGATGTTCATGTAGTCTTGTCCGCACGTCTCGTGGTGACCCTCCAGCTCCTCCTTCGTGGTGAAACTGGATCTCTGACACTTACAGCACACGAGTGTTCCCTCCTTCACATGCTGCTGAAGGTGGACAACGAGCTGTTCGAGGTAGTCAAACGTCATCGCACAGACATAGCAGTAATTGTGCTCTAAGGGGTAGTCCGTGAAACCACATGCATACTCATGAGATTTGAACTCCTCTCGACTTTGAAACTGCATCCTCTGACAATGGCGACACATCATCTTCCCCTTGGTAATGTGTGTGAGGATATGATTCTTCAAGTAAACCCGCTGGATGAATTGGCAGCATACTCGGCACTGAACCTTGGTGTCTGGATCAGCTACAAGATCAGGCCCCTTACAAGACGGAGTATGCCCTTCCAGTTGGGCTCCCGTCTTGAAGACCATCACCTTGCAGACCGAACACATCTTATCACCATTGTGGCTGTGATCTTGGATGTGGATTAATAGCCTGTCTTTTGAAGGAAACTTGGCATGACACAAGTTACACGAAAACACATATTGGGAACTACTGAGAGTGCTTTTACTTTTCAGAGATGCCTTGAAAGTTCTCTTCATGGGAAGATTACTTTCACAGCTCTGTAGATGAGCTGCTAATTCTCCTGCCGAATCTAAACACTTTTTGCAGTGCTTGCAACTGAAGTCTTTAACCTTCTTCAAGCGAATTGTGTTCCCTGATAGAGGCATGAGGGACTGTTTCGAGATTGTGATCAGCTGCACGGGGAATGGTTTGGTCGGACCCTTAAGGCCCACAGATGACTCTGATGAGGCTTTGTCTGGACTTTTAGTAGCCATTGGGCACTTATGTTTCGAGTAATCACTTGCCATGATATACTTACATCTAGCACACATTGCTACCGTGATGGGCACCGTGGGTATGGACTGAGTCTGTGGCTTGCAATCATGCTTCTTCAAAGCAGCAGCTGATGGGTTTGTCACTTTACATTTTCCACACTGGTAGGTGACCTTGGTGTGTTCATGACGCCCCACTGAGTGTGGCTGTACAGGATGTACCTTCTGACGATGTTTCTCCAAGGCAAGGACACAGTTGAACA
Source organism: Haliotis rufescens (assembly GCF_023055435.1). NCBI lineage: Eukaryota > Metazoa > Mollusca > Gastropoda > Lepetellida > Haliotidae > Haliotis > Haliotis rufescens. The sequence continues at coordinate 90,502,723 of NW_025963779.1, read as the reverse complement.
TCAGGTCACAGCAGTTGCAGGACACTGTCTGCAGTTTTCTATGAACTGCTTGCATGTGTTGAATGAGCAGCTGCTTTGAAGTAAAAACGGGCATCTTCGGGTAGCAGTCGCTGCACTGATACCCAAACTTTGCGTTCTTCTTCAGCTCCTGCATGTGGTGATCCATGTGCTTCTCCAACAGACAACTTGACTTGAGCAGGATCATGCACAGTCCACACATGGTCCTACTGGTGCCCTGCTGAGGAACAGCTTCAAGGCCATGGGTATTTTGAATATGAAACTTTAAAAGTTCTGCTGTTTGGAACCCTTCATTGCATGAACTGCATTTGATAATGCTCTTTACATGCTCTTTCATACAATGTTCCTTGATCTTGGGGAGACTTTCCAGATGGATGTTGCACACTGGGCATTGAAGAAGGAAGATTCTGTTTTGGTGGTAGCATTCATCATTAAGATGCCTCACAAACGACATACTCTTGTTTGTAAAAGGCTTGCCACATTCCGGACAGACATAATCTGACATGTTTGAGTGGATCTTCATGTGGGCATTCAAGGCACACAGTCTCGGCAGGATTTTGGAACAAACAAGACACTGGAAGGCAAAGGAGCAAACTAATTCATTAGCACCAAAATGGATCTTGAGGATTTTTTCATTTGCAAAAACCTGCCTGCATTCCAAACAGCGGACCATAACTTTGTCAGGGTCCTTTGGTGGAACATTAAACTTATCTGTTGCCTTTTGAAGATCCTCTTCAGACGGGGTCACAATAGATAAGTTGTCAGAGTTTATTTTCAGTGGTGGGGGAACCTTAGATGTACTTGATGCATCAACATGCAGTCTCAGATGAGTCAAGAGCTGACATTTATTCGTAAACTTAAAATCTCCTTTGCATTTGTCACAGTGGTACTTGATTACAATGCTGCAGCGCGTCATGTGATGATCCAGACTTGTCTTCAGTACGTAGCTGTCGCCACACTCGAGACAACCCTGTTGTTTCTTGTCCGCGAATGAAGGGTGTTTTGACCCCTTATAACACTTCATGGTATTTCTCCGCTGAAGAAATTCTGACACTTTTCCCAAGTCAATAGACTTCACTTCATGCTGCATGCACTTATCATAAACAAGCTTTTCAAAACTTTCTACTTCTTCCTCACTTTTTGACACAAGAGTATTTGTTGACATGACAGGCTCCAAAGATGCAACACTGACTGTCACACTTGTTGCAATCTCCGAATGGGCAGTGGCGGAACTTGTATCTTTGCTTGAGACAGTGGGAAGTGAAGCAAACATGGGACCCCTGTCATTGCCCTGTGTTCTAAAGGGAACTAGTAATGCCACAGTTTTGGTCTGAGCTCCTTCCATCCCCTTGGCAACAAGGGCCTGTGACATGGGTGCCACAGATGTGGTGCTGATCACGCGACTTGGCAGTGTCGGAGTAACCATGGTCTTCATGGCCATATAAGGCAGGACTTTCGGAGATGGCAGCGTGGTGATCAGGGATGCTGGCTGTGTTATGACGGTATGAGATACAGTACTTGGTTCTGTCCTACACATACTCTCTGGCAGACGGAACCGCTCCGTCATATCCTGTGTCTTGCTGCAGCTGCCAACCCGGGCTTCTTGAACAGAAGTCTGAGCATCTTCATACCCCTGGTCCTGTGGCTCGGATTTTATCTTCTGAACTGTTTCAGCGATGTTGGAAAGAAGAGTACTTGCTTGAGTTGTTGTTGCTGCCGACTCCGTATCTGCTTCTTTCCCAGCATCTGATGTTTTCAGTGTGTTCAGCTCTGGGTCATGTAGAGAGGACGTTTGTTGGTATAGATCATGCAGGATATCAGCTTCTTTGGTCTGGGTCTCAGTGCTGGGGCTCTCACCATTCTGGTTCTTGGTGACTAACGAGTCTCCCTCAGTTCTCTCTGTCAAATTAGGCCTCTCCTCATGACCATTCTCTGAACTCTCACAGAGTGTGTATCTATCATTCACTCCCGCTGTGGGGCCATGTGGGCTGGCTTGATCTTCACCGTCTTCCATATTTCCATCATGCTTCGGTGAAGAGTCTTCTTCCTCTGGATTAACTTGTGATGCTTCTTCTACCATGGAGCTATGTGGGCTGGCTTGACGTTCACCATCTTCCATATTGCCACCATTCTGTTGTGAAGAGTCCCCTTCCTCTGGATTAACTTGTGATGCTTCTCCTGCCGTGGGGCCATGTGGGCTGGCTTGACGTTCACCATCTTCCATATTGCCACCATTCTGTAGTGGAGAATCCCCTTCCTCTTGATTAACTTGTGATGCTTCTCCTGCCGTGGGGCCATGTGGGCTGGCTTGACGTTCACCATCTTCCATATTGCCACCATTCTGTGGTGAAGAATCCCCTTCCTCTTCAAAAGCTTGTGATGCGTCTCCTGTGATGGGGCTGGTGAAATCTTCTTGGGAGTTGTTACCCCTGGACAGGCCTCCGGAGTTTTCAAGATCAATTATTGCGAGGGGATCACTTGAATCTAGATCAACTTCCTCATCAAAGTTGACAGTCCGGACATCACTGATCTCAATTCTTAGTTCTGCATCACTGTCAGGCCCACTCTCTTGGTCTGCCATTCCACTCCAGCTTGTGTCCTCCGGGTCTTGTGAACTGCCAATACTTGACACTGTTTCACCTTCTAGTTCTACATTTTCTCTATCAACCTCCATTGGTGTGTCTTCAGACTCAATCTTACTTCGATTGTTAATCACATCCATTTCCGTACTTTTATCAGTTACATTTAATAATGTTTCACTCCTGCCTTCTGGAAGAGTCAGAGACTCACAGACAGTCTGGTTTGAGTCTATTGTGTCTTTTTCACTTTCGCGTTTGACAAATGTTTTCTGACCCTTAACCGATACATGTGTCGTACCGCCAGTGTCATCTGAAGCTACTTTCTGTACAACTTCCCTTGACTGCTTTTCATCTTTACCTGATGGATTTACACCATCCTCTACCACATCATGGCTTCTACAGACAGCAGAAAGCTGTCGTACCCTTTTGTCAGGAGACTTTGCATCACTGTGATCTTGACACCGAGTACCACCATTACAGATCAAGGGAGGAGACGGTCCAGTGAACACAGCTCCATCATGTTTTACAACACTGTTCACAGATTCCTGGCACTGTTTGAACATAAGCTGATCTGGTCTGTCCTCCTTTGTACACCTATTAACATCTGCGGTGCTGCCATCTGTAGGAGAGGGGAGAGCACAGCTGTGTTGTGCCTGGCTGGCCCCAGAGTGACCCAAGGACCCAGCTTCACCATTCATCATTCTAGTTCATCATCGTCATCTGCAAAATAAGTCACAACTATTACCACCCATGGACTGTCAACAATCATTATTCATAATAAAATCCAGATATCAGACTGGTTGCTGCCTTCTCAAAACTGATACAAGATGACTGGCCATCATGAACAGCATGACACCAGGTTAGAAATTGACAAAAATCCTATGGTCCTTGCCAAACAGGTGAGGTAAGGACTATTAGAAATTTGCCATTTTTAATGGTTTTGCTATACGTTATTATCATATGGACTAGTAGACGAAAACAGTTAGTTTCTAGAGCTGTGATGTCATTATGTTTGATTACAACTGACTATTCAGACCTTACAATATCATATTCAGCGTCTGCTGATAGACTCCAAGACATACTATGGAAGCAACAAAAACTCACTGAACTTGTGGATTCATACAGGATCTTACGACCTGACTGGGCTTGTGCAATAATACATAAGGCCAGGGGGTACACAAACAAATTTATCAGTTCACAAGCTACAAAGACATATTTTCAGTAACAAATTATTTGAGTGTTTGACAATTCCATCCATTTGTAATCAGACTATTAGTATGGTACATATAACTCAAAGTGTGACCTGAGTTGAATGTGACGAGACAAACAAGTGATGTGAGTTCGAACATTATGATGTAAAGGAATCTGTAGCCAACCTGTACGGGTTTTTACAAGATGGCAACTGGCTAATCAGATAGATAGATAGATTGTTTTTCAGAAGACAGCAAAACAGCATATCATAATTCAATATTGTATAAAACATCATATCCCTAATTCACTGTGGTATAAAACATCATTTTCCTAACTCAATAGGGCTGGGACGATACACTAACTGTGCAATCCGATACCGGTATGTATCACGATACCTTGTTTACAATCCGATATGTATCACGATACCTTGTTTACGATCCGATACGTATCAAGATGCATGTATGTGCTCTTATCTTGGTGCGTAAGTCATTTTTTTTCATAGACAGGCCATGATAGTCAAATACCTGGCACACTGACTATTTACAGATAGCACTGTCAAGTATGGCGCAGTGGATGAAATTATTTCCTTTTTCACTACTAATTTTCACTACTAATTAACGTTTGGTGTAACAGCCATTAAAGTGAACCTTTTAGGTATGAACTGATGTTTTTTACTTAGTGTGTGAGTGTGATCGATACTTGTATCGGGAAGTAAAAGATCGTAATCCACCAATGCATCGGTGTATCGTCCCACCACTATAATTCAATATGGTATAAAACATCGTATCCATAATTCAATGTTGTATAGAACAGCATATTTTTTCATGCAATATGACATAAAACAGCACATCAACAATCCACCTCAATATAAAACACCATATCCCTCGTTCAATATGATATAAAGCAAAATATCTTATTCAATATGGCATAAAACATCTTAAGGCCTTGTTCAATATGGTATAGATAATAACATGAGAAATACTAGATTGACATTGTCGCAAGCTGAGTATAAGGTATTGGAGATTGATGTTACCAAGGCTTCACTGAAGACAATATCAACTTTCGGAATTCAACTTCATAATTCTTTCAATATGATGTTTTGGTACAAAAGGTATACTAGCGTCAGTACGTTGCATTGAAAGAAAAAGAAGAGATAATCCATAAGACTACTCTCTCTTCATAGTCTACAGCTTCCAAAATGCCACATAGAGGTACGGTTTCATTGAGTACTGTTACCTCTGTAGCTGACATTATGTAGGCAAAATGTGACAGAGACATCAAAGAAAGGGAGCCATGAAGAGGGAAGACGTTTCCAGTTTACATTACAACCTTATCTTACAGTGTACTGTACTAAAACAAATCTACATGAGGGCCTTTACCAGCCCACATGGAATCTAGCTTCAGATAATACCACCCTAATGGGAGATAGTCTCAAACATGGCTGACAACCCTCGGTTGCACAAATCAATATCAAACATCTTCTGAGGAATACAAACTCATATTACCCAGTTGTCATATTGCAACAGCCCACAAAAGCAACTAGCATTAGTCTGTTGTTGCTTACAATGCAACTGCAATCTTCTCACACACATGCAGAACATGGAGGTCAGAGGTCACTTCCTGCATGACCCACATAATGAGCAGCAAGCTGCCTACTCCTATCATGGAGTTCAGCTGTCCTCGCTGACCTAGATCCCGACAGCTCAACTCACCCATCCACTACAGGCTGTGGCCACATAACTAGCAGTCTCAACCACACAAGATGGAATAAACTAGTCAAAACAAACTGTAAATTCTTACATATTTCTGACAAGCAGACCCAGGTCAAATTAAACTGTTTTCCATTATGCTGTTCAGCATTAAATCAAACTGAGAACTAGTCATGCTTATGTCGCTATCTTACACATCACCATGACACAGACACATATTCAATGCTTTTCTATTCTGCAAATTCAGATCCAATAATTCAACCTGTTTTTACATGTATTGTTGATGTATTGTCTGAAGTGGCAGTCATCCTGTCAAGCCAAGCTACATGATTTCCTAACATGTATTTCTTATCATGACTAATAAATTCAAATAATTTGTTACTGAAAATCCATTCATTTACATTTTTCTGACCAGGGTTCTCAGTCTGGATATTGCACATGTATCACAGCAATGAAATGTGTTTGCTGGTTCACAGTCAGCAATATTTCAGGTATATATAGACAGTTTGTAAATACTCATTACAGGGGGACTAAGTTCTATGGTGCACATTCACAATCATTGTTGTAATTAACGAGAAATTGTGACCTGGTCTACGTGTAACAATGTTGGTAGGTATTTGCTGCAGATAAAACTGAAGCTTCCAGTCATGAATCAACCTACTTTGACTGCCTTGTCCTTTTCAAACTAGCCTCCATCAACAGGTGATGCTATAACCAGCCAGCACTTCCTCCTTGTGAGGTTCTATCATGCACGTACTTCACTGCAGGTGCTTGTTTCATCACATTATGTATTGTCGTTAAGCATCATTTGAAGAAACTATACATCCTATAGTGACATGAAGACTGGAGTCTTACACCACTATTTGGTTGTGATACATGCCCTGGACCCATTGGACTTGTTTCGGAAGTGACATCTCCATCTCCATCACTCTTAGTACACGCAGGAGTGAAATATTGTAATTGGAAACAAACTCAAAGCAAGCTATGGTAGCAAATGAGTCCAGGGCCCCGTCCACAAAGCAATCTTAGTGCTACGACTGTTGTAAGCCTATGTTAAAGTATGGGAGTTACGATCACCTTAGCGCTAAGATCGCTTTGTGGAACAGGGCCCAGGGTACTAAAGTAGAGATAATTTATGGATAACAATTTCTTTATTTACTGTATAGGTGACGTTTCGGCAAGGCTTGACAATGGTGTAAGGACCTATACTGAAACGTCTCCTTTACAATAAGTACAGAACTTGTTATTCATGAATTATCTCTATTTAATGCCTAACAAACAACTCAGGGCTCAGGGTATTTATCCAGTTTTTATAGAGAGGACAAATGAGGATGTTCAAGTATTTCATCCAAGTTATGTGACATGATGACATGCTCCGGACCCAACTACTACGCTTTGTTCATTATATCCAGTGTTCTCTGTGACTCGTCAAACAGCATGGACTGGGGGCTGACATCAGCGAAGATGCCACATCTTTCTTTGATTTCAAAAGCATAGAAAGATAGAACGTCAGAATTGCTAACAAGACTGAAGTCTCTAGGCATTTGTTTAATGTTTCTCCAGTACCAAGTAGTATTTGGAAATAAAGAGTTAAGAAAAGTTGCCAGAACTGGTAGTTTTTTGTGTGTCTTTTGCTGTATAAACTGGCATTTAAAAAAGTCATCGGAAATACTGATAATCTCCACACACCATCACTTGACCAGACCTGGACTGTAAATAACCGTGCCTGCACCAGACAATCCAGTCAATGATATTGGGAGCAATGATCCACGTTGTCGGGGTATGCAGAGATTTACCTAGGATTCCGAACTAAGTGCCCTTGGCAGGCAAATTGAAAAAAAAAGATGATATTGTTCAAAATAGGATTTTTTTTCGGGCTTATAATTTTGTAAATCATGAGGAAATAGGAATCTAAAAATTTAAATTGGGAATACAAATTGTCATTTGCTGTGGACTTGGGGCTGAATATTGGCCTTTGAGCAGGTCCAGATATAGCCCTGGTGTAATGTCACCCCATCAACCAGGTACCAAGCCTTCCATCAGATCCATTTGGTCGCCTCTTTAAAGTAGGACCAGCATAGGTAGCTTGTGACCGATCCTAACCAAATATCTCCACGGGGAGACTACAGTCTGATCTCATTTCCTCCATACCACGCTACTAACCCACTGACATTAATCCTTGTAACAGGAGTATGACAACATAAAGATGGTGTAATTGAGAGACTGCTTAACATCTAAATCAGAACTTTCAAATCAATATTATGATGGCCTGTATTGTACAACTAAAAAACATTAATGACCACCCAATTCTTCCATATTAACACAGTTAATCTGTCATGCAATGAAAGCTTTATTATACAACTAAAAACCGCTAAGGACCACCAGATTACCAGGAGTGAGTGAGTGAGTGAGTGAGTGAGTGAGTGAGTGAGTGAGTGAGTGAGTGAGTGAGTGAGTGAGTGAGTGAGTGAGAGGTTTTCCGCCGGTTTTAGCAATATTCCAGCAATATCACCGTGGGGGACACCAGAAATGGGCTTCACACATTGTACCCAATCAAACCCGGGTCTTCAGCGTGATGGGCGAATGCTTTAACCACTAGGCTACCCAACTGTCCCCTCCCCCTCCCCAAGGTTGCACTGAATCATAGACTCTTAGAAACATGACTCCCAGTTTCTGATTAACAAGGATGAGGTTAATCTCTGTCACAGGAAATGGGACATATTGAAATCAGTCGGAAACTTTGGTGTTGAGCTAATCGCCTCAAGTAAGCACTAAACATCAATGGATTTGTGTTTCGCATTTTCTCACACAAATCACTTCAGAGTCCCAATACGTAGTGACCTATACATTGATGAATCTACAGAAGGGTATACATACAGGACCAGTGTAGTGATCATCTTCAGAAACAAATGCCTTGCTATTTGCTCATGATAAAAAAGCAGGCAGAAGTAAACATGGTCAAAGGGAGGGAACTCCACACCATCCAAGATCAATATGGAGGAAACAAACAGTTCCCAAGGTCAAGGTCATAACATCTGAAACGTAAATCTATGCATAAGGCTTGTTCAACTGGATATCTGCCTAACCGTAGCACAATCTGAACTATTAATAGGTCAAGTTTCAAATAACAACAAAAGTAATCAAACTGTGATCAACCAAAGAGTATATTATGTATACATGTAGTGAGTAATTGAGCATAACATAGCTACTGCACTGGCCATGATTTGACTCAGTTTGGAAGTTGTAACGAGCAGTTTCATGTTAAAATTAACCAGAAGTGTTGACCTTGGAAACTGAATACATGTACTTGAATAGTGCAAAGCCACAATGATTTAATTATTTGATTTTTATCCATATTTGTAAAAAATGTGAGGTGGGATGTATCATATATTCATATTTTATTTATCGCAATCTGTAGAAACTTTGGAACAATGAAATGGTGTTTGGTAGTTAGGCAAGGTTATGAAAATCAAATATCTAATTCATTACTGATTAACATAGATTGCCCAGAATTACTGGGTAGATGTATGGTCTATATATATGCACTTGTTAAACGAACATGGTCCAAGTAAGGATAGGATTAATGGATGAACAACTTCTTTATTACATTTAAGAGTGACGTTTCGGTGTAGGTTCTAACACTGTTATCAAGCATGTCTTACGCTACTGTAGCAACCAGCACTTGCACAAACTGCATATAAATGTGCTAATGCTTGGATGACAAAGTCCTCACATAATCAGACAGGCATCACATACTTGTCTGTCTCTCTGGCCATGCATATTTTCGCATGAGCCCAGACTACGGCATGTATGAGGAAACCTTATGGTGATGCAGGTTCACAGCTTTCGTGAAACTCACAAACAGAAAGCAGTAGACATTAATCTGAAACTAGTCTGAATAGTGATAACAAATAAGAACACTCATCATGAGCCCTTACTTCTAGTAGCCCAGCCACAGGATCCCTGTAACATAAGGCCTCAGGATCCCTGTAACATAAGGCCTCAGGATCCCTGTAACATAAGGCCTCAGGATCCCTGTAACATTAGGCCACATGATACCTGTAACATTAGGCCACATGATACCTGTAACATTAGGCCACAGGATACCTGTAACATTAGACAATCTAGCTAGCATGAATTGATTCCCCTCTCACTGAAACCAGGCCATGGCGTGATCTGTTAGCAAAACATAGCATCTACACTGTTTATTGGCCGTATGTACGCAGGGACAACAGAGAAACCGGCCATGTGTCATCCTTGTAACAACTACTGTCCTGCTACAAGATGGCTACCTTGCCATCTCATTTATCTACTCAAATAGTGTTCCAGTACCAAGGAATAATAACATACACAGAACAGTATATGTCTTCATTCAATAAGGTATTAAATTGCATATCCCTTATTTTACATGATATATAACAGCTCATCTTCTCATTCAATGATATAAAACAGTGTATCTTCTCATTCATTCAATATGATATTAAAACGTATAACCCTCATTCAATATGATATAAAACAGCACATCTTCTCATTTAATATGATATAAAACAGCATATCTTCTCATTCAGAATGATACAAAACAACATATCTTCTCATTCAATATTATATAAAACAGCGTATCTTCTCATTCAGAATGATACAAAACAGCATATCTTCTCATTCAATATTATATAAAACAGCGTATCTTCTCATTCAGAATGATATAAAACAGCAGATCTTCTCATTCAATATGGCATAAAACAGCGTATCTTCTCATTCAATATGGCATAAAACATATGGTATTGATCATGACAAAAGAAAGACCAGATGGACATTGTGTTAAGCTGAGTATCAGTAATTGAGATTGGTGCCAAAGGTATGATGTAGCATCTGCACTGAAACGTTGCATTGAAAAAAGAAATGGAAATCCCTATAGTATGTCAACTATGTCTTTATTAATACTACAGTTTCTAAACTGTCGCATTAGAATACATGTTACGGCCATTGTTCCCGCTGGATTTTGAAACTTCCAGTTCTTGTGGCCTGGCAGCTCTAATAATTACCAGTCCCACCCTAATTTTTGCCAGTCCCAACTTTCAACAAATAAAAAAATGTATGAAAATTACCTGGTTTTAATTCTTTCAACATCATGTTCAGTGCAAAAACATCATCTCTGAAGTAAGTTAATTAGATCTATACATCATTCACAGTAACTTCAGTCACAATTTTGTCCTTTTTTTTTAATATTTCGAGACGAAGTCACTACAAATGGATATTTAACCTCAAAGCAAAATGTTATTTCCTTGCAATAAAAATAAACAAGGTAAAACCCTGATGTTAAAAGACAAGCTGACCAAAGTTCGAAAAATGTACCTATATGAATATCGCCAATGTTTTGTTCAACAACAAAGAATCATAAGGTACTGGCAGTCACCTGAATTACCGGTCCAAGCCTAATTTTACCAGTAAAAAATGGTAACTACTGGTAAACGGGAACACTGTTACGGCTTTGCAGAGGAAACTTGTTTTTCACAGATGAACAGAACCAATAAAAAAAGAAGAGGCTTGAGTGCTTAATAGTACATTACTGCATTGAACGCAACGTAAAACATCTCCTAAATTTAGAAAATAAGAACTTTAAAAATATCATTTTTCTAAAGAAATAATGACCTGGACCTATCAGGAAACAGTCATTTGTAGCTGGAAAAGATGAATCACTGAGTACTTGGACAGGAGTGAGGTGTCCTAATGATACAAGACGTTCTGGTTGTATTTCAGATGGAAATAAGAGTGCAATTTGATTGGACTTCTATTTGTAGGGTTGTGTCACTTGAACGGGCACAAATTATAGGTGTGATGGCGATTGTGCTCCAGGGTATATATTATAATAGATTGGCGATTTAATACACTTGATATTTGGGGACGAAGGCTATTGATCTACTACATGAGATCGTTCCTACAGAATGTAAAGAATTTTTCGATCAGTCATACAATATTCATGTGCGTTAATTTGACAAGTTTATTTGAAACAACTATCATCAACAAATCTCATACTAAATAAAATTGTTATTTCACTGACAGTCAGACACTATGGTTTTTAGCTGACAGTTGGAATTTACATAATAAATTGAACATTTATCTTTTTCTTGAAATGAAAAAAACATTTTGAGTGATCTAACAAATTTGATATTTTCGTCAGGGCATTTTCCTGACCTTGATCCTAATGCTACAGACATGTTTACTTACGACAAGAGGCTAACTGTGGGTATGATGTTATCGATACTGATAAACAGTTACACACAGTTGAAGCTATTGTTTGTTCACTCTTTCCTCGTTGCTGAACTCTTCACACCATCTAAACATGTTTAATGTAGAACTCTTAAACGAAAAGTTGTCCTCAGATGCAAGTCAGAAAAGAATACTTATTGACCATTAGGGGATGACTTTTCTAAGTTAAGGCCAACTAATTTGTTATAACGTTCCACGTTAATTTCTCCCCAATGTTGCTGTTCTGAAATACAATTGATGAAGCAATACTATAATAGCTTTTCGAGGAAATGTATCAGAGACCATACACCGATAGTTACTCTCTGGTATCATTCACAATGACACAAATACATTGTGTCATGTATAAGCCGCACTTAAATGTAGTTAAACAGAACACTTAGTTGAAACAAAAATGACAACAATTACACTTTAGCACTTGAGAAATCACATTTACCATGAAGGTCAGGTCACACTGAGATTATTCTTGGTTAGGAAATATGACTAATATTTCCTACAATTTTGTTGCTTTACTTACACTTCAGTGTGGAGTTTTTTCTTGGAAAAAGTCTGTGGTTGCACATACTTCAATTTGCAAAAGAAAATTCTCTCTCATTGAGAAATATAAATTTGACCAATCTGTCAAGGTTCCCTCACTGTGAAACTCACACAATGCTATGTGTACAAAATGGCTGACATCCCTAGTCTGAAAAAGAGGCTGGTAAGCTGTTAAAACGTTGAACTGGGCTGCAATATAAACTGAATGTGTATTTGTTGAACAAAATAAGTTGTCAAACTCTATCAAGCAGAATTTCAAACCTAAAGTCACCTTTAATCAACTTTGTTACTGCACATGTCGATGTTACCGGGGACATATCACGTGACGCCGCTATACCATGATGCACCACTTTGAAAATGGCGGCCCCCATGAATGAGTGCTTGATGCACTCTTAGTTGTTTCTGAAAGCGGATATATTTCTCTTGTGCAGCAGTAAGCACTAACTGCGGCTGCTTCTTCACTCATCGACTGATCTAAATGCTTTTGAGTTCTTTTTAATTCAATACAAATATTTGTGTTCGAACATGCAAGGAATCATTCCGTGGATTTCGATTTGACGGAGATGCATCACGATGAGATGGTGTGAATAATACCACGACACACAGATACTGCAGTAACCAAGTATTCTATCGTTTTACGTATAGTGACACTGATGTAACCACCCGTTAATACCGAGATACTGATAAACAACAGTGGTGTACGTTACAATTCGGATTCTGATAATGTGTCCCCTCTACTTTGTTTTTATACTGAAGTTTGCTGCAGGAGAGACCCTCAAAGGTCACCAGCAGCCTTTAGGCTCTCATGCACCTCCTCTTGGCGTGACATTCATAGGCAAATTCTCTTCACCAGGTGTGTTTTATGAAAATTTTGTGAAGGAAAGTCAACCACTGTTAATGAAGTCACCCCTCCTGGACACTCCTTTCCCAGCATTTGAAAAATGGACAGATGATTTTCTTAGGTAAGAAAAGGTTGAAAAACTAAGTGAATAGGGCTTAGATAATTTGGCGTTATGATGGGGAATATCATTTAATTCTGTCAATGTCACAATTCTTCCTTGGCGAACAATTTGGCCCTTAGAGATCAGTAAACACTGGTAATTTAGTGCAGATCTACGTGTTGTGGCAATGTTATTAATGTAGCATGTTTTGCAAAATTTATCGCAATGACCTTAACGTTACATTAACTTATTATTGCAATTATAGTGGGGTTCAAAATTTGTTATATGAGGCACCTTAGAAATTATATATATTTTATGCCTGAATTTTGCTTATATGTTTATTGTTATGAAGCCTATGCAGAACGTACTTTTGTAAAAGTAAACAGGCCAATCACATGGGAAATGAACACTGAAGACTCTTAATGTACACTACGATTAAAAAATTCAAAAATTGAAAAGTGTATCAGTTTTCATGAAAAGGAAAACTTTCCGAAGTTGATTTGTTGTTGTACGCTGCACTCCGCAATATTACAACTGCTTACCTCGATCATGGTGAGATAGCATTGACTGAGTATTATATGGAGTCCATGCAGCTTATCTGCTTATGGGTCAAGGTGACAACCAGCACTGTCATAATAGCTGTCAATGACACTGTCATGGTTGATAGATTGAACTGACATGTTAACCATGAATTGGAAAATATAAATTTTAATTTGGGAATGTTTTCTGACTTTTGCTGCAGATGTAGGGCAAAATGTTGGCATCTGAACAGGTCTTGATAAATCTCTGGTAGAATGAATTAACATGATGAAAGTTCATTTTAGATTGAAACTTTATCTCTAAATGTTGCTACATCATACTACATGTACTAGGAGTGTGGGAGTGCAGTGATATGTTGACATCCACGCTTGTCCATATCATGGTAAGCAAACATGGGTGTTCAGTGTTTGGAATTAAGTCAAGGGGTCCCTATAATCCCAATGATAAAAATGTGAAGGTGATCCCTAGATTTAATTATGGCAAACCTCATCAAACACTGGGAGTGGTTTACATGCATGTTTTACCATATCCGTGTCTGTACATGTTTCAGGGAGGAATACGGGAGTGAGGTGGTGTCAGTGGAACAGTCTAAAAAGGAAAAGAGGAATCTGCGCCCATCTACAATGACCCTCCATGAGTTCCTTGACCTCTATCAGAAGAAAAATGTCTACATGGTTCAGTCACTTCCCAGCAGCATGAAAGGTCCTCCCAGCCTTAGAATTTGTCTGTTTTAAGTCTGGAATAGGTCTTCAGCAACCCATGCTTGCCTTAAAAGGCGACTATGCTTGTCGTAAGCGGTGACTTACTGGATTGGGTTGTCAGGTTCGCTGATTTGGTTGATTCATGTCATCAATCCCAATTGCGTGGATCGATGCTCATGATATTAATCACTGGATTGTGTGGTCCAGACTTGATTATTTACAGACAACCATCATTTAGCTAGAATATTGCTGAGTGCTGCCCGAAACCAAACCAAAAGCTAGTCCATCTTCCTGAGGTAAGGGCATTAACTGACTATAAATGTCCAGTTTCGATGCTTGCTGAACTAGGCTGGAATTCCGGAGTTACATTTTGGCTGGACTAACATGTGTATGCATAGTCAAATCAAAATCGAGTAACAAACTAGATACCTGGTTCATAAAAAACATGGATTTCAATTGCAGATGTTTGTTGACTGCAGGATTTGCAACGCATGTGTACTGTCAAATGGGCTTTTTTGCGATTCTTTTCATGTTTTTAATCAAGGTGCTCAAGTGATTTAATGCACTTCGTGGGGTAGACCCATTTTATAACAATATAGATCTTGATTATCAATCAGATGGTCTTGACTGGGTACCGTCATTTTGTTTGAAGCAAATGCAAATGATATGAGAGATGAAATATGATTGGTCAGTAGGAGGAACATAGAAAAGACATGACTCATAATAGCCACTGGTGGCGCTACGATCGTGCCTGGAAATTCCAGCCTTGTTTGGCAAAGTTGGAAAGTTTTATAGTCAGTTAACACCCTTGCTGTGGGAAGAAGAGCCCAGTCTAGAGGACTAGTGGAAACCTTAGGTCTGTTGTCCTCTGTTGTCCTCCGTGTTTGTAGCTAGTCCTACTTGAATGAGAGAGAAATGTTTACTGTGTTTACATTTTCGTCCATTTTATTCAGTTCCAATTTGCAGCAATATTAAGACATTGAGAACTGGTTCACAATCTAGGCCTCAAGTGCTATAAGTCAATGAGGACTACTATCATTGGATTTGTTATTGTCTTCTGCACAATTTAGTTGTCTCAGGACAGCAGACTAGCACAAATTTGTACTTACAAATCTGGGATGCAACTGAACTGAAACATTTTGAAAGCTGAATAGTGATAATGTATAAGGACACCCCGAAATAGCCTGACATTCTACTAAATTTGAAAAACTAACTCAGGCTAGTGCCGAGTTGCAGCCCTGGACATTGTCCTAATTTATTTAGCAGTTTTCATGTTTTGTTGGTTTATGCACACCAGAGTGACATTGGGATGAAAATAGCTTAATTTGACTCAACTTGTATGTCGCTCTCGCGTTAGATTTGCTAACAAACCAGTTAAGGTCGGATTTAGTGCACAATGCCTTTAAGCCCCCATGCCTAATCCAAATGAAAACACATTAAGGGTTTTAAAACAACACAGTAATCCATATCATATTTCACATCACCATCAAATATGACACAAAAATAAGATATCTTTCTTCTTTTAATAATAAAATAAGATAGTAAAATGTTTTGTCCACACTCATTTTACTCACAAAACAACCATCAACAATATGTCATTTTACATTACTCCAAGTGAAGCAATTCACTGCAATGGTCGGCATACTCCATTCTGGATATGGCACCATCCATCGCTCTAAGAGTCTGAAGTCGGTTGTGGATGTTGGTATATCTCCTCCTCTTTGTGGGTCGCTTTCCTCCAGCTTCATGCTGCACCATCAACACTCATTGTTGAGCTGCTCCTTCTTTAGGAAGGCAAGAAACTGAAACAATTGGGGATGGGCCTTGGCAAGGATGTTGTGGTCTCTTTTGACATTTATTTACCTTCTCGATTGTCTCTTTCACCTGAAATAATACATAAATTGTCTTAATAAATTGTCTTAAGAAAGAAAACAAAATAATACTCTCATACTAAGAATATAGGTATTTAATGGACTATTATTATACTATAACTTTGAATTTATAAATAGGAATTAGGAATAGGAAAAAAATACAGGTTTGGGGTCAGGGTTGTGTTCCCGGTTAATATTGGTGACTTGGTCATCTTTAGTCGAAACACGTACAGGACATGTCTTTTCAAGACACTGCCAAGACTGCCATGTGTCTCTCTTATTGCATCAGAACATAAACCTTTGAAATCGAAGAATCCTACCTCCATGAGGGGATGGGGAATTTGATGTCAACTTGAGCGTTTGCCATTTTGCAAGTAACTTCACATTCAACTTCTTCTTTATTTATATCTGTTATCTGAATATCGCTAAATCAATTGA
This sequence comes from Haliotis rufescens, assembly GCF_023055435.1. Lineage (NCBI taxonomy): Eukaryota > Metazoa > Mollusca > Gastropoda > Lepetellida > Haliotidae > Haliotis > Haliotis rufescens. The sequence goes on along the minus strand of NW_025963779.1, from coordinate 90,485,934 downwards.
TCAAAATCACCGTAATAACGATCACTTAATTAATTAAGATTGACACTGATTGAACATACTACTATGATTAGTATGATTACTAAATCATAATTAATTACTGAGATGTGGTCATGGTGAACATACTAATCCTATGTTTAAACATACTTATCCTTCACGTAAATAGATTAAAACATCAAAGCATTACCGCATGTCGCTCTCGCGTTCAGTCTAAAAACTGAAATGTCGCTCTGGAGTGCCGACACCGTTTTGTTACACAAACAGTTGTTTTCATTATCTGATACCTGTCAGCCATATTTTTTCAGTTATGCTTATTGAGCAGAATGAGACGGTGGGGTTATTTAAAAAATAAGTGAATTATTGAGATCAAACTTTGCAGAAAAAGTATATTTATATGAGTATGTTTTTTTGTGATTGAACCTTGAATCTATCTATCAACTGTTAAAATCAATTCATAACCGACAAGACTTAAACTGCAACAGTGATACTAATAAAAGAACCTCTCCACAAGAATATCATGATGTGTGACGGGCAAACTACTCATACCCCCTGTTTATTAAGTGATGCAGCTTAAAATAGTAGCTGGAAATCTTTGAAACAATAAGACATCAGCTTAGGTATGTCCCTTACAGAAATGATGGATGGTTTGCAGCTTTTGTATGCTTTTGTTACCATGGTTACAGACGATGTCCACCTTCCCATCACTCTCCAGTGTGGGGGAACCCAGCATTTGCTGCATGATGCCGTTCTGTGGATGAGCAGCGGGGGTACCAAGTCCGTGCTGCACAGTGACAAGCTGGACAATCTGCTGTGTGTGCTCAGCGGAACCAAGGATGTCATCCTCATTGATAAGGTGTGTGGTGCACCGGGGTAGTGGTGTACGGAGGAGGCATGTGTTCTGCAGTGATGATGTAGAATGTTGTGACTTGGTATTGTCTGGATGTGGTTGTTTACATAGGCCATGACTCTGACCAAGGCAGGATCACATGAATCTTCTCTCTGAGCAGAACTTAGAATGGCTGGGTGGAGTGGTTACTGGGTGATCAGGGTGGGCTAGGTACCGGGTGACCACGGTGGGGTAGGTGCTGGGTGGCCAGGGTGGGATAGGTACTGGGTTAACAGGATGGGATGGGTACTGGGTGACCAGGATGGGGTAGGTACTGGGTGATCAGGGTTGGGTAGGTACTGGGTGATCAGGGTGGGGTAGGTACAGGGTGACCAGGATGGGGTAGGTACTGGGTGACCAGGGCGGGGTAGGTACTGGGTGATCAGGGTGGGGAAGGTACTGGGTGATCAGGGTGGGGAAGGTACTGGGTGAACGGGGTGGGGTAGGTGCTTGGTGAACGGGGTGGGGTAGGTACTGGGTTAACAGGGTGGGATGGGTACTGGGTGACCAGGATGGGGTAGGTACTGGGTGATCTGGGTGGGGTAGGTACTGAGGGATCAGGGTGGGGTAGGTACTGGGTGACCAGGGCGGGGTAGGTACTGGGTGACCAGGGTGAGTACTTGATGACCAGGGTGGGGTAGGTACTTGGTGAACGGGGTGGGGTAGGTACTGGGTGACCAGGGTGGGGTAGGTACTGGGTGATCAGGGTGGGGTAGGTACTGGGTGATCAGGGTGGGGTAGGTACTGGGTGACCAGGGTGGGGTAGGTACTTGGTGAACGGGGTGGGGTAGGTACTGGGTTAACAGGGTGGGGTAGGTACTGGGTGACCAGGGTGGGGTAGGTACTGGGTGATCAGGGTGGGGTAGGTACTGGGTGACCAGGGTGGGGTAGGTACTTGGTGAACGGGGTGGGGTAGGTACTGGGTTAACAGGGTGGGGTAGGTACTGGGTGACCAGGTTGGGGGTAGGTACTGGGTGACCAGGGTGAGTACTTGATGACCAGGGTGGGGTAGGTGCTTGGTGATCAGGGTGGGGTAGGTACTGGGTGATCAGGGTGGGGTAGGTACTGGGTGACCAGGGTGGGGTAGGTACTTGGTGAACGGGGTGGGGTAGGTACTGGGTTAACAGGGTGGGGTAGGTACTGGGTGACCAGGGTGGGGGTAGGTACTGGGTGACCAGGGTGGGGGTACGTACAGGGTGATCAGGGTGGGCAGGGTACTGGGTGATCAGGGTGGGGAAGGTGCTTGGTGATCAGGGTGGGGAAGGTACTGGGTGATCAAGGTGGGGAAGGTACTGGGTTAACAGGGTGGGGTAGGTACTGGGTGACCAGGGTGGGGTAGGTACAGGGTGATCAGGGTGGGGTAGGTACTGGTTGACCAGGATGGGGTAGGTACAGGGTGACCAGGATGGGGAAGGTACTGGGTGATCAGGATGGGGAAGGTACTGGGTGATCAGGATGGGGTAGGTACAGGGTGACCAGGATGGGGTAGGTACTGGGTGATCAGGGTGGGGTAGGTACTGGGTGATCAGGGTGGGGAAGGTACTGGGTGAACAGGTAACCAGGGTGAAACAAATGGAAAAAATGAAACAAAACATTGGAGGGTTGAGGTCACCAAAATTTATCCCAACTATTTGGAGGGGACATGACAGTATGACACAATTCTATTTTTTTTTCAAATATTTTTTTCATAATTTGAATATTATTTAGAGACTGGTAATTTATGATAGGGTCATGAAAAAATGTTGCATGCATTGGTTGTGTGTTGTGTGTGATAAAATGTTGCATAATACAGGTTGGGTTGTGGTGGTGGTTGGGGCGTCCCAAGCCAATCCCCCTCTCTCTCCCAGTAATAAACAACCCGTTCCTTAGTTGGACTCTGCTTTCAAACACGGGTATGTCCAAGCCAGTGTTCATTGTTAACCACAGTGTCAGTGGAGGATTTCTGATTGTGTTTTTTAACACCATCCTAAAAATCAGCTTTACTCCCTGTGTGTCGAGTTTGTAAAAGCAACAATTTACTTCTTTTGCAACAGGCCTACCAATCTGATGTGGAGGCGCATGGGTTTGTGCAGGAAGGGACATACAGCACGGTGGACGTTGATAGTGTCAACTTGAAGCAGTACCCCAGACTGAAGGCTGTACCCTGGCATCGCGCTCACCTCGAGGCCGGAGACTGCATCTATATACCTTACAAGTAAGACTGCATCTCTCTGCCTCACAAGACCATAGCCCCACTCAGATATTCTGACTGTTGTATATTTCGGAATTTCAGTTAATAACATTGATCATTCAAACCTTAATCAAAGGGAGATAATCAAGTGTAGGGACCATTCTTTTTTATACCTGTTGTAGGGAGTCATTGTTTAACAACTTCTCATTTCTGCAGCTGCTGTGTGGCATCACTGAGTTGGTTGTATTGCAGGTGGTACCATCAGATCAACTCGTGCGGAGGGGACATGAATCGCAATGTCGCTGTTAACTACTGGTTCTCACACCGATGGTGGCACAATGCTACCGACTGTCGAGCATTCCATCTTCTCAACATCACAGAACCACTCTCCAAGTTCACTTTCGCGTCGCCCAATGAGCAGATCAGGTAGGTTGCTTCTGTGGCAACTTCAGGATGACTGTACGAATTGAATTAGTTGAAATGTCTGCACCCAGATCAGATGTTTGCTGTCAGTTGATACGACTCTGTCCAGATCCCTTCAATTGGTCAGATCAGGTGGACATCAGCCCATCAGTGTTGAAAGTAGGGGTGTCCATTGGTCTGGAAATCACTATTGCAATAACTATTGATATTGCAAGCAATTATTGCGATAAATATCGATAGTTTTCAGGGTATCATTTTAAATGGATTTTAGAGTTGAATTAAACCTTGGAACTGAAGTTTCCTTAGAATTTGATAACCATAACAACAAATAAAAAGTAAAAAAGTTTGAGATATGACCGATTTGTTTTTTCTTTACCCTAATTTAAGAAAAAGAAACTTCAACATTACCATGTGTAAATTACTACCACTCATGATCAAAAGAAAAACAAATTTGAACAGCATTGCATGTATTTTATTGATATGGTAAATACAATTGAAACTATCAATATTCCTAACTAAAATCGTTACTATTGATCGGAAACTGATTTAACAATCGATTTATTGACTTAAGTGCTTACCAATAGCAATATATCGATATTTCGATTTATCGTGACACACCGAGGTGAAAGAATAGAAATTGTTGATTCAGTAAATATGTATTGGCTCACTGGTATTGCTAGGGCCGATGTATACAGACTGGCATCTAGTAGATGACTTGCTGCTGACACACAAAACACGTGCTCTGTCAGGGGGCACCTGCTGGTGATGCAGCAATGTCCCTGTGCCGCCAGGATCTGCTGGGTTCAAGTCTGAGTTTCGTTCTCGTTGTGATCCTTGGCCTGTCTGCACCATATCTGTGCTTGTCACTCGCTGACCACACTCCAGTCACACTCCAAACGCAAACAAATAACTCACTCACCCACACATCAGGCTATACACAAACAAATAACTCACCCACACATCACGCTATACACAAACAAAAAACTCACCCACACATCAGGCTATACACAAACAAAAAACTCACTCACCCACACATCAGGCTATACACAAACAAATAACTTACTCACCCACACATCAGGCTATACACAAACAAATAACTCACTCACCCACACATCAGGCTATACACAAACAAATAACTCACTCACCCACACATCAGGCTATACACAAACAAATAACTCACCCACACATCACGCTATACACAAACAAAAAACTCACCCACACATCAGGCTATACACAAACAAAAAACTCACTCACCCACACATCAGGCTATACACAAACAAATAACTTACTCACCCACACATCAGGCTATACACAAACAAATAACTCACTCACCCACACATCAGGCTATACACAAACAAATAACTCACTCACCCACACATCAGGCTATACACAAACAAATAACTCACTCACCCACACATCAGGCTATACACAAACAAATAACTCACTCACCCACACATCAGGCTATACACAAACAAATAACTCACTCACCCACACATAAGGCTATACACAAACAATTAACTCACTCACCCACACATCAGGCTATACACAAACAAATAACTCACTCACCCACACATCAGGCTATACACAAACAAATAACTCACTCACCCACACATCAGGTTATACACAAACAAATAACTCACTCACCCACACATCAGGCTATACACAAACAAATAACTCACTCACCCACACATCAGGCTATACACAAACAAATAACTCACTCACCCACACATCAGGCTATACACAAACAAATAACTCACTCACCCACACATCAGGCTATACACAAACAAATAACTCACTCACCCACACATCAGGCTATACACAAACAAATAACTCACTCACCCACACATCAGGCTATACATAAACAAATAACTCACTCACTCACACCTCACGCTATACACAAACAAATAACTCACACATCACAGTATATGCAAACAAATAACTCACATATCATGCAAAACACAAACAAAAAACTCACTCACCCACATATCACGCAAAACACAAACAAATAACTCACTCACTCACATATCGCACTATACACAAACAAATAACTCACACATCACGCTATACACAAATAACTCACTCACACATCATGCTATACACAATAATAACTCACATATCACTCTATACACAAACAAATAACTCACTTACTCACACATCACTCTCTGCACAAACAAGTTGCTCTGCATGTAATAGTTATGTATTATGTGTTCTGTGCAGTTCTGTCTCACATACGACACGTATGCTGGAACCGTGGTGAATACCCAACTAACACTTCCTGATTTGTTTGTGGTGTACAGGAGCCATGTACTGTAACCATGGTGACTACCCAACTAACACTTCCTGATTTGTTTGTGGTGTACAGGAGCCATGTACTGTAACCATGGTGACTACCCAACTAACACTTCCTGATTTGTTTGTGGTGTACAGGAGCCATATACTGGAGCCGTTCGGTGAGATGGACAGCATTAGCAAGGCTGACTTTGTGTCTGTGTTCCTGGCTGAGGCAACTCTAGCAGGGGAGGTAAGTCTGCAGTAGACCCCCTTTATCATGTGTTTACAGGTTCTTTGGGGGGAGGTCGGGTAGCCTAGTGGTTAAAGCGTTCGCTCGTCACGCAGACGACCCGGGTCCGATTCCCGACATGGGTACAATGTGTGAAGCCCATTTCTGGTGTCCCCCGCCGTGATATTGCTGGAATATTGCTAAAAGCGGCGTAAAACCATACTCACTCACTCACTCACTCACAGGTTCTTTGGATATTCCTAGACAAGAACTTTGCAGAGATCTAATCCTGAGCTTTGCAATCATTATTACATAGCACACACTAGGGCTGAGACAAGTAGCTCAGGTACTCCGGTTAGTTGGGGCCTGAGTCGGACCTGGGTACCCACAGGACTACCCGGACCTGTGGTAGTCACATGATATATTGTGAAAACAGCTCACAGAAATGCACCCTGAAAATATACAGCTCTACCTTCTTGGGTTTTCTTGTCGCATTGACTTATGCCTCCTTTCACATTGGGTGTACAGGGTTGTTTTGAAATTACCTTAGGCACTTCTTCAGCATATGGCAGGTCGTTGCAACCCTGTTGCCTTTTACACTCTGATTTATAAATTATGTTGGCTGTAGACTAACAATGAACAGATGGACTTGGGTGTTGTGGGAAGAGGTGAACTTGGTGGTTCGAAAAACGCAGAACTTTGTGGTTCCGGAAGAGGTGGACTTGGTGGTTTGGGAAGAAGTGGTTCCAATTTCCATAGAGATGTTTTTCCCCGAACAGTCTGTTCCTGGGCTGATGTCCTGTTTTACCTGTTTTACCTGTTTCAATGGCGTGTGGCAGAACATTCATCAAAGGTTACTCAGTGGCATTTTTGCCCTTCGTCAATGATTGATTATGTTCATGGCCTCATCGGTGCTGTTGACTTTCACTATGGCAGTGTTATCTGGGCCTGCTACAGTCGCCTCAACCTCTACCAGCTGTGTGTCCGGCTGTCCCAGGTATAGTCAGTCTGATATAAGTCTTACTACATCATTTGGGGATTTGCTTCAACTTTTACATAAATCATAAAATGACTGCCTTCTGTAGCAACTCAAGTCTTTCTTGATCTTAGAATATTTTCGACGGAGTGAATGTTCAGTTTCACAAAGGTTTGTCATTGCTGATGGAATGGATGCGAATCAGTTCAATCATCAGCTACCAGTGTTTGTACCAGTCTGGACAGGGGATCATGAGGGATCATGATGCTTTAGCGATCTCATATAAGACTCTTCACACTTTGCATATCCTCCCCTAGTTTTGCTACCCTGGATCCAGCTCAAGATCAGATCAACAAGAGCCTCCGACTGCCTTTTGTTCCATCTTACTGGCCCAGTTGATGTGATTTCCTGACCTTCTGAATGAAACCAGAAACCAGTTCTTCGACTGCCGCTGTAGCGCCGCTTGGTACCCACACACATTGCAGCACACTCAAAGCCATTTTTGCACATGTGGATAATCTCACAGGCTAACCATTCTCATGTTTCAAGCCTTGATATCATAAAAGAGTTTTCTTGCAATTGGACCCAGGACTTCAACTTCAGGCGAGCTCTTTTACTCTGTGGTATGGCAAATGGAGAGAGGAAGCAAATTGCACACTGTTGTAGCAAGTGAACCATGTAACATATGGAATGCTCAGCTTCCCATAAACTTCAGAATGGTTAGCTTATCAATATGCTGTTTTCTCTCCGACCTGCCAGTCCATTGTGAACCTTTACATTTTCAACGTCTCTACAGAAATCGCAGGCTCCGGTCATCTAGGCTCTGTGAAGTAGGCAATATCATTGCACACATGTAACAAATGTTATGTTTTGGGATAACATTCTTAGTAAAGTACAGATTCTAGTACTTTTGGGGGTTGAGTCCCATCTGGGCTTTTGGGTTGTTATCCCCCGCCGCGCGAAAGCGCGAAGCGGGGGATATAGTATTCACGACCGTCCGTACGTACGTCCGTACGTCCGTACGTCTGTACGTCCGTCCGTACGTCCCACCTGTTTGTTGCCGCGATATCTCAAGAACTAAACACTGGATTGTCTTCATATTTGGAACTATGGTGTATATACAGACTCCGCAGACACCAGTCGGTTTTGGTGACCTTGATCCCATTTTCAAGGTCACAGCAGACAAATCTGCTTTTAGAGTTGGAAAACGGTGTTGCCGCGATATCTCAAGAACTAAACACTGGATTGTCTTCATATTTGGAACTATGGTGTATATACAGACTCCGCAGACACCAGTCGGTTTTGGTGACCTTGATCCCATTTTCAAGGTCACAGCAGACAAATCTGCTTTTAGAGTTGGAAAACGGTGTTGCCGCGATATCTCAAGAACTAAACACTGGATTGTCTTCATATTTGGAACTATGGTGTATATACAGACTCCGCAGACACCAGTCGGTTTTGGTGACCTTGATCCCATTTTCAAGGTCACAGCAGACAAATCTGCTTTTAGAGTTGGAAAACGGTGTTGCCGCGATATCTCAAGAACTGAACACTGGATTGTCTTCATATTTGGAACTATGGTGTATATACAGACTCCGCAGACACCAGTCGGTTTTGGTGACCTTGATCCCATTTTAAAGGTCACAGCAGGCAAATCTGCTTTTGGAGTTGGAAAACGGTGTTGCCGCGATATCTCAAGAACTAAACACTGGATTGTCTTCATATTTGGAACTATGGTGTATATACAGACACCGCAGACACCAGTCGGTTTTGGTGACCTTGACCCCATTGTCAAGGTCACAGCAGGCAAATCTGCTTTTGGCGTTAGAAAACGGTGTTGCCGCGATATCTCAAGAACTAATCGCTGGATTGTCTTCATATTTGGAACTATAGTGTATATACAGACACCGCATACACCTGTCAGATTTGGTGACCTTGACCCCATTTTCAAGGTCACAGCAGGCAAATCTGTTTTTGGAGTTGGAAAACGGTGTTGCCACAATATCTCAAGAACTAATCGCTGGATTGTCTTCATATTTGGTACTATGGTGTACAGGCGGAGGATATTTCGTCACTCTGTGACAAATACTTGTTATCCAAGGTGTTCCCATTCATAGTATTAATAGATAAAATCCAAATTTCTTACTTAAACGTACTTGAAATTCTATTATGTATGGAGGTCCCTTGCCAAGTATATACTAAAAGATTGAAAACATGTTTTGGAAAGTACCACAAATGCCAATCCAATGAGTTACTATGGTTACCAGACAGATTATACACCTTATGAGTTTAACCTTTTTACCTGATTTGCATGCCTGATCTCTCATACTGGTGCTCTTGGTTTCATCAAGAAGGTAAATGTCACTCACACTCACTCGACCGCCTCCGTGGTCTAGTGGTAGAGCGTCCGCCCGGAGAGCGGAAGGTCTGGGGTTTGATCCCCGGACGCGTCTTACCAAAAGACGGTAAAAGATGGTACTTGTTGTTACCCTGTCTGGCGCTCGGCATTAAGGGGCTAAAACAAGGACTGGTCGGCTTGGAGTCGGTATACTGTGTCTGAGTGGGGTATTCATGTTAAACTGCGGCATGGTATCTCAGTTAGCTAGCTCTATAAATCAAACACACAAACATACATGCACGTCGCTATATAAGTGCAATAATCTTGGACGCAATGTCAAACCCCATTTCCACACCGCGATATAACTGGAGTACTGTTAAAAGCGGCGTTAACCCAAACTCACTCACTCACTAAACCCCATTTCACCTCACTCACTCACTCACTCACTCACTCACTCACTCACTCACTCACTCACTCCTGTTTTCAGTTTTTCCATTACATCAGCAAGAATCAAACGACTGAGGTCCTATCATGGGCGCAGCTCTACGCCTTTGACATTGACGATGCTGTCATGAAGTTCCCAGAGTTGTTTGCTGCTGGTGTGAAGCTTCAGAAGGAGAAAGTTCATAAGAAGAAACCCCAAAAGGAGCCAATAAAAGTCCAGGATGACTTTCAAGAGGAATCAGATCGTAAGATCAACATCCCCATGATCACTCCTGATGACGAGGAGTTTGAGAAAATGTTGGAGGAGGTCGCCAAGCATGGAGGCTCAGCTCACAGAACAGCCAATGACGAAAGACCAGTGATTAATGATGTCAAGGTCAAGGTCACTAGTAAGGGACAGAAGCAGGAGACAAAACTTGACACCGATAAAGAAAAAAGGTCTAGCCATAGGCATGATGAGTTTTGATGACCTTGGATGAACTTTAAGAAAGATTAAAGGTTTAGTTAATGTATACTACTCACAAAGAAGTTAAAGAACACCCGATTCTTTCATATTACTATGGTTAATCTGTCATGGCACGACATGTAATATGAAAGAATCGGGTGTTCTTTTACTTCTTTTGAGTTGTATTATTACTATATATTAGATTTTCCATTCTGAATATAATGTGGTTGAGTACGCAATTAAGCACAAATTAAGAGGAATAACAGCTCTTGACATGAGTATTAGAATGAACTTGGCACGACATGTATATGTTCTTTTACTTCTTTTGAGTTGTATATTTTAGATTTTCCATTCTGAATATAATGTGGTTGAGTATGCAATTAAACACAAGTTACAGCTCTTGACATGAGTATTAGAATGAACTTGGTGGATTGACTGCAGACATTTTATTTCAGCAAAAGATTTTTAATATATTATTGATATATCAGTGTTAATATGCATTCATAATACATGAAACAGATATGAGGTTTTAGTACTTAATAATATAGTATATGTACAGGTGATCGATCGATCGATCAAACAAGATGAGCTTGTTCATCAGTTTGTGTGGTGCTTTAGAAGGGTTGTCACAAAATAGTGAGTTTCAACCTAAATGTTGAAGAGGCAGAGGTAGATGCCATTACTAAAATTCAGGGTGTCACTGAAATTTTAGTATTGATCTATTATCTAGTATTTAGAATTGAACTTTCTGCCCTTTCATTGTCCATCTTAGCCGGGATAATCTTAATTGTAGTAATTGTTTCTAATGTGAGTGAATTGTTCATTTAGTTTTGATATTCATCAATTTGTGTCACTACAGTGTCAACATTAAAAAATTAATAATACATGTACATCATAATAGCGATATACAATGGCATTCCTACCTAATAGCTTCATATATGTTCTCTACTTCCCCAGGCAAGGGAGTTAACTGACTATAAAAGTCCTCTTTCCACCCTTGCCGAACAAGGCTGGAATTTCTGGGCTCGATCGCAGCACCACCAGTGGCTGTTATGAGTCGTGTCCCTTCTGAGCCCCTCCTATTGACCAATGAGATTCCACCTGTCATATCACTTTCATTTGCTTCAAACAAAATGACGGCGCCAGGTCGACACGATCTGATCAGTGATCAAGATATATATTGAAATAAAACAGGTCTTACCTTGCGAAGTGCACCTTGATTAGAGACATGAAAACATTTGAAAAATATCTGTCAAAGCCCAGCTGAGGGGACACATCTTTTGCAAAACCTGCAGTCAACCGAAATCTGCACGTTGAAATCCAATGTAACTCCATAAATCCAGCCTAGTTTGGCAAGGATGGAAACTGGACTTTTATAGTCGGTTAACTCCCTTGCCTCAGGAAGATGATATGTTCTCTGATATATATTGCGTGGATGTTGAGCGTGATAATTATAAAATTGTCTGTTTAGACAGTGACTGTTGTGTGAGTCTTGTTTTTGTATCCAGGAGGTACATAGACTGAGTCTTGTTGTACGTATCCAGGAGGTACATAGACTGAGTCTTGTTGTATGTATCCAGGAGGTACATAGACTGAGTCTTGTTGTATGTATCCAGGAGGTTCATAGACTGAGTCTTGTTGTACGTATCCAGGAGGTACATAGACTGAGTCTTGTTGTATGTATCCAGGAGGTACATAGACTGAGTCTTGTTGTATGTATCCAGGAGGAACATAGACTGAGTCTTGTTGTATGTATCCAGGAGGTACATAGACTGAGTCTTGTTGTATGTATCCAGGAGGTACATAGACTGAGTCTTGTTGTATGTATCCAGGAGGTACATAGACTGAGTCGTGTTGTATGTATCCAGGAGGTACATAGACTGAGTCGTGTCTGGTGTTACTGTGGTCAGTGTTTGTGTGCGCTGCTGGCCATGGCCTGTAGGTTGTGCCCTGTAGGTTGTGCCCTGTAGGTTGTGCCCTGTCTGTTGTGCCCTGTCTGTGGTAAATGTTACTCACCCATTCCTAGAGCTATACCCTGTTTAATACATCTTCCATTTATCATTGCCATGTCTATGTTTATTGAATTAATACAATGAGTTGTTAAAATGTTGATTATTATACAAGGGGAATTACAACCATATTGTAATAAACTACTTTTGTGGTAAGAGTTTGTGTTGATAGTTTGACAGAGTAAATAAGGTGCAAGATGTTGAGAAGGGTGTCATGTGCAAGTTAGACAACCCGTATACTGAAATGTCTGGAGTCTTTATTCTGAATCCAAGCAATAAAGTATGTCACTTGTCAGTGAATACTGACATTTGCTCAGTAACAAAGCTCCAGTGGTCTAAGATGCCACGATTTGCTGTGCAGAGTTACGTCCCTTTGGCAGGCCAGAAACCTATGATTGTGGGTTTGAATCCCAGTTCGCCCTGATTATGTTTCTAGGTTTGTCAGCACCATACCCGTGCTCGTGGGTTTCACCGAAGTGGTAAGCGTCTGAGACTTACATCACTTCGGGCTTTCCCCCCACATTAAGCTGACACTCCGTGATATAACTGTAATACTGTTACAAGAGGCGTTAAACCCAACTCACTCACTCCTGTGATTGTGGGTTCGAATCCCGGTTAAGCTTGATTATTTTTCTAGGTCACTTGCCACCGTAACTGTGCCTCGTTGGTTTCACAAGTAGTAAACGTCTGAGAACTGCATCACTTTGGGTTTCCTCACACATTAAGCTGACACTGAATACTGTTTAAAGTGGCGTTAAACCAAACTCACTCACTTTGTAAGTAGACGAACACAGAGATCAAGTGATCAGTTCCCGCCAGCTGGATTATGTCATTCTGCATCCATGGCTGTGACAGATGCTCACACGTTTAACCAGTCATTGCTTGTGTTTATTGCGACTTTTTGTAAACTAATTATATAAAGTGTGTTTGTTAATGTTGTAACGGCAATATCTCAGCCAAATGGCAACCATGATATAAAGCAAATCTCCCCCCCTTCATTTCGTGTGGCATCATGTCCGCCCCCGTCTTGGACCATCATGTCACTACTGTTGCAGGCCAACCAACATACATGGTGATCGCCAGAGCTACAGATAAGCAGCGTATTTGCGTAAAATACCCCCCAAAAATATTCAAAACCCAATTACTTTCAATTAACTTGCATACAGAAACACATGCATTAAATGAAAAACTCAAATGTATAAAAACATCACTCATAAATACCCAAAGAAGCTTTTTCAGCATGCGTACAAAGGAGCTAATTTCCGAAACACAATTACAAGCGTATTTATTTTCCAAGCCAAGCCTTTATATTTAGAACAGTTATATACATCTATAACATTATTTCATTTTTAAATCTTAAAATGTTCACTAATTTTGGGAAAAACCCAATAGAGTGATGAATAGATGAGTGAAAAAATATTGGTTACCAAATGAAAAATGTAATAACCCAATATTAAATTAGAAACCCTGGAGTAAAAACTCAATTCCTCAAAAAGTTTTCTGGCCCTCTGGATCACAGAGTAACATACCACTACTTAACTTATCATTATATGTACAGGTAAACGGGGTTAAATACGCCAGTACCCCTAGCAAGAGTTTGTTGCCACTTTACACCAGGGTTAATGTTTACCCCTGTCAAAGTTACTCAGCTGCTAAAGTTCATCATGTGTAATGTCCTCTGCAGTTAGTGCTGCATCAAGGCTTGAATACTTCTGCAGAATCTTGTTGATGTCCACATTGTACAATTCCTCCAGCGACAGCGACAAGCTGCCGTCTTTGTCAAGGTCCTTGAATAACTGAAACAAGTTGAGTGATGATGCAAAGGGGATGTTGAATTAATTTCAAAAGTCTATTTTACACCAGGCGGGTTATGAACGCATAGCACTTTACACAGTATTGCACTGAACCCTGAACTTAATGGAACTCGATGGAATCAAATAACATATTCATATATAGGGAAGACACAAGTAGGGTAAAGTGGGTGGAGCCATGTGGCTGATGTGGGTGTTGTCATACAGTGAGTCAATGTGGGTGGCGCCATGTGGGTGGTGTCATACAGTGAGTCAATGTGGGTGTTGTCATACAGTGAGTCAATGTGGGTGTTGTCAAACAGTGAGTCAATGTGGGTGTTGTCATACAGTGAGTCAATGTTGGTGGCACCATGTGGGTGGCGCCATGTGGGTGTTGTCATACAGTGAGTCAATGTGGGTGTTGTCATACAGTGAGTCAATGTGGGTGTTGTCATACAGTGAGTCAATGTGGGTGGAGCCATGTGGATGGTGTCATACAGTGACTGACATGAGGCAAAGTGGATGGAGCAACAAGGCTGGAGTGGGTGGAGTCATACAGTGAGTCAATGTGGGTGGAGCCATGTGGGTGGTGTCATACAGTGACTGACATGAGGCAAAGTGGGTGTTGTCATACAGTGAGTCAATGTGGCTGGCGCCATGTGGGTGGTGTCATACAGTGACTGACATAAGGCAAAGTGGGTGGAGCCACAAGGCTGGAGTGGGTGGAGTAATACAGTGACTGATCTGGGTTAGAATAGGTCTTCAGCAACCCATTCTTGCCATGAAAGACGACTATGCTTGTGGGAAAAGGCGGCCAACGTGATCTGGTGGTCAGGCTCGCTGACTTGGCTGTTGCATGTCATCGTATCCCAAATGCATGGATTGATGCTCATGATATCAATCTCTGTATTGTCTAGCCCAGACTCGATTATTATAGCCCGCCATCAAATAGCTGGAATATTCCTTAGTATGGAGTTAAACAACAAATAAACAAAAATAGAATAAACATACAGTGATTGAAGTGAGTCAACGTGGGTGGAACGTTGCTATATAAGTGCAATAATCTTGGACGCGACGTTTAACCCCATTTCACCACCACAACGTGGATGGAGTCATGCAGCGAGTCGATGTGGGTGGAGTGATGTGGCTGAAGTGGGTGGTGTCATACAGTGCCTGACGTTAGGCAAAGTGGGTGGAGTCATGCAGGGAGTTGATGTGGGTGGAGTCATGTGGCTGAAGTGGGTGGTGTCATACATTGCCTGACGTTAGGCAAAGTGGGTGGAGCCGTACAGTGAGTCAACATGGGTGGAGCAATGTGGCTGAAGTGGGTGGTGTCATACAGTACCTGGAGTGAGACAAAAAGGAAAATAAATGTGATAAAGTGGGTTGAGTCATACAGCGAAGTGAGACAAAGTGGGTTGAGTCATACAGCGAAGTGAGACAAAGTGGGTTGAGTCATACAGCGAAGTGAGACAAAGTGGATGGAGTCATACAGCGAAGTGAGACAAAGTGGATGGCGTCATATAGCGAAGTGAGACAAAGTGGGTTGAGTCATACAGCGAAGTGAGACAAAGTGGGTTGAGTCATACAGCGAAGTGGGTTGAGTCATACAGCGAAGTGAGACAAAGTGGGTTGAGTCATACAGCGAAGTGGGTTGAGTCATACAGCGAAGTGAGACAAAGTGGGTTGAGTCATACAGCGAAGTGGGTTGAGTCATACAGTGAAGTGAGACAAAGTGGGTTGAGTCATACAGCGAAGTGAGACAAATCAAACCTGTATACTTGGTTTAACTTACCTCATCTTGAAGAAATTGAGACTTGGGAAAATTTGTTGAAATTGCTTCTTTGTATTTGGCTTTAGACGTTTCATTCTCTTGAAAGGACCATGTGAATTTGTTCCTGAAAATGTATAAGGCATGTACGTCTGTACGTATGTAGAGGGTGAGACATGATGGGGCGGGATTAATGCTTGAAGCGGCCTAAAACCCACCGACCCACTCACTATGTTTCTCGTGATTTATGTGTTGAAAAGACTGCACTGTGTATCACAGTTGTGTGATGGAATGAAAACTATAGGCTAATATAAACTGAGGGCAAAAGAAAGACTACCGACCTTGTTATACGTGTAATTGACAAATTGAAAGAACTGTTGTTAAATTTGATTACAAATTGATTTCCACATTAAGCTTGCAACCACATGACCCTATTATGTTTAAAATGTAAATTTGTGACGAATCAAAGCAAACTAATTGATTTTCAAGGATAGTATGTCTAAGATACCCATCAGCAATTGTGTATTATGCAAAATATTGTTTTTTTAATTTTTAAGTTTTAAAACAAATTATATTTTTAAAAATAAAACCATGTAAAACTATTCTTTGAGTGCCGAATAAGCACCAGTCCAGTTAAACTGAACTGTTTTATTGTATAATATCGCTAACTTTAGATATTTTCAATTGATAAAGCCAACGGTGAGGTATAGTTTCTTTTGCTCTTCAGTTTAGTTAAAATGTACATAAGTTTAAAAAGTGTCCACAGACATTAAGTCGGGCATAACCAAACTAGGGAGAGGCCAGTGGTCCCTAGTGTGACGCGTTGTGCTGGCTTCAAAACACACAAAAACAGACTTCTATTCACAACGCATTATTTTTTTCCAGCATATCCAGTGAAGGATCTAGGAACTTTTTCGAGCTTTTCCGGAACAAATGATTCTTGTAAAAACTATTAACTAAAACCACCCATCCCCATCCCCAAAACACGCACGCCACACACACACAAAAACATCAACAAAAACACACAAAAAACAGTGATACCAGGCCTGCATTTGGTTCTGTCCGATGTCGAACTTTGAACTCGGTTGTGTTTGGTGTTGGAGGTTCTTGTCCTGACAGTCGGAGGTGTTGAACCAGCGGGTGGGCAGGAACCAGAAGTTGATGGCGAGGCTCCGGCCCCCGGGGGAGTTGACTTGATGGTACCACCTGAACACAGAGAACCTACTCACACCCGCACAACTCCGGAATGCGCAAAACTCGTTTAAAAAACACGCCGAATAATAATTTCGGTGACTGCGTTTTTCTTTGTTTGTTTGTTTGTTGTTTAACGCCGCACTCAGCAATATTTCAGCTACCTGACGGCGGTCTGTAAATAATCGAGTCTGGACCAGACAATCAAGAGATGGATATCATGAGCATCGATCCACGCAATTGGGATACGATGACATGCATCAACCAAGTCAGCGAGCCTGACCACCCGATCCCATTAGTCGCCTCTTACGACAAGCATAGTCGCCATTTACGGCAAGCATGGGTTGCTGTGGTCAGGCTCGCTGACTTGGTTGATGCATGTCATCGATCCCAATTGCGTGGATCGATGCTCATGGTTGTAATCACTGGATTGTCTGGTCCAGACTCGATTATTTACAAACCGCTGTCATATAGCTGGCGTTAAACAGACAAGACAAAGCATTTGAAACACACTAGTAACAGAAAACAATATGTTGTGGAAATATACTGTTATAAACGTTTCCACTTACTGGTAGGGTATGTAGAGGCAGTCCCCCTTATGCAACACAGCCTTGTAGACGGGCACCTCCCCTAGACGCGGGAACTTGTGCATGTCAACTTTGTCAACATCCACGTCACTATAGCTACCGTCCTCATGGTAACCATCCGCTTGTACCTGCTCGCGGTGTTTCTGGAGTGTAGAGTAAGCACCCGGATGTATGTGACATGATGCTGGTGAATGCAAACACTAAAGGGCAGCTGCTGATGTTGCTACACATATCACTCAACGTTCCCTCCTATAACAGGGCGGTGTGGGCGGGGGTGTTGGTAGGGGCTGGTCGACACATTGAATAAACATAACGTGTCTTCGAATAAGCGTACCGTGTCTGTGAATAAGAGCACCGTATCTATGAATAAGCACACCGTGTCTATGGATAAGAACACCGTGTCTATGGATAAGCTTACAGCGTCTATGAATAAGAACACCGTGTCTATGGATAAGCTTACAGCGTCTATGGATAAGAACATCGTGTCTATGAATAAGAACACCGTGTCTATGGATAAACATACTGTGTCTATGAATAAGAACACCGTGTCTATTAATAAGCATACGGTGTCTATGAATAAGAACACCTTGTCTATGAATAAGAACACCGTGTCTATGGATAAGCATACCGTGTCTATGAATAATTATACAGTGTCTGTGAATAAATGAGTGAGTGAGTGAGTATGGTTTAACGCCGCTTTTAGCCATATTCCAGCGATATCACGGCGGGGGACACCTTAAATGGGCTTTACACATTGTACCCATCTCGGGAATCGAACCCAGGTCTTCGGCGTGACGAGCGAACGCTTTAACCACTAGGCTACCCGACCGCCCCTCTCTGAATAAGAATACCGTGTCTATGAATAAGAACATCGTGTCTACGAATAAGCACACCGTGTCTATGAATAAGAACACCATGTTTATGAATAAGAACACCGTGTTTATGAATACGGATACCGTGTCTATGAATAAGCACACCGTGTCCATGAATAAGGACAACGTGTCTATGAATAAGCACACAGTGTCTATGAATATGAACACCGTGTCTATGAATAAGAACGTCGTGTCTATGAATAAGCACACCGTGTCTATGAATATGAACACTGTGTCAATGAATAAGCACACAGTGTCTATGAATATGAACACTGTGTCTATGAATAAGCACACCGTGTCTATGAATATGAACACTGTGTCAATGAATAAGAAACGCCGTGTCTATGAATAAGAACACCGTGTCTATGAATAAGAACGTCGTGTCTACGAATAAGCACACCGTGTCTATGAATATGAACACCGTGTCTATAAATATGAACACCGTGTCTATGAATAAGAACATCGTGTCTATGAATAAGCACACCGTGTCTATGAATATGAACACCGTGTCTATGAATATGAACACCGTGTCAATGAATAAGAACGCCATGTCAAGAATAAGAACAACGTGTCTATCAAAAATAATAACGTGTCTACGAATAAGTATACATTGTCTGTGAATAAGATGTCGTGCCTTTGAATAAGCACACCTTGTCTATAAATAAAAAACACCGTGTCTATGAATAAGAACGCCATGTCAAGAATAAGAACAACCTGTCTATCAAAAATAATACCGTGTCTACGAATAAGTATACATTGTCTGTGAATAAGATGCCGTACCTTTGAATAAGCACACCGTGTCTATAAATAAAAACACCGTGTCTATGAATAAGAACGCCATGTCAAGAATAAGAACAACCTGTCTATCAAAAATAATACCGTGTCTACGAATAAGTATACATTGTCTGTGAATAAGATGTCGTGCCTTTGAATAAGCACACCGTGTCTATAAATAAAAACACCGTGTCTATGAATAAGAACGCCATGTCAAGAATAAGAACAACGTGTCTATCAAAAATAATACCGTGTCTACGAATAAGTATACATTGTCTGTGAATAAGATGCCGTGCCTTTGAATAAGCACACCGTGTCTATAAATAAAAACACCGTGTCTATGAATAAGAACGCCATGTCAAGAATAAGAACAACGTGTCTATCAAAAATAATACCGTGTCTACGAGTAAGTTTACATTGTCTGTGAATAAGATGTCGTGCCTTTGAATAAGCACACGGTGTCTATAAATAAAAACACCGTGTCTTTGAATAAGAACGCCATGTCAAGAATAAGAACAACGTGTCTATCAAAAATTCTACCGTGTCTACGAATACCAGCTCCTTGGTCCCGTCCAGGACGCAGTTGAAGTTCTCGTAGTCGTCGTTGTGGAGGACGGACTTGGTGCCGCCGCTGCTGAACCACATGACCAGAGACTCGATGAGGAACTGGAGTCCCCCACAGTGCAGTGACCGGGGCACATACAGGTCATCTGCGGACAGAGCGTTCGGACGGATGTTTACCGTTAACTTTGACATGATCACTGAAAATGTATGCCATGGTGAGGTATTTGGCATCGTGGTATACACGCCATGTGCTCCGTCACGGCCTCCATAGGGAGACTCGAACTCGCAACGATCAGATTCTTGCAGTCAAGGGGCATAACTCTCCACATCTTACGACATTATTTTTAACAGAATAACCAAGGACTATGTCTAAAGCACTGACATAATTCTGCCATGGTATTGATATTTTGCTGACATATAGTTGATTTAACGTTAACACAATGACCCTCCTCACCCATGAGCTTGTCCTTGGCCCGGAACACCTCGATGCCGCTGACGAGGTAGAGCTCCCTTTCGGCGTATTGCTGCAGGAAGGACCGCATCGTCATCTGTTCGGGAGTCAGGTTCCGGTTCTCCTTCCGGGCCGGCTCTGCGTCGATGTACTCCTCCCCCACCTCCTTCCTAGCGCACAAAACTTTGAGACTTGTTTGTTTGTTTGTTTGTTTGTCGTTTAACGCCGCACTCAGCAATATTCGGTCTAAATAATCAAGTCTGGACCAGACAATCCAGTGATTCATATCATGAGCATTGATCTACGCAATTTGGACACGATGACATGCATCAACCAAGTCAGCGAGCCTGACCACCCGATCCCGTTAGTCGCCTCTTACAAGCTAAGTCGCCTGTTACGGCAAGCATGGCTTTCTGAAGATCTATTCTAAACCGGATGTGCATGACTGTCATACTCGGAATATTCCCGAGAGGGGTGTTAACAAAACACAAACATCACAATTAAACGTATGGTTTTCCGTACCTGAAGAAGTCGTCCGTCCATTTCACAACTGCAGGAAATGTTGTCAAGTTCAAAATCGACCGTATCACCAAAGGCCTACTTTTATGCATGTATTCCTCAAAGAACACATTTGGCGTTGGAAACTTGTCGACAACAGGTACTTCAAAGGGAGTGGTATGTGATCCAAAGGGCAGATTATGTCCCGGTGGTGCTATCGTACTTCCATCTTTCTTCTCACCATTGCTACAGGTCGTAGTGTCCAGCAGAATCAAGACACTCCAAAACCAACAGAATGTGACAGCCTTCATTTCACCTGCTTTTATCTGCAACGACTATGACAAAGTAACAGCAGATTCTTTTCTGCGTGTGACAAGTCGTAAACCTGTTGTTACAGCAAATGTATTTGCTATAGATTATTTCCGCGTCGCCTGCTGCTACTGACGGCGTCGTTGACGTCTGAAATATTACCTGCCGTTCATGAGTGACTGTACAATTACAAATTCGCATGCATTTGTAAAGAGACCGTCAGAAGTAGTTATTATTTAAACAACCACTAGTCAAGGTAGGTACTAAGCATATACCCACGTATATATCTCCATATACGATCCTACGCCTTCGATACCACTCGTTATCTAGTGATGATTTCCAACTTACACTCTCACAGCGTGCAACTCATCAGATCATAATAAATAATTCTGAGATTATTGATATCTAGGCAACGTATTCAGCCGTATAACCATCAATAATCTCGTCCTCAATAGAGAGGTTTGATTGTGCATCTCACAGCGTCGATATACATTTATTAACTGTGGGCTCACAGCTGTCACTTGCAGATGGTACGCTGTCGCCGGAACGACTGATTTGGCATTACTGACGTCACAGGCAAAGTATGACAGTTTGTTTTGCTATTAACGTTTCTCCACTGATGCTTTTCTTCAAAGAGCTTTCGCTCGTCACGTAAAAGACCCGGGTTCGATTCCCTACATGAAACACTATAAATCTGGTGTCCAAGGGAAAAACACCCTTCCTCTCTCACTCACAGTCACACAGACCTTTACCACGATATATAGATTTAGATCAGAAAATAGTCTCGCAGATCTGTCCCGCGATATATGGAGGTAGATCATTGTGCCACGGACCTCAACAATAAGCTATATTGTGAAACTTTAAACAAATTCCGTGGACCTCAACAGCAAGTTATAGAGAGAAATCTCAAAGCAGTACCACGTGGACGTCTAGGACAGGTTGTAAACATAAATCCAGAAACAGTCCCACTCCTCTACAAAGGTGTAGGAAACCATTAATGTTCACATTTTCAAATATATTCCCATGCAGTAAACTACGGTTATAACGAACTAATTTTAGTTCGTCATGAACATATATACAACATATGTACAGCAAATGGTCGGAACAAAAAAAAACCAACTCGTTATATCCGTCAGTTCGTTACAAGCGTACACAACGTCTACTGGGTTGATACTTTTGACAAGTTCGACTTGACTTACACGGACACTTGTGTGACGCGACGTCCGTTTCGCTGATGCCATAATCCGATTTCTACGACTGGATAAACGAGATGACGTTGTTTCCGGGTCAATGTAATCAACAGGCAACAGTCTGGCGCATTATTATCAAGCAGTGGACATGGACGTGTGGGTATTCGTGTGTGTTCTCTCTCTCGCGTTACTGTCTGGCGGCGCCGACCCCCCGGGACACATGCAGCCCATCGGGAGCCACGCCCCTCCCCAAACCTTGGAAATTCTACGTGATTTTCCACACCCCTCCGATTTTTTTGCAAACTATGTTAAATCAGGAAAACCTGTACTTTTTAAGTCCATTTTGGAGAACATTGATTATAAACCATACAAGGCTTGGACTGACGAGTACTTAAGGTAAGTAAATATACTATTTTTGAAAATGTTAATGTAAGAAAATTGTGTCATAACTGTCAGTGTAATACATACACATCTCCATCTTAGTCAAGGCTTGTCACGAGCCTTACAAACATAAATATGCCAAGGTACATGTTCCGGGGACATTTTGCCCAAGGAAATATTTAGATTGCTTGTTCCTTTTTTTACTTCATTTTTTGGATAGTTTGAAGTTCAGCACGTGTTACTTCTTTACTAAAACCTGTGTTTCCCCTGCGTGTTTGGTGAGACACTATCGATCATCATCATCATCATCATCATGTATCATCATCATCATCATCATCATGTATCCCACGACAACAGGTGCAGACTTGACACCCACATACAATGCCTGACGAGATTGTACATGACTTGTCCTCTGGGGCAGGACATGTTTTTACTTTAGATCAACATATGTCTTAGTTGCGTCCAGATAGACTAAGGTTTGATTCATTGTCATTTCGTGATGTTTGCACATGTGCGAGTGGTGTTGTCATGTAGATAGTTGTCACAGGCCTTGCCGCCAGCTGTTGTCCCTTATGCTCTCGCTACAATGACAGAGGTAACGAGTGGAACAGCTGATTAGAAGCGTCCACCTTTTACACATGTGCTCCCCAACATGCGTTCTAATTGTGGTTGTGGGATGTGGGATGTGGGGTGGGGTGGTTGTGGGTGTGTTGGTGTAATGTTTGGGGTGTCGGGTGTGTGTGTGTGTGTTTGCTTGTGAGTGTGGTGTG